>NC_071505.1:244049591-244363341 GCF_027887155.1 Malaclemys terrapin pileata
AGCTGCAGGATCCTGTAGGGACCTAATGCCAGTGGAGGATTTGGTTTAGCAGGGCATTGCTCCACTACCTACCGCCACCTCACCTTTTCCCACATCAGACGTATATGGGGGGGGGATGGGAGGGGGACAGCGTGGGGACAGAAAGAAGAAAAGCTGCCTCTGCCAGCTTTTTACTGGTAGAGAGTATCCCTGGATAGGTGGAATCTTCCACTGACCATCTCCAGCTGCTTTAATTCCTCTTTGCATTACTTATATGATGCAAAGTGGACTTAGCAGACCAGAGAATCTGGGTCTCAGGATTTGCTCAAGAGCAAGAATGCCTAGTTAGAATCGCTTCATAGATTCACTGATTTCTTTTTAAGGCCGAAGGGACCATTATGATCATTGAGACTGACCTCCTGCATAACACAGGCCAAAGAATCTCACCCAGTAGTTTCTACATCAAGTCCACGTCTCATGGTTGAACTATAGCAATACTTTCAAAAAGACATCCAGTTTTGATTTAGACTTCAAGAGGTTGAGAAGGTGTCACATCTCTAGGTAAGTTGTTCCAATAGTTCATTACCATTGCTGTTATAAAATGTTATGCCTTCTTTCTAGTCTGAATTTATCTACCTTCACCTTCCAATGAGATACTTTTTTCTGATAGATTAAAGAGCTGTCTACTATTGAATGATCAAGTACCCTGTAGTTACTTGTAGACTGTGATCAAGCCACCTCTTAAACTACTATTGGCTAAATTAAATTTCCTTGTAAGTCACTGTAGATATTCTAAAAATATGTATTTATCTGTGTTCACTGATGTGTTCTTTGCACTCAGAGCAATGCAACCTATTCAAGAATTGCAAAAACTATTATTATTAGGGCTGTCAAGTGATTAAAAAAATTAATCATGATTAAACATGAGATTTAAAAAAATTAATTGTGATTAATTGTAGTTTTAATCACACTGTTAAACAATATTAGAATACCATTTATTTAAATATTTTAGGGGGTTTTCTATATTTTCAAATATAGGGTCAGGGCTAGAGGCTCTGGGCTTCAGCCCTCCTTGGGGCTCCAGCCCCCCTCAGGGCATGGAGTATGGGGTTCCAGCCCTCCTTGGTGCGTGGGGCTCTCAGGGTTTAGGGCTGGGGGCTCCAGCCTCTCTCGGGGCTCAGGGCTTTAGCTGCTCTTGGGGCTCAAGCCTCCCCCCGCCGCTTGGGAAGCTGTGGACTGGAGCTTCTGGGGCTTGTACAATGTTATTCTGCTGCCTCCGGAGCTGTGGGCTGGGGCTTCTTCTCCCCCGTTGCCCACGGAGCTGCGGGCTGATGCTTCAGCCCTCCCTACCGCCAATGCCTTCCATCCCACTCCACCTGCAGGTATGCGATTAATGCGTTAAAAAAATTAACACTTTAATTTTGCTTTCAGTTAGTCACAGGCGTTAACTGTGATTAATTGACAGCCCTAATTATTTGTTTATATTATGGTAGAACTAGAGGCCAACCAAGAATGTGGCTTCAATGGGTAATAGGCATGGTACAAACACAGAGTAAGACAAACATAGGCAAGGTAAAGAGACAATCATAGAGTAAGTGTCCTAAAGATTTTACTAGCTAAATAGACACAGCAAAGTTTTATTACTACTTTGTGGCCTGATTCTGCATCCCTTAATCAGGGCCGGCTCTAGGTTTTTTGCCGCCCCAAGCAAAAAAAATTTTGGCTGCCCCCCGTCCCAGCCCTGGGCTCCTCACCGCACCCACTGCTGCCCCAGCTCTGGGCTCCCTCATTCCCCCCCACCATTGCCCCCCACACACACCTCCTGCCACCCCAGCCCTGGGCTCTCTCCCTTCCTCCCCCACCTGCACCCTCCTTCCGCCGCAGCCCTGGGTCACTGGTAACTCGCTCCCACAGCAGGTCGTTCAGCATGAATTTTACATGTGCACAGAACACAGACAGGATTGGTTCCCATATGGTTACAGAACTGCAGTAAAGTGGAACGATTTTCAGCTTGTGTGATTGGAGGATATCTGGATGCATATTATAAGACTGTCCTACATAAATGAGGAAAAATTGAGGTGCCTTTATTATTCTTTTCTTCCACTCTTTCTTTCTATGGGGAATTTGCCAATGCAATATCACTGTCTTTGTTTTAAACAAACAAACAAAAAGGCAATGGCTGTTGAAAATAGCAATTCCAGTCCTAATAACCACTGGGAAGCATTTCTTGCTCAATTTTATCCTACTTTGCTGCCCAAACTGAGCTTGAGCACTCCTGAATTTTGAGGTGTTCAAATCTGGAAGGCAGGTGCTGGGGGGGAGGGGGGAAGGGGCTGTGGCTCCACAGGGGAGCACAGCAGCAGGTATGCACAGCGCTAGACACACTGCTGCGGAGCCAGACGTGCTGGTCTGAGTGGCACAGTAAGTGGGCTGGGGAGCTGGATGGGGCGGAGGTTCGGGGGGGCAGTCAGGGGCAGGGAGAAGGGGGGGTTAGATGGGTCAGGGATTGGGGGGGCAGTCAGGGGACAGGCAGCGGTTGGAAAGGCATGGGAGTCCCGGGGATTTGTCAGGGGACAGGTAGGGGGTGGTGTCCTAGGGGGGAAGTTGGGGCGGTCTCAGGAGGGGGCAGTTGGGGACAAGGAGAAGGGAGGCTTAGATAGGGGGTGGGGTCTTGGGGGGCAGTTAGGGGCAGGGGTCCCAGGAGCGGGGATCAGGGGACAGGATGCAGGAGGGGTTGGATGGGTTGGAGTTTCTGTAGGGGGCAGTCGGAGGGAGTGGATGGTGGCAGGGTGGGACTACCCTCCCTCCCTGTGGAGTGTCCTATTTTTTGAATGTTAAAATATGGTATCCCTACCCTTCAGAGTGCAGCTCTCTATTCATAGCAGGCTGCGGCATGAGGTCTCAGCTACCTCATGCCCTCTCCCTCTTTCCTGTTGGTAGTGGCCAAGGGAATGCTGGGAAATGTAGTTCTTTCCCTGCTCCAGGGCTGGCTCTATAGGCAGGGAGCTAACCAAGGAACTACAGCTCCCAGGGCCCCCTGTTGGTTCTCAGCTCCCATGCTGGATCCCTGCCACCCCTGCAAATGGGTTGCCCCAAGCATGTGCTTGCTTTGCTGGTGCCTAGAGCCGCCCCTGCCCTTAACCACTTTGGAGCAGATCCTTAGCTGATTTAAGTTGTCATAGCTACATTGAAGTCAGTGGAACTATGACAATTTGAACCTGTTGAGGATCTGACCCATCAGTATTACCACATGTAAAAATCAGGGTTGAAGGATTAGGCCTTTGGTTATCGGAAAAATAATAGAACATGGTCCCAATAATGTAAGAGACTTGATTCTTCTGGAAATCTTGTCCTCCTCTTAGCTTCTGTGAAGTCTTGTCCTCCTATGTCTTCTCCTGGTTGTCCTCCTACCTTTGTGATAGCTCCTTCACCATGTCCTTTGGAGGATCATTCTCAACCCCACTCCATCTTTCTGTGGGGGTTCCACAGGGTACAGTCTGTATGTAGATAACTGACAGAGCTACCTTTCTGTTCCAGACCTGACTTCTGTCCAAACTAAAGTTTCAGGGCAAGTCTATGCTACAAAATTAAGTTGACCTACATTGACAATGTGTCGACCTAACTCCATCAACTTTAGCGCTATGCCTCTCACAGAGGTGGAGTTATTAAGTTGGTGTACTGTGTAAGTTACATTGGTGGGAACTGTATTTTAGTGTAGACACTTACACTACTTACATCAACCTAACTCTGTAGTGTAGACCAGGCCTCAGACTGTCTCTTTGACATCTCTTTGTGGATATCTAACTGTCAGCTCAAGCTCAGCAAACCAAGATCTTAATTTCCCTCCCAATGGGCTGGTCTACACTGGGGGGCGGGGGGGGGATCAATCTAAGATATGCAACTTCAGCTACGAGAATAGCATAGCTGAAGTCAACGTATCTTATATCGATTTACCTCGCGTCCTCACGGTGCGGGATCGACGGCTGCGGCTCCCCCATCGACTCCGCTTCCGCCTCTCGCTCTGGTGGAGTTCCGGAGTCGATGGGGAGCACATTCGGGGATCGATTTATCGTGTCTAGATGAGACACGATAAGTCGATCCCCGATAGATTGATTACTACCCACCTATCCTGCGGGTAGTGGAAGATGTACTCAATCTCTCCACACTAAGTCCTCTCCCAGTCACTGTACACAAGAGCACGGTCCTGCTTGTCACTTAGGCCTGTAATCTGGTTGCTGTCTTAGACATAGACCTCTCTCTATGTCCTCACATCCAAGCTATGTATTAGTCTTGCAGATTCTTTCTGAATCACATCTCTAAGATACAGCCTTTCCTATCCATCCACAAAGCTAAAACTCTTGTCCTGGCTGTCATCATCTCACATCTTGATTTATTACAATATTCTTTTCTCTGGCCTTGACAAATGCCGTCTTGTCCTGCTCATATATATTCAGAATGCTGCTGAAAAGATCATTTTCCTAGCCTGTTGCTTTGACCATGGCACACCTGTCTTTGCATCTCTCCACTGGCTCCTCTTTCTCTGTCGCATCAAAAACAAGCTACTTGTCTTCACTTTTAAGGCCCTTTGTGACCTGTCTCCCACCCTATCTCTCATTTCTCACTCACTATCAAGATGTCGACTCCAGCCTCCAGTTGGCCCTTGATGCCAGCCTTCATTGCCCTCTTTTTGCGAGTTAGAACGCATTAAAGCAGCCCCGTGGGCTCTAACTCACGACGTGTCCACACTGGCAAGGCACGTAGAGTGCCCGGACTCCACGGCTAGAGCGCTCCTGGTACTTCACCTCGGCGAGTGGAATAACGTTTGCGCTCCTGCTGGAGTGCTGCAGCGCCAGTGTGGATGCCCTGGTCTGTTAATGCACTCTGATCGGCCTCCAGAAGTGTCCCACTCTGGTCATCACTTTGAATTCTACTGCCCTGCCCTCAGGTGACCAACCGTCAGACCTGCCCTTTAAATTCTCTCGGAATTTTGAAAATCCCCTTCCTGTTTGCTCAGCCAGGCATGGAGTGCTCTCAGTGAATCTTTCCAGGTGATGATTATGCCTCCACGCGCCAGGCGATCCCAAGTATGGAGCAATGGCGAGGTGCTGGACCTCATCAGTGTTTCGGGGGGGAAGAAGCTATCCAGTCCCACCTGCGCTCCAGCCATAGGAATTACAATACCTTCGGGCAGATATCAAGGGACATGATGGAAAGGGGCCATGACCTGGACGCACTGCAATGCAGGGTTAAAGTGAAGGAGCTGTGGAATGCCTACCGCAAACCCTGTGAGGCAAACCGCCGCTCTGGTGGTGCCCCTGCGACCTGCTGTTTCTACAAAGAGCTGGACGCGATACTTGGGGGTGACCCTAACTCCACTCCGAGTACCACCATGGACACTTCAGAGCCCAGTTCAACAAGGCAGGAGGAGGAAAGCAGGAGCGAGGCTGCTGAGGAGGAGGAAGACACCCCGGAATCCCTAGCTGCATGCAGCCAGGAGCTGCTCTCAAGCCAGGAAGGTAGCCAGTCACAGTGACTGGTGCTTTGGGAAGGACAAACACCAGAGGAGGTTCCAGATAAGCAGCTTTTATTTTGAGAAGTTATTCAATGCAGGCTCTTGGGGTGAGGAGGGTTAGGGCTGCATGTATGCCTAGATGTGGAATAGGGCATTGATGTGCTCTCACATTGTTTCTTGGGAGAGCCAGTGTGGTCCTTGTCCCAGTCAGGCTAACATGTCTGTGCCACTGTGCCATGAGGGGCGGGGGGACCATTGCTTCACACAGGCAAGCTGTATATGGGCCAGGGTGGAAGCCGCATTGCAGTAGAAGACCCTCTCTTGCTTCCCAGGTCACCCTCAGGAGTGCGATATCTTCCAGGACGAACTCCTGTTGAAAATGTGGGGACAGTTTTCAATATAGGGGACCGCTGCAGCTGTTGGCTCTCCCCAAGGCACAGAAACCCAGAGGACAGTACAGCCGTGAAACAATCAGTCCCCCTTGACCCTGTGCTTACTCACCATTTTGGGGCTCCCGTGGGTTATGTGCACTCGCTTTGGGAGGGGCAAATTATGCTATTGTGTAGATTGTGCTTGGCCTTAAGTACAGGGGAATCATTGCTCTGTCTGGTGTGAACAATGCTACCTCTATTAAGTGTTGCATTTTTGCCTTTACAGATGCAACCTTGAGATCTCCGCCATCCGTGTTATCACCTGCCGAAAGACTCCAAAGAATTAGGAAAAGGCCACATAGAAGCAAAAAAGACAGGCTACATGAAATAATGCAGCAGTCTCTTAACGAAAATCTAAAAGCACAGGAGTGGAGGGAGAGTGAAAGGAGGATCCGCCAGCAGATTGAAGAGCGCCGGCACAAAAGCGCGGAACTCGGGCAGCAAAGCATGGATCGGCTGATAAGCATCATGGAGCACCAAGCGGACTCAGTCCAGGTGCTCGTAGCCATGCAAGTGGAGCACTACCACCCCCGTCGTTCCCCCCCCCCCGTCTCCCTTGCAGCCCTTGTCCCAAAACTTTTTCCCTTGTGCACCCATGTCACCTCCAACCCACTTTCTCCAACATCCGGGTTCTTATCGCCACCAGCTGCCTCCAACACCTGTAGCTTCACCACCCAGCCCTGAAAACTAAGACCCTTACCCACTGCACTCAACCCCCATCACCATGCATTATAGCCATCCTGAAGTGCAGCACTCATTGCACAGCACTCCAGACAGGAAGGCTGACTATTATAACAGGACATACGCAAATCTGTGATTGTACCGATCCCCACTCCACCCCCTTGCCCTTTCTGTTTCCCAAGCAGTTGTTTCTTTTCAATAAATGGATTTTTTGTCTTTGAAAACATTCTTTATTATTTCATAAAGTAAAATACCTTAGCCCAGGAAAGCAACAGGTACTGCAAGTCAGTGTAGCAAATACAGATTCCTACTAACATTGGAACCACTGCATTTGACTCCCGTGCATGGCACCAGTTATTACTGGTGGCTTTCAGCCTCAAACTGCTCCCTCAAGGCATCCCTAATCCTTTCAGCCCCGCGCTGGGCCCCTCTAATAGCCCTGCTCTCTGGCTGCTCAAATTCAGCCTCCAGGTGTTGAACCGCCGAGTTCCATGCCTGAGTGAATCTTTCATCCTCCCTTCACAAATGTTAGGGAGGGTACGGCACACAGATATATCCGCGGGGATGTTGTCATCGGCCAGGTCCAGCTTCCCATACAGAGAGCACCAGCGGCCCTTTAAACGGCCAAAAGCACACTCCACCATCATTCTGCACTGGCTCAGCCTGTTGTTGAATCGCTCCTTGCTGTTGTCAAGGCTCCCTGTGTAGGGTTTCATGAGCCAAAGCATTAAAGGGTAAGCAGGGTCTCCAAGGATCACAATGGCATTTTGACTTCCTCTACAGTGATCTCATCTGGGAAAAAAGTCCCGGCTTGCAGCTTCCTGAACAGGCCAGTGATCTGAAAGATGCGTGCGTCATGCATTTTTCCAGGCCAGCCTGCATTAATGTCAATAAAACACCCGCGGTGATCCACAAGTGCATCCCATCTATCGCCTCTCTGCAGTTAGGGAAACTCATTTGTGCAAAGCCAGCCACAATGTCATGCACGTTACCCAGAGTCACAGTTCTTCTGAGCAGGATGCAATTAATGGCTCTACAAACTTGCATCAACACGATTCCAACGGTTGACTTTTCCACTCCAAACTGGTTAGTGACCGATCAGTAGCTGTCTGGAGTTGCCAGCTTCCAGACTGCAATAGCCACCCGCTTCTCCACTGTGAGGGCAGGTCTCAATCTCATGTCCTGCACCGCAGGATGTGGGAGAGCTCCTCACACAGTCCCATGAAAGTGGCTTTTCTCATCCGAAAGTTCTGCAGCCACTGCTCGTCATCCCAGACTTGCAGGATGATGTGATCCCACCACTCAGTGCTTGTTTCCCGAGCCCAAAAGCAGCATTCCATGGTTTGGCATGTCCGTGAATGCCACAAGCAATCTTGTGTTGTATGTGTTACTCGAGTCAATATTGTCGGAGTCCTCATTGTCAGTTTGGATCTTAAGGAGTAACTCGACTGCCAAACGTGACATGCTGGTGAAACTCATCAGCATATTCCTCAGCAGTTTGGGCTCCATTCCCACAGACCGAAAGGGAAGACAAAGCGCGCAGTACAAAAAACATTGAAAGATGGCGCCAAATGTGGACGGAAGCACAGGGATTGCTGGGATGTGAACCGATGCATCACGGGTAGTTGGGACAGAGCCCAGAATGCCCCCCGCCACCTTCCCACAAGCCACAGCGCCAGAATGGGTAGCGGTGCTCTGTGGGATAGCTACCCATAAGGCACCTCTCCCAATGCTGCTGCAAGTGCCACAAATGTGGCCACGCCAGTGCGCTTGCAGCTGTCTGTGTGGACAGACTGCAGCACTTTCCCTACTGCGCTCTACGAAGGTTGGTTTAGCAAAAAGCGCTCTACATTTGCAAGTGTAGCCTTGCCCTTAGATTGTAAGCTTTTGTGGGGCAGGGACTGTCTTTTTGTTCTGTGATTGTACAGCTCCTAGCACAATGGGGTCTTGGTCCATGACTGAAGCTTCTAGCTGCTATGGTAATAATAATGATACCCATGATATTATCTCAGAAGCATAAACAAAGAATATGATTTTGTTGTGATTTAGCAATTGGGAACCTAAATGGGTAATTGCATGTGTGTTCACTCATGCATGAGTACGTGCATTTTAACAGTGTGGTGTTATTCTGCTCCATGATTTTTTTTTTTTTTTTTTTTTTTTTTAGTTTTAGAGCCATGGCCTATATAATAGTCATAATTTGAAATGATTAGCAGGAGCAGAAACTGTTATAGTTCAAGTGTGTCCATTTTACAAACTGAAAGTATGTCAGTAACAAAATGTTTGCTAGTGGTTGGGTTTCCTTGGGATCTAAAGATTTTGTGATGCAACAATGTTTCCTGGCACTGTATTGTCAATATTCTTTATAGGGTATATGAGTAACCACCCATGTGCCTTGATAGATGAAATGTACTTGCATTACAAAGTCAAACACTTGAAAGTCAAGAAATGCCAGTTTTATGATAAGCCATTCTATCTGTTTGTGCATCCACCATGTGCACTGAAAGAGGAAAAACTTTGTGGAGAAAGTGATAAATGATCGTCTAACTAAAGACTGTACCATAATGCATACACACAATAGAGCTGAATTAAGGTTGCACAGAAAACTACAAAAATGGCATTTTCTAACTTTTGAGTGCTTGACTTTGCACCCTAAATAATTTTCCTTTATCATTTTTATGGATTTTTAATTTTTTTTAAAGACTCAGGTAAAAACAAATTTTATTACGTACAAGTGTAACAACTCCCATATCATGCATTATCAGAAAGGTTTTAGACCTTGAACATTCAGCACTGCAGAGCAGACTGTTAGCACTTGAGCTATGACAATAATTACATGACCTGGCTGCAGGAGAAAATGGTTGTCCTGATATGGAAGAGCAGGTGTGATGAACTGTTAGTTCCAGAGGGTGGTCATGGGAGCCTGGTCCAGCTCTTTCTAATCTCCACAGGAGTTGAGGGAGCTTCTGTCCTATGTGGGACCACCTGAGGAGAGGATGGGATTCTGAGACTATGTGCCATGCCAGCTCAGGGTTGGGAGTGGCGGGGGGGGGGAGGGCAGCCCAGCCATCCCTCTTCTCCTCACCACTGCTACTGCAAGGGCTGTTACTTCTGCTTTGGTGGCCCGAACACAATTTTGGATTTAGTTCAAGTTCAATTATTATTTTGATATGATCCCAAAATGTTCCTAAGGAATGCAAGTGTGCTAAGGGTAATGGTGATTTTTAACAGTTTATAATTCAGTTCAACCTGAACAGATTTTCAGGGGAAAAAGAAAAGGTGCTTCTCTATTCTGAGAGCTTTCTCCAAGTTGAACTTCAGAGGCCTGCTGCAAATGATAAAAGTGTTAGAGATTTTCAAAAGCTGGTTACAAGAATCTTTTACAAAGGAAAGTGTTACACGATGTAAATATATGGGTTACTTCTTCCTCCTGCTATAATTTAGTAAAGACCACTTATATGAGTAAGAATTTCCAGGAATGGCCCTTAGTCTTCTTTTCACCACAGATGCACACAAGCAGCATTTTGCAAAGATGAATATGTAACTCACGTGTCAGTGTGTGTTATGTATGATATCTCTCTGCTGCGTCTACACACTCTATGGGTCTATTTCAGCTCTTGGCTAGAGACGCTTGCTCGTTAGCTCAAGTGGAGACTCCTACTTTTAGTGCTAGGGCCACTAGTGTTTTGGTCAAGGGGGTGGCCCATAACTCCCCTGGAGGGGTCACACATACCTGCCTTCAAGAGGAACATGAAAAGCCTGACATTTCCGTCTTTCCTGACATCCTCAGCTACCTCCCTCCAAATGTTAAAAGTTTCCTAGTGCCTATTTATCTTTTCTATTCAACATCCCTATTAAGCAGTGGAGCCATATAATCCCTAGCCAGGGTGGAGCCTAAGCTCCAGAAATTATGGAGGCTGTGACAAGAGGCGGTAAAATCTCCATCAGATCCCGCATCTGTACCTGGGTGGGCAAACAGTGCAGGCATCGTATGGTGGTTTCTTTGAGGCCACAACCTTGTTTGCATTGAAGATAGTTGAAAATTTTCCAGTGGAACAGTTTTTTGTCAGAAAATTCTGATTCTACAAACTGGAAATGTTCAAAGGATGGTGAATTGATAACAAGCATGTGTGACAGGAAATTATCAAAATGTTTCTTTTTGATGTTTGTTAGAGTAAGATTTATAATTTCAACTTTTCTATTAAATATGGGGTAATGTATAATATAAAAATCACACTGCTAAGCTCAAGGGAGCTATTGGGGAACACGGCATTTGGAGAAGGCAGCTGAGATTTTGATTTTTCATCCCAGTTCAGGATGGAAACAGAAGACTTGGAATTTTGCAATCTCCTGGGGGCTGGACGGTCTGTATTTTGGCCAGCCCTCATTGACACAACTGGGTGACATCATAGTGTGGTGACATCATTGTGTGGTGGTGCAGCTGGTGACATAGAGCAAGTAGGGTGTGTTAGCCAAATGGGCTCGTTTCCCCCTGGAGCTGCCCAATTACCCCAAGGAGGCACGGGAGTCTAGAAGACGGCTTCAAGTTCTTTATTGATCAGTCAGCTGAGCGGGTGTCCCCCTCGACTCATGCCAGAGGGAGGAACACACCTTACAAGCGTAGAGCAAGCCTTTTTATACCCAGTAACAAATGACTTAACGTGCATACATTCTGCTGACCTATGGAATCTTAAATTCCTTTCTAGGAGTAAATAGGATACATCTGTCTGGGTCCCCTTGATTGATTGCCTTTCCAGGGTCCAGGGGTAGGGGTAATGGGATACATCCGCTGGGCCTCCTTGCTGTTGGGCCTCTTTGATTGATTGTCTTGCTATACCTTTATATATGGGAAAAACAGCTGGGATAATAGGCAAGTATTCGGCCTTTATTCTAACAAGGTTCTCCCCCCTTAAAAGCATTTTGAGAGCCCTATGGCCCCCAATCCTCAACTTTAACTGGTTGATATAGTGCCATCATGCGTTGGCGTACAATTTGATTAGCCATTCGTCGGACTAATGCAACTACACAGGGAGCAAAGCAAGCTAGGGATAATAGGGTTGTAATAAAGAGTACAAAGAGAAGAAGGCCTTCTCGAAGCCATCCCAGTTGCGGTAACCAGGACGTGAACCAGTCCGTATTCCACCCACCCCATGCTTGGACCGGGACATGGGCTAGTTTCCTCATTTCTTTTGTTAGCTGTTTTACCGCCTTTCCATTATCATCTATTTGTAAACAGCAATTGGATCCGTTTAATTTTGCACATATTCCCCCTTCCTCTGCCAGCAAATAATCAAGAACTAGATGGTGCTGGTAGAGCACATTCCTCATCTGAGTGGACTGATCGGCCAAGAGATCAAGAGCTGCAGCCGTCTGATTAGTTATTATTTCTAAGATGGCTTGCAGCCTAATTATCCGATTCAAGTTGTAAATGGGCTCCCTTGCCCCTGAGATCCACTCATTAGGATTCCATGTGGCTGGACCATAATGCTGTATAATTCTTTCAGGGGGCCACTCTTGAGCTCCCCACTTTTGGGAGCTTCCAGCTGTTAATGCGGAATCAACAGACCGCCGCTCCCTAATCAAATCGTCATATACCTTAATTCCCAACTTATTTCCCTGTATTTGGGGTAGTAAAAAGAATAAGGGCCTAATGTACCCAACATAACATATTCCTGACCAATTTGGAGGCAATCTCCGATAAGCGTGTTGCCCACATATCTAGTAATGGCCTTTTAGGGCCCATTGTCCATTCGCAAAGGGGCCATCCCAGGCTTCGGGGTAATCCTCGGGGCCCGGTTCTTCGTAATACAAAGAGTTACCCATCTCCAGGGGCCCCCCTAATACAATAGATGTACCGTCAGGATTACAATAGTCACATTTCCAGGCCCCAGCCCCTTCCTTCCAAGCGCAATTACAACCAAATTTAGGGCTATTGGTAGTAGACCAAAAATGATTAAAATGGATCATCCGAGTTCCATTAGAATGTTGCCATGCCCACTGATACCAGCGTACCACGTGATCCTTACTGTCGGTATTATCTCACTGGCAACTTAGAAAGAGGGCATCAAAGAATCCATCTTGTCCAACTGCCTTACAGCCTTCACCAGTATGCTGTTGGTAGGAACATTGTACCCAGCTATGATTAGTGAGTTTTACGTGGGTTTGGTTCCATCGTCCCTGATATTTAGAACAGTCATACGTATGGCAACTAGGGTGATCATAGCAGTCAAATCCTAGAGATAGGGTCCAGTCACATTGGCTTTTGCCCACATATACCCCTTCTTGTTTTGTTCGGTTTAGACAAAGGATCCCCATCTCAGAGGAATAGAGTCACCAAGGGCTACTATCCTCATCCCAAACTCCTGTTCCTTTGTGGACTATACTTAAATTACTGATCCACCATTTAGCTTGCACTGGCTGGGCTACCCAAGGCCATTCATTCCAATCCCCTGGACCTCCACAAACCCAGCAGCTACTAAGATTGAAGGAACTCGCTATTATTTCTCCCAGTTGTATAAACCTATTCTCCCAACCATAGCCGTAATAGACACCTATGAACAGAAATATCAATAATGAGTTCATTATTGCTTTTTCCTAAACAGTCCTTTTAGCCCATCGAGTCCTTGATACTCCCAGACGGTGTCTTCGCCCGTGCCACCCCGGGCTTCCGGGGCCGGGGTGGGCAGAGGGCCGGTGTCCTCTTCCGTGGGATTGGTTCCCTGGTCAGGATTCAGAAACCGCTTTACCCGGGTGTGATGTGTCCATTTGTCGCTCCCGAGAATTTTAACTGCGGCCTGGCTGATGAGCGAAACGGTGTGTGGACCGTCCCACCTTGGCGTAAGGGGGTCGCGTTTCCACTTCTTGACAAGGACCTGGTCACCGATCCGGAACGGATGCACGGTCTGGTCCAAGGGGAGAGCCTGGAATGGCGCCGCGTCGATGCAGCTGTAACAAAACAGATTGCAACCCGGAAACCTGTTTCCATAGTAAGTCATTTCCCACTTCCCAGGTTACATCCTCCCGGAATCCTGGGATAAGTATTCGGGGAGGGAACCCAAAGACCAGTTCAAATGGTGAAAGCTTAAGACCCTTACGTGGGGCCCTTCGAATGCAGTTAAGGGCGAGTGGTAACGCATCAAGCCACTTTAAACTAGACTCTGTGCATAGTTTAGTGAGGGTATCCTTGAGAGTTCTATTCATTCTTTCTACTTGACCCGAGCTTTGCGGCCTCCAGGGTGTATGTAGCTTCCATTGTATACCGAGTGCCTGGGACACCTGTTGCAAGACTTCAATACAGTCATGAGTGGGGCTGGTCTCATAGGAAACCCAAGGGTCAGGCAATAGGGTAGCTAGGTTGAGGGAGCTAACTGTCCTAAAGGTTAAGTTAGGGGCTAGCAAGAGCCCTACCTTATATCTGGTATGTCAACTGGGATTTAAATGCTTTTCCCCAGCGCCTGTCCCCAGTATTTGAGGCACCCCGTGAGGAACCACAACCTCAGTGTCCCCTCCCAGGGTTAATTTTTCAGCCTCTTGTACAAGAAGAGCGGTTGCTGCAACGGCCCGTAAGCAGGCAGGCCACCCCTTGGCGACAGGGTCCAACACCTTTGAGTAGTATCCAATGGGTCGCCAGGTTGGTCCCGACCTTTGGCATAGAACTCCAGCAGCCACCCCTCCCCTCTTGTGAACGTATAGAGTGAACGGCCTCCGAGGGTCGGGGAGGGCTAGAGCAGGAGGCTGAACCAAGGCTTCTTTTAGCTCTCAAAATGCTTTTTCCATCTCTTTGGTCCACGTCCAATGGAGCAGACCTTCTTTAGTTAAGGATTCATACAGTGGTTTGGCTCTTCCCCGTAGTCAGGGATCCAGAGCCGACAAAAGCCAGTCAGTCCCAGAAAAGCCCTTAATTCTCGGGGGTGCCGGGGTTGAGGGCTATTAAGTATAACCTGGATTCTTTCTTTACCCAGACTACGACTTCCTTGGCACAAATGATACCCAAGGAAAGTGACCTGCTGCTTAACCAGTTGTGCTTTTTCCCTTGAGACCTTATACCCCTGTGCCCCAAGGTAATTCAGGAGCTTTACAGTCTGCTCTTTACAAGCTGCCTCTGTTTCAGTACTTAAGAGCAAATCATCGCAATACTGGACTATGTTACATGAGGGGTGTCTAGCCAGGAATGGGGCAAGGTCCCTTCTCAACTGGCTGCCAAAAATCTCGGGTGCACAGGTAAGTCCCTGTGGGACCACGGTCCAAAGGTATTGAGCTTTGTAGTGGGTATCTGGGTCCTCCCACTCAAAGGCAAACAGTCTCTGCTATTAACTTGTTAATTTGTCTTAGGTCCTGGACCAACCGATACTGCCCATTAGGCTTAGGCACCCCCATTATTGGAGTATTGTATGGGGACGTGTCTTCCTTTAACCACCCGCACTGCAAAAACTTTTGAATCAGGGGTTTTAACCCGATCCGAGTGGTTAACTTAAGGGGGTATTGTCGAATTCGGACTGGGCTGCTTCCCTCCTTAAGGGAAATATGCACTGGTGTAGCATTCCTGGCTCGGGCCACGCCTCCTTCCTCCGCCCAGACCTTGGGATTCAGCCCCCCCATCCCACGGCAGCTGGCTTCCATCACTTCCCTTACATTCCAGGGAGTGATCTCTAGCATTTATGAGAGCCATCTGGTAATTAGAGGCTTGTTGCTTAGGGATTCTGACTTCCATTGTCCCGTTATCGAATGAGATCTCCGCCTGTAATTTAGTGAGGATATCTCGTCGGAGCAGCGCTATGGGGCAGGAGGGACTGCAAACAAACTGATGGTAAATTTGACGGTCCCCTATTTTTACTAGGAGAGGCAAAGTTTTTTTTTTTTTTTTCCCCAAAGTTGTAGTTTGTCTCTCTATCCCCTGGACTATGGCACGTCCCCGAGCTCTATCTCGGGGGGGCCTTATTAAGGGGGAGCAAACTAAGAGTGGCCCCAGTATCAATAAGGGCTTCAATTGGGCGGCCCTCCACTTTAATTTTTACCGTGGGATCCAGGCTGGCAGCTTGTGCTGTCAGGAGGGGCCGCTGGGTCCCTCGGCTTCTCTATGGGGAAGATCCCTCCCCTGAACGTCCCGTGTTGTTGTAAAGGAGGGGAAGGACCGGGTTTTGTTTTTACGTTCCTTTCCCATAGCCTGTTGCCGGGGGCATTTATTCTTCCAGTGCCCCTCTTCCCTACAGATAGCGCACTAGTTTCGACCCAGGCGGGGGTCCTGTCCCCTCCCAGGTGGCCCTGGCTTCTCCTTAACCTTGTCCCCCCTTTCTGCATATCCTTCTCTCAGGGCCATGGCCAAAACACGGGCCCCTTTCTTTCGCTCCTCATCATCCCTCCGATCATAAACCTTCATGGCTATTTCTAAAAGTTCCTCTATATTCTTGCCCGAAGCCCCTTCCAATTATATAGCTCACTAGTGGTAAAGGGAACATATACCATAGTGAGATTACCCTCAGGGGCTACAGTTTCCCGCAGTGGACACAAATAATTCTGTTGCAGGGGCCCTTGGAGTACCGGGCCACCCTTGCTCCTGGTGTGGTTAGACACCGGGGAGCTCAGAGAGATCGGAGGGGGCTCCCGTTTGGAAAAATCCTGGTTGCTTGGCTCACCCCTTTCAGCTGAGGCATTATCCTCAGAGATGTGGGGGGGGGATTTCAATTGAGGGTACCGGAGCCGGGAGGCCAGGATACAAAGTGGGAGGGGGCATAGGATCAGGGGCAGAGGGAATCACAGCCCACAGACAAGATTTCTTAACAGGGAAACAGGGTTTCCTAACAGGGGCACGGGCCATTAAGGTTTTAATAGTTTGTGATCTACATTTTTGCAACCATGGGGGATGATTGGCCACAAGGTCCTGCCAAATATCTATATAGGGATATTGGTCCCAATGCCCATCCCAGGTCACAATGCTATGTACTGCTTGTACAACCCCTGGTTTGAGCGTCCCTCCCTCGGGCCATTCCACCCCGAATGTCATCCATTCAAGAGTACAGAATTTTACAAGCTTGTCTTTACATAATACAATTCCATAATTAGCCTGGCGTCTAAACGCCTTCCAGTTATCCAGCATACATCCCAGGGGTGTCCAGGAGAAGGTGCTTTGTCCGGACCCCATTATGCTTTACCCAGAGTTTTCCGAGACAGAGATATCAAGAGGGGGAAGAGGTATAGATCTAGTTCTAACTCAGATATCCGCTGGGTCACGAGGTTCGGCTGACCCCCCTTGCAATCAAGATATCCTGGTCATCGGGTTTCCCCTCGCAGGAGTCTTGGGGCGGCTGAAGTCAGCTTAAGCCTCAGACCTGTCAGCAGCACTCATTCATCTTTCACAAAGATCCTTTAATCAGTTACAATCTCGGTTTCCAACACACCATTAAGAGGAGAAACAAGATTACCCTTCCTATAAACAAGAGTAATCCCTGAGGTTGCTCCAAGTCCCAATAATTGTTAAAAACGGCCCATGGACTTGTGGAGTTAGTTACGTTACTCATTGGCCGTTATTTGCTTACCCTTTAACCAAAAACACAACAACAAGACATTTACAAAGCTACAATAATGTTAACATACCTTCCCGTATACAGGCTGCCTAGGGGATTTCCACTGTCCAACCCACACCTCGGGGGCGTTATTCCTCAAACCCAGGAGGTAAACGCACTTACCGCCCGAAGTGGCCGCGTCCGGCAGTCAGACTTCCCCTTCTTCTGAAGCCGTCTTGCTTCCGTGTCCTTCAGAGTTCTCTTTAGAGAGGACACAGCCGCCCCGGCCGATTGTGACGATCCGAGGCCCGAGCAAAGCAACAGCTCGAGGTGGCCACTCCTCGGAATCGCCCTCGGCCGTCGGTCAGTGCCCTCTACAGGGAGAGAAGTCCCGGCGGAGTCGCCATTTGTTAGCCAAATGGGCTCGTTTCCCCCTGGAGCTGCCCAATTACCCCAAGGAGGCACGGGAGTCTAGAAGACGGCTTCAAGTTCTTTATTGATCAGTCAGCTGAGCGGGTGTCCCCCTCGACTCATGCCAGAGGGAGGAACACACCTTACAAGCGTAGAGCAAGCCTTTTTATACCCAGTAACAAATGACTTAACGTGCATACATTCTGCTGACCTATGGAATCTTAAATTCCTTTCTAGGAGTAAATAGGATACATCTGTCTGGGTCCCCTTGATTGATTGCCTTTCCAGGGTCCAGGGGTAGGGGTAATGGGATACATCCGCTGGGCCTCCTTGCTGTTGGGCCTCTTTGATTGATTGTCTTGCTATACCTTTATATATGGGAAAAACAGCTGGGATAATAGGCAAGTATTCGGCCTTTATTCTAACAGGTGCCAGCCTGAAACAATCCTGGGGTGCCACCATGGTGGGGAGCGGGAGAGTCTTGGGTCTGGCAGGGACCTTGTAGACCCCCTGCCCCCCCCCCCAAAAAAAAACCCTGTCATCATCGCTGGGGGAGGTCTGAATATTCCTGTCCTGATTACTGTGCTAATCCCAGCCACCCCCTGCGATGGTAACGCACTCTACGTGTGGGTCTGGGGTCAGGGTCTGGCGGAGAGGCCCGGGGGTCAGTTTGTGCCCCGGAACCTCTCCGTCGGGGCTGTGCGAGGGGGGCGGGAGGTGTTCGGCGCTGCGCGCTCCGTGTCGCCCCGCGCACAGGGGCATTGTGGGCGCTCGCTGCTTTCCGCGGGTTCTGTTAAAATGGCGCCCTAGGTAACGGGAGGCGGCGGCCGTTAGGCTGTGAAGCGCAGGGTGCGCGCGCGGCAGTTGCAGAGGGAGGTTCCCGGCCCCCTCCCCACGCCCAGGGGTGAGGATGGCGTGTCCGGATCAGAAATCCCCCAACGTTCTGCTACAGAACCTGTGCTGCCGCATCCTCGGCAAGAGCGAAGGTAACCGCTCCCCGCCCGGGAGCGCGCGGGATAGCGCGAGCCCAACGGGGAGCCGCCCCGCGCCGGGTCCCGCGGCTGAAACTCGGGGGGGTGGCGGCTGCTGCTGTTAGCTTGCACCTCACTGGAGTAGCGGGGCCGTGCCCGTCCTGAGCGGCGGCCAGACGTGAGCCGGTTGCCGGAGAGCCTTGCCCCAAGGGAGGGCGTGGGGCGGCGGCTGAGAGCTTGCTCCTTGCCGTGGCCGGCTGTGGGCCTGGCTATGGCCCTGGGGAAGGGGAGGAGAAGGAGCCCAGGGAATAGATGGCGAGGGTGGGACGTGCTCTCCTTGTGTGTTTGTAGGAGCCAGAAGAGGGAGACCCCGCTTTCCCCAGGGGAGAGAGTGAAACTTCCGTTTGCCTGCTGCTGGGGTAGGGATTCAGCCTTTAGCAGCAGCAGCAAAACACTTAGGACTTGTCTACACTTACAGCGCTGGAGCGGTGCCGCTTTAGCGCTTAGTGAAGACTCTCTCCAGTCGTGTAAGTACTCCACCTCCCTGAGGGCAAGTCTACACTACCTGCGCTACATTGGCGATGGGTGAGTGCCCCTGTCGGCATGCTACTTACTCCACCTCCATGAGAAGTGGAAGCTGTGTTGGTGGGGGAGCATCTTCTGCTGACATAAACACTGTACACACCGGCACTAGGTTGCTGTAACTTAGGTTGCTTAGGGGGGGATGTCTTTCACACTCCTGAGTGATGTAAGTTACATCAACTTAAGCAATAGTGTAGATGAGTGCTTCTCAAGCTATCTGATGTGGGGGACCGGCAGTTTTTTTTCCCAATGTGCCAGGGACCGGTGCCATATTATTATCCTATTTTTCACTCTTATGAGGAAACTTGTAGCGGACCAGCAGCTGATGGCTTGCGGACCGGCACTGGTCCGCTGACCACCACTTTGGGAAGCACTGGTGTAGACCAGCTTGAGAGGCGGTAGTTATGTCAATTGGAGAAGGTCTCCTGTCAACATAGCACTGTCTACACTCGGGGTTAGAGCAGTATAACTGCATTGCACAGGGGTGTATTTTCCATGCTTCTGAGTCCTTATAGTGACACATGTGTAGTGTAGACCAGGGCTTAGTTTAATTCTGTTGCTCAGACCCTGAGGGCAGCCACAAAACTCTGTCAACAGCTGTGTGCCTGGTTCTTGCCCTGGGGGTTGCCTAAAAGGTGTGTTCCACTCTCTCCTTCTGTGAGAATGTTCACCCCCTTCCCCTGTTCTGTTACCCCCTCCTGTAGCTCAGCTCTGCCCTGCTAATGACCTATGCTGGACATGGCAGCAGCCATCGCTGGGCTGAGTGCTTCCTGGGGCTGGGTGCTTCCTGGGAGCATACAGATCCTTGGCCTGTAGGTGTTAAATTTTGAAGTCCCCGTCCCTTGCTGATTCTTAGGCTACGTCTACACTACTTCTTTTGTTGGTATAGTTTGTTGCTCAGCGGTGTGGGGAAAAAAAAAAAAAACCCAGACACCGCCAGTGTGGACAGCGTCTCCCGCTGACATAGCTACCGCCGCTCGTTAGGGGATTGTTTAATTATGTTGATGGGAGAGTTCTCTCCCATCAGCATAGAGTGGCTACACGAGAGATCTTACAGCGGCTCAACTGCATCGGTACGGCTGTGCTCTCTAGTGTAGACATGGCCTTAGAAGAAAAAGCTGCTTTCTGGAGAGAGATGCTCCCCCCCGGAAGATGGGGGTTGGGCTCGTCACTCTCTTCCATGGGGTAGGATATGCCTCTCCTCTCCCTCTTTTGGTTCCTAGAAATATATAAGGAGAGCACTTCCAACCCTCTCCTCCAATTCCCTGTCGTCATTTTCCTCCCTTCCCCATCACATACGCTCTTCTTTGCTGCTATCCTGTCAAGCAATTCTTCCATCGGTTGAATGAGGTCTACAAGAGCTTAGACCAGTGGTTCTCAACTTATTTATCATATATGTGGCCCGTAGTGTGTTACCTGGGCTGCAGGAGCTGGGTGGCAGGGCAGCAGCAGCTCCTGGACCCTGCTCCCGGTCCCCACCATGCGGGGCTGGTGGGCTGCCAACCCCAGACCCCTGCCATGTGGGGCTGGCCGGCTGTCCCGGACTCCCGCCACTCAGGGTGGGCTGGCAGCCATGACCGGACCCCAACCCTGCTACGCTGGGCAATGGGGTAGCCCAGACCCCAGTGCGCTGGGAAGCCGGGAACCCGGACCCCGCCATGTGGGTTGGCCTTTAGCACACAGCTGAGCTGGGCCACAGCTATGTGCTAGTTGGGCTGCAGGTTGAGAATCGCTCACTTAGACAGATTTGTGTGGCTGCCCCCAGGCTTTGATCAGTAGTAATAGCTGCTAGAGGCTGAATCCCTGCCTTGCCTGCAGCTGCTTAGGACAGGTCTACACATAAAACCTTGCAGTGGTGCAGCTGTGCTGGGATAGTAGCATCTTCACTGAATCACTATGCTGACGGGAGAAGCTCGGTGTAGTTAGCCACCACACCTCGCAGAGCTGGATTATGTCAGTGGGAGAAGCCCTTCTGTTGATATAGTGCTTTCTACACTGAGGGGTTAGGTTGGTATAATTGTGTCACTCGGGTGTGGATTTTTCACACCCCTGAGCAATGTAGTTATATCAGTGTAAGTTTATAATGTAGACCTTGCCTCAGAGGGAGATGAGAAGGAGACACTCATGCTTTGTCCCCTTTTTTCCAACTGCCATAATAGTAGGAAAATGGTTTCACCTTGGCAGAGAAAATAACTTATTTGCTAATTGGGCAAATGAACTATTTAAAGTCTCAATAGTGTTGTCTTGTAATGCCTACAACTTCTCAAGTCGTATCCATTTCAACAAATGGTATGTGGATGCCTTCTGTACTACTAGTATTTGAATATTTTCATATGTTGTTGGAAGTTTCACTCTTTGTGGATTTGTTATAAGTATTGTATGACCGTAATACCTCAGTATTACAACAATGTCGGTATTAACCTGTTTTTTGGACAGAATTCTTTACTAGTAATGCTCTAACTAAAAGATGATCTGCAAAGTACTTACTATCATCTTTGATACATAAATAAGGCCTGAACAGTAGTGTGTGTGGAGAAGAGGGGCTGTACATTTGTTTTCCTTAAGGTACCAGGAAAGTTCTGTCTAGCTTTCCCTGGTTTTGTTGAAGGCCTTTTGAGGGGTATCTGGGAGATGTTTTTGAGTTTGCATACCTTAATTGAAGGGTTGAATGTATGGAATCCTTAATAGAAACATCCAAAAAACCTATGTAATCAAACAGTTTTTTCTGAAATCCCTTCTCTCTCAATTGAACATGTACAAGTTTCTTGTAATGTCATAATTTCCCCATTTCTATAGTTGCCACAGAGTTCTTCCAGGGTAGATAAGACAAGAACTTCTAATGTATGTATTGAATAAACCCTAGAAGAAATACAGCTTAGAAAAAAAATATGGACTCAATATTAGCTAGCGTTGTGACCAACACTTTCATAATGCTAATACCATGTTTGATGAAAGGCAACATGACTTTAATTGCAAGAGAAAAGTCTGTCCTTTTAATCCTCTGTTTTTAAGTTTTGTAAATGAGGCAGGTAAAATTTAGAGAAATTATCTAGTAAGACACCAATCCCAAGAAGCAAATTCAGATCACATGCAAATTGCTAAACCTAAAGATTGGGAGGAAAACTCCAGAAAGCTATTCATGATCAGAATTCGGCAATCCATGGGTGACACAATAAAGTCCAATTCCTGGCACTTCATGACAGACTGAAACAATTATTTCCCTCTTCCCTCCCCACCCCCCAACTTTGATTTTATAAATGAGATTAATGTTATGCCTCCTCACTACCACAAGACTAGAAGTTACAATTAATTAGTTTCTAAACCAATTTAGTTAAATTATTTCACACCCCCAATGTGGACATGTGCATGCTTTTTGCAAAGCATATCTGTCTAGCTTATCAAAAGAAGGTTGAAAGGTGACTTGAACACAGTGGATAAGTACTTTCATAGGGAGATGATACAGGATACTAAGGGTCTCTTTAATGTAGCAGAGAAAGGCATAACTACAGCCAAAGGCTTGAAGCTGAAGCTACACATTTTGAAAATTGAAAATAAGGCAGGAATTTTTAATGATCGGTGTGATCAACGATTGGAACAGACTACCAAGGGAAGTGGTGGTTTCCCCAGCTCTTGATTTTATCAGCTCGAGACTGGGTGCCTTTGTGGAAGTTATGATTTAACCGAACATAAGTTATTGGGCTCCATTCAGGAGTATCTGGGTGGAATTTATTGGCCTGTGATACGGAGGTCAGATTATTCCTGTGGGCATTCTGTACCAAAAAAATTAAAAATTCTGTGCCCAATATTTTAAAATTCTGCAAATTTTATTTGTCAAAATAACACTACATAATCACGCCAGTTTCAGTTATTTTGGTAATTTATTTCAAAATACCTGTCAGCAAGTATATCTGTAATAATACAGACACAAGCAAAAATTCTCCTGTGAGTAGAGAGTAAAGAAACCCCTATGACAACCCAGTTCCTGTTTCTTTGCCCCCATCCCCCGAGCCCAGCCATGGGCCAGACACCCACAGCTCTCCCCCTCGCCACTGCCCCTCCAAATCCCCTA
Source organism: Malaclemys terrapin pileata (assembly GCF_027887155.1). NCBI lineage: Eukaryota > Metazoa > Chordata > Testudines > Emydidae > Malaclemys > Malaclemys terrapin. The sequence goes on from NC_071505.1 coordinate 244,072,727, forward strand.
CTCCCCAGAGTCCAACCACAGGGCCCCCCAGCCTAGATACTTGCCCCCCGCTCAATCTCCAGAGCTCAGCTGTGGGGCCCTCCTGGCCCAGATACCCGCACCCTCTCCCCTCACTCCCCAAGCCCCAGGATCTAGAGGGAGAAACAGCCTGATGCTCGGTCACAGGCTAGCACAGAGTTTCCTGCGTGTCATCCTCTCCTTCTCTCAGGGATTGCTGGGAACTCCAGCTGCCAGGAACCCACTGCTGGAGGGAGGGAGCTAGAATCTTCTATGTGCAAGCGGGGCTGTGCTGAGTCCAGTGGCCCCTAGTGGCAGCTAGCACCACTGCAGCCCATTTCTGTGGGGGGAAAGGAAATTTTGCGCATACAACGTTAATTTCTGCAAAATTCTGCATTGCACAGTGGGGCAGAATTTCCCCAGGAGTATCAGACTAGATCAGTGGTTCTCAACCAAGAGTACACATACCTCTGGGGGTACACAGAGGTCTTCTAGGGTGTGCATCAACTCATCCACACATTTGCCTAGTTTTACAACAGGCTTCATAAAAAAGCACTAACATTGTCAGTACAAACTAAAATTTCATACAGACAATGACTTGTTTATACTGCCCTATATACTATACACTGAAATGTACAATATTTATATTCCAGTTGATTTATTTTATAATTATATGATAAAAATGAGAAAGTAAACAATTTTTCAGCAATAGCGTGCTTTGATACTTTTGTATTTTTATATTTGATTTTTGTAAGCAAATAGTTTTTAAGTGAGGTGAAATTTGGGGGTATGCAAGACAAATCAGACTCCTGAAAGGGGTACAGTAGTCTGGAAAGGTTGAGAGCCACTGGACTAGATGATCTAATGATCTCTTCTGGCCATAAATTCTAGGAGTCTATACTGGCTTCAGAAGGATTGACTTGGCTAGAGTCCTCCTCACCAATTGAATCCTACTTTACTCCTGCAAGCATAGAAATATAGTTCTAATAGGAGCCAAGATGCAGTTTGTATGTTAATGTCTGTATCTTTGTGTGCCCCTATAGTTAATGGGGTGTATAAGTGCTTCCATTCTAAACCTGTGAATTTTGTAAGTCAGCTGTAAAAAGTTTACTAGATTTTATTGGATTTTTGGTGCCTTTTTTGAAGGCTTTTAAACTTGCCAATAATAATATGCAGATACCCATCTCATAGAATTGGAAGGGACCCTGAAAGGTCATCAAGTCCAGCCCCCTGCCTTCACTAGCAAGACCAAGTACTGATTTGGCCCCCTCAAGGATTGAACTCACAACCCTAGGATTTAGCAGGCCAATGCTTAAACCACTGACCTTTGTGTGTTGATGTCCTCAGAACCTCTACAATTTCCTGTTTCCCTTCATCCAGAAAACTTTGCATTGAAAGGAACTCTTCCCGTGGCGGAGTATGATTGCAAGAGGCCATCGATATGGGAACCATTTTCCCCTCTCCCACTTCCCGCCCATATCCCCCAACCAGTTCCTAAGTGGGCTGAAGACTCTGTCTATGCTTCCCAATGGTCCTTGGAGCTCAAGTGTCACACTAACATTTTCTCTGGTGGTGCCCTCTGCTACCACTAGGCTACTGAGCTGGATGGAAACATTTTACTAAAAAATCAAATGTCTCCTATTTTTTTTAAAAGATGACATTCCAGAACTTAGGACTGAGAAGTCAATATGTACAAGCATGTTAGCATAGTTTCAGAGCAGTTTATATTAGTTGGTCAGTGTTGAGGATTTGTAATATACCAAATCATATTCTTGTTAATGTTTGGTTATATTAGTTTGTTTTGGGATCTCGTTAAATCTTGTAAAGTAAATTTGGCAGTACTTAAATGACAGTTCCTGCCAGCAAGTGGTATTGTTGAATCAGTAGGCAAGATCTCTTCCCCGTGTGTCAGTTCTGAAGCAATGAATCCCCTAACATTTGTATTAGAGGCATTATACAGCAGGAGATGTTGCCTTTTTGAGATTAAATTTAAAACCAAGTTATAGACTACCTGTGGTCATTAGAAATCCATGGCCCTTGCAGCCTTTATTTTTATTTAAAGTTAACTTTATTGAGGTTCTATTATATCATTGAGGGTTTGGTTCTGGCGGCTACAGTTTCAAGTTCAACAGAGTTATCGCTGCTTGTTTAAAGCTCATAGGAACACATGAAACCATAGGCAAGTAAAATATACAGTCACAAGAAAAAGGTCCACTATCTTTTATCAGTTTTAATAAAGTTACCAACGAAGTTATGAATGTCACAGCATACACAACTCCTAGATATATCCATGCACCAGTTATAACTACAGACATACATCCTCCTAGATAGTGTTAGGATCTGATGGGTCTCTCATGGATTGATCATCAATAAAATGATGGATGGTTCCTACTGGAGTTCTCTCATAGGAAACTCAATTTCCCCGCTCTGAGCAACCTCTTTTTATAATGTGATTCTGCCTATTCCTACATTCTGTGCATGTACAGAAAAGTGTTAGCCCTCTTTTTTCGTATTGGTCTGGTATCCCCTAGAACTTAAGGGACTCCCGATTTCTAGAGGTCATGTAGGTTCTCTTTATTCTCATTAGCACTGATGCATGACCTGTATCCTGTGGTTAAGACACATGTTGGAGGCAGAAGTGCCTCTACAGCATTTTGCGATTTTTAAAATTAATCTTCTAGCTATTTTTTCCTCAGTATTACCACTTGGTACCTCTTTTCCCATAATCTTAGGGCATCAGGTTATTCTTCTGTCCCTTACTTATTTCAGCATTTCTTATCTCCAAGGCCTAAAATAGCTATGCTAAAAATCTTGCAGGCCTCAGCCTACAGGTCTTGTGTTTCAACCTTTCTTACTTAAATATCGAATACATGATTATTCCTTCTAAATACTGATCAATCTTATACTTCTATCATTCTACAATTTAACTATATTTACATACAATGATTATATATGATGTAACATGTTAATCATAACATCACACAATAAATGAATAATAAACTAAAATAATTGGCTACACCTTTCAGAATTAGGGACTTAATTCCAGTGTTCTGGACAAAAAAACAGTTTTTATATAGCTATAAATTCCCTGTTTAAAATTCCCATTGAAATTTCAGTTGGAAAAGAGATTGCTCTACACCAGCTGTACAGAATTGTCACTTGGGTCCTTGATCTTTAGCACAAGACTACAACTACTCCCTTAGTTCTTTAAGGTTTTTTTTCATGGTTGCAGGCAGTGATTATCTGTGCTGTGTAAGACAGCCCCTTTTTGGCTATTTATGCCATCCCTTATTGAGATCAGTACTGTTATCTGAATGTCACTCAGTTCCTTCTTTGGTAACCAGGGAAAGAGCATTACTTACTAAATTTTTGGAATTGAAGGCTTTCTTTTCATGAGATTCCAATGCCTGTCTTGGAATTTTTGGGGCTGCTTCAGTGTGTCTACATAGATCTAGTTCCAGCATAAAGAAGCTTTCCATTTGGTCACTTCCTTTGTATTTTTATAAAAAAAGTCTCTCTTATAGTAGTTCATCTATGTCATGTAAATTATTCAATTGAAACTTCTAGCTCTAGTGAGGCATGTAAGATGCTCTGTCTAGTGGGATTTGGACTGTGGTACAGCTTGAAAAATATGACTAAATGTCCACCAGTATAGTTATCACAGTCCGTGTCTTGGAGCAACTCCAAAAATGTATTAACCAAGGCAAAGCTGGCAGACCTTACGAATGTTCCAGTGCTGTCAAGTCCACTTCTCGGAAAACTTGTTTTGCCTAAAGACTGAACTCTTGGTATCTTCTTGTTCTTTAAATAACTAACATGCGAAGTCTCTAAGATGATGTTTCCCTCTGTTTCTAAGGCCATTTTCACTGATGTGATCGTTTAGTTTTTTGAGATCTCATTAATGACTCTTAGAATTCTGCTCTGATAACTTTTGTCACAGGAATACACAGGTAGAGTTAGTCTTCCTGTTCAGATTATATATTTATAGAATTCATGCCTGCTTATGATTTCTAGCTGAGTAGTGGACAGCTAGCTCCTTTAATCTGTGGTGTGCCCTTGCGGTTCGAGTGAAGGAAAAATCTGTAGCTGGATACAGACTAACACGGCTGCTACTCTGAAATCTGTAGCTGATGATCAGTATAATACACTATGTTGCATACAGTAATGTACTCTGATGTATTTTATAGAATCTTATATCCAGGGCTTTCAGAGAACTTACAAATATTGAGTGAAAACTTGTAACTCAGGTTTTATCGCACAGCTATCCCCTTATGTCAAGGGAAGAAAACATATGAGTGGTTGATTAAGCTGGCAAGAAATTCACTCTGGGGAAAAGGTCCTCCAGGAAAGTTTATTCTAGTTCAGGGGTCAGCAACCTTTCAGAAGTGGTGTGCCGAGTCTTCATTTATTCACTGTAATTTAAGGTTTCACTTGCCAGTAATACATTTTAACGTTTTTAGAAGGTCTCTTTCTATAAGTCTATAATATATAACTAAACTATTGTTGTATGTAAAGTAAATAAGGTTTTTAAAATGTTTAAGAAGCTTCATTTAACATTAAATTCAAATGCAGAGCCCCCTGGACTGGTGGCCAGGACTTGGGCAGTGTGAGTGCCACTGAAAATCAGCTCGCGTGCCGCCTTTGGCACGCGTGCCATAGGTTGCCTACCCCTGTTCTAGTTGCTGATGAACTCAGAGGAGCCTTCTTCAAATAGGCTTGTTTACTACACTGCAAGATGAATCGCTGGTTTAAAGGATCATTTTCAATATAGGAAGCATAACCATTTTTAGTTCCAATTTTAAGAAAAGCTTTTAGTCAAGAAAATGTTTAGGCATTGGGGAGATTGGAAAAACTTTCTAAAAATAAAATCTTGATGGTGGGACTGGAAATATGTGCTTTTTTCACTGGAACAACATAAACTAACTGTCACTCTCTTTGTAAATAGATACTAATGAGATGCTTTAGCTTTTTGCTTTATACAATCTCTCTATATGGAAAAAACAAACACTCAGAGGTTCTTTAGAGTAGGTGTTGGTCTTTAGAGATTATACCATGCTAAAGAGCTGGTCTGCACACAAGTTTTTGAATTGGTATAACCTGTTTTGGATGGGGGGTGTTTTTTGTTTTAACTAATCTAGTTATACCGTTACAATTTGTAGTTTGGATGCAACTACAGAAGTCTAAAATGTGCCTGATACTGGTACAGCTTATTCCCTGTATTTATATCCGTACTGATATAAGGCACCTTTATAGATTCATAGATTCTAGGACTGGAAGGGACCTCGAGAAGTCATCGAGTCCATCCCCTGCCCACATGGCAGGACCAAATACTGTCTAGACCATCCCTGATAGACATTTATCTAACCTACTCATAAATATCTCCGAGATGGAGATTCCACAACCTCCCTAGGCAATTTATTCCAGTGTTTAACCACCCTGACAGTTAGGAACTTTTTCCTAATGTCCAACCTAGACCTCCCTGGCTGCAGTTTAAACCCATTGCTTCTTGTTCTATCTTTAGAGGCTAAGGTGAACAAGTTCTCTCCCTCCTCCTTATGACACCCTTTTAGATACCTGAAAACTGCTATCATGTCCCCTCTCAGTCTTCTCTTTTCCAAACTAAACAAACCCAATTCTTTCAGCCTTCCTTCATAGGTCATGTTCTCAAGACCTTTAATCATTCTTGTTGCTCTTCTCTGGACCCTTTCCAATTTCTCCACATCTTTCTTGAAATGCGGCGCCCAGAACTGGACACAATACTCCAGCTGAGGCCTAACCAGAGCAGAGTAGAGCAGAAGAATGACTTCTCGTGTCTTGCTCACAACACACCTGTTAATACGTCCCAGAATCATGTTTGCTTTTTTTGCAACAGCATCACACTGTTGACTCCTATTTAGCTTCTGGTCCACTATCACCCCTAGATCCCTTTCTGCTGTACTCCTTCCTAGACAGTCTTTTCCCATTCTGTATGTGTGAAACTGATTTTTTCTTCCTAAGTGGAGCACTTTGCATTTGTCTTTGTTAAACTTCATCCTGTTTAACTCAGACCATTTCTCCAATTTGTCCAGATCATTTTGAATTATGACCCTGTCCTCCAAAGCAGTTGCAATCCCTCCCAGTTTGGTATCATCCGCAAACTTAATAAGCGTACTTTCTATGCCAATATCTAAGTCGCTAATGAAGATATTGAACAGAGCCGGTCCCAAAACAGACCCTTGCGGAACCCCACTCGTTATGCCTTTCCAGCAGGATTGGGAACCATTAATAACAATTCTCTGAGTACGGTTATCCAGCCAGTTATGCACCCACCTTATAGTAGCCCCATCTAAATTGTATTTGCCTAGTTTATCGATAAGAATATCATGCGAGACCGTATCAGCTATGACTGTCCACACGAGAGAGGTTTACTGTTTTAATTATATTGATTAGGTGTGGTACAACTCTCGTGTGTAGACAAGCCTGAAGACAATCTTTCTTTATGGTCTACAACTTGGGGGGAGGGATAGCTCAGTGGTTTGAGCATTGGCCTGCTAAACCCAGGGTTGTGAGTTCAGTCCTTGAGGGGGCCACTCTAGGGATCTGGGGCAAAATCAGTACTTGGTCCTGCTAGTGAAGGCAGGGGGCTGGACTCGATGACCTTTCAAGGTCCCTTCCAGTTCTAGGAGATGGGATATCTCCATTAATTTTCTATTTTTGTTCATGGTGTCTTTTTGCAGCCTGATATGTTTGTTAAAGCACCTCATCTGAAAGTGCTTTTAAAAACATTTAATCATTTTCTACCAAAACGCACATGACATGGCTGAGAGAGCGAGAGATCACCTTGGCCATCACCGTGATGGAACCATTCAGTACCAAGTGAATACTGTATCCTGTTGAAACTGCAGGAGAAATTTGGAGGTTGTACTACAGACATGAAACTTCTCTGCATGCAACAAAAAATGTAATGCAGTATTAGATTAAACATGTTTTCTTGGTAGGATTTACCAAGAAGATGATGTTGTTAATCTCTGAAGACTGTTTGGAGTTGGAGGGATGGTAACAAAAGTCATACCACCAGTAAAACAAAACCAATAAAGGAATTAAAACCATAAATGACAAGTAAACAACTTTTCGGTAAACACGAATTCTAAGTAATAGAGCAACTTAAAATAATCAAACAATTTATTTTTAGTAATTCACTGTTTTAGAACAGAAAAATACCCAAAAAGTTGGAAATAGGAGTCTCTCAGTATTCCTGTCTCCAGGACTGCGCTTCTCTCCCCTCCCCACTTAAATCTCTTCTAATAGCTGTAGTCTCTTGAAAGGTGTGAGAATTGTCTGATATTACTAACTTTGGGAAGTGTACTGAAGCAGATCAGTTGCTTACTAATAAAAGGAATGTTCCGGAAGGCTGTCCTCCAATTTATCAGGCTTATCTGGAAATAAAAATTATCTAGCCACTATAATTAAATTCCTGTATTTTTCTCATATTTTCCTCCTTTTTAAATTATACCATTTCTTACTATTTTCCCTTGTTTTTGCCCACCAAGGATTCTCCCTCCTTCCCTCTTTAGTTTTTCTACACTTTTCACATGTGCTTTGTTTAAAGCTCCTTTTGGGCTTTGAAATGGAACATGAAAACTGCATCATACAGGGGGAGGGGAGGAATGGATGCGTGCATAAAGGACATTCTCTACTATCATCAGAAATTTGCATTTGCAGATGGAACATAATCTATTTTAGGCAATTCAAATTAAGATTTTATAGATCTTGAATTACTGAATTTTTTTGTTTTGTTTCCCCTCCTCTGAATGTAGCAAGCTTTTTACACTGTTTTAACTTTTATGTATTTGGTAAATATAGTCGCTTACAATTAATGGCATTATTCCACTATGTTTGTAGTCATAATTTTTAGAATTTTGACAGTCTTCTGCTTGCTTCCTTTCTCTGCATAAAGAGCTCACATCAGAACACTGAAAATTAAATCACATCTTCCATAAACAATTCCATCCTTCCCATCTATTAGGCATATCAAGATGGCAGTGTTGCATAGCAGTTGCACTTGTTTACATATTTATACAATGAAATGTGTTTGTGTACGCTTATATTTTAAGTTCATCTTCTGTCTCATGGGGGACATTTGGGGGAGAAGGACAATTCAACAATACATCTGCTTAAGTAATAAACTTCCTGTGTGTGTTGCTATTGGACATCTTACTGTTAAATATATCTCTATTTCTTATGACTACTGTATGCCATCTTGCTTGTTCTGTGTGTGAAGTCAGGAGTCTACCACCAAAAGCACTCCCACAGAAAGTATTGCCCGTAATGAGCGGGATGTGTAGTGGTGGTATAGCTGTGTGAGTCCCAGGATATTAGAGAGATAAGGTGGGTGAGGTAATATCTTTTATTGGACCAACTTCTGCTGGTAAGAGAGACAAGCTTTGAGATATTGACTGACTGCTCTCCCATATCTCTCTGAAATGTATCTCTAGATAACAAAGTAGTACACTTAAAATTAATATTTCAGAGTTAAAGTATTTAAAACATACATTTATTTATAGTAGTAAAAATGTGGTGTGCATGGCCAGTGGAAGATTTTTGATGTACCTGCTCTTAAGTGCTCGAATTTATGAAAGTGTGAGGTAAATTATCACATTTTCAACACCCTCAACAGTTTTGAAGTGCATTTTTTTGTTTTAAGATATTGCTGTAGCTTAATTTCTGTGACTTACAAATATATTTGCAAAAGCATAAAGTTAAGACCTTTATGTAACTCTGCACACACATACAGAGCCAAACCTTTCATAACAACTAGTAATATCTGAATACTTACACAAAAGTTCAAATGATATGATGGCAGTGTTATATAATATATTTTGTCAGACTTTTCCACTTGGGACCTCAAATCCACCAGCTATTGCTTTTCAGGACTTGCTCAAATTCTGTAGCCCACTAATTTGAGCTTGCTGCAAAGGTCCTTGGAGAGTGTTTGGGGTTGGATAAGTGGTATTTGAGAGGTAGTGCTGGGGCAGGAGGAGGGGAGAATTGTTGTCTTCCTCCCTTAAGCTGAATCCTAGTGCCTGTGGAATTTTGCTGGGTTTTTTTCTTTCTACATAGATGGTACCCGCTTCTGGGTTGCTTCGCATGGGTGGAAAAACTGAGGATTAAACTGATTCTTCCTTTGTTAGTGTGTGTTTAACCTTGATCAACATCTAGCACTCAGAGATGCTTATCATTAATTGTTCTGGTTAATTGTCTTCCATTGCCAATTTGAGATGAGAGCTCAGTCTTTGTTCAGTGGATTTTCTACACCTTGCCCTTATCTGCCATATGATTAGCATGGTGCTATACTTAAGTGCCTCCATTATGAATTTTATCTCTAAGGTAAACATATGATAAGTTTGTTATCATAATGAAATTGATTGCTGACTAGTTGGATTTTGTAGGTTTTAAATGGAACTGGAGGTGTACTTTTTATTTTTTTTGGTAGAAAGTTACTGGGGTAAAGTACTTAGTCCTTGTGCATAACAGTTTAAGAAACTGAAAGATAATTTTGGTAGGGTGAAAAAGTAAGTACCTGTACGTTTAATTGATTTGTCAAAACTAATGAATAAACATGGTTAAAGCAGATCTCTTGCAATTCTGCTAATCAGTATGTTATATTACCATGGGATTCTGTAATTTAACTTCAGTAAATCTCCAGTTTGATTAATGACCTTGAAATCTGCTCTTGAATTCAGATTTGTAGAATGCTTAGACTAGGGAGGAAAAAGGAGATTATGCACCCTCATTTTTGTGTTTGTGTGAATATTGGCCCATACTGAAGATATGTTATTGACTGAACTGTTCATGTTTGTAGATAGTATTGATGTTTGTTGCATGAAGCAAGATGCTAAGAAATATGCTGACAAAAGGAGGTGCCAGCATTTTTAAATTGTAGTTTACTTCCATAATTGGATTTGTGCTCTTAAAGTGACTGACTGTTTCTGCATAAGAGCATACAGGACAAAATATCAATGCAAGGTAGTATTAGGGGAAAGATTTAATCTAGTCACGATCATATTTTCTCTCATTTGAAACATCTACATTTTTTGTATTTTTTATTTGACTTAATCACTTAGTAACATGGCCGCCCTTATTTATTTTTTCTTCATTTTAAAAGTTGGCTTAACTAATTTTTTCCTCTCCCTCTTTCAGCGGATGTAGCCCAGCAGTTTCAATATGCAGTGAGAGTTATTGGAAGCAACTTTGCTCCTACTGTTGAAAGAGATGAATTTCTTGTTGCGGAGAAAATCAAGAAAGAACGTATGTCTGGCTTCCTTTCATGTTCAGTAATTTAGATCTGAATAATTTTAAAATGAATCAATATGTTTTGTAGAAGGTGAAAATTGTAACAGTATTCTAAGTGTGTTTTAAAATACCACTCAGGCTGGAGTCTGGGCCAGCTGCAAGTGTTTGATTACTCTGTAGACTTACCCTTGGAGGCCAAGGAGTGCATGTGTATGGAAAGTGAACTGTCTCTTTATCCTCTTGTTTTCCTCCCACTCAACGAATTGCACAACTGTATCAATACAAAGTAATGTTGTTACTATAATTGACTTCTTAAGTTTCGTACCCTAAGAAGCTTTTTTCTCTTAACAGTTGTGCGACAAAGAAGGGAAGCAGATGCTGCTTTGTTTTCAGAACTTTACAGAAAACTCCATTCGCAGGTATAGTAATGTATAGTAATGTGTGGCTTTACCAATAATTTCATTCTTACAATGTTTTTCTTCTGGACTTGCTGTTAAATTGCCTATAGTTCAAAATGTACGAAACTAGCTTGAATTAAAGTAAAATAGGAACATATCAGCAGTATTTTGGTTTGTGTATAACTGCATAAAGAACATTTTATGGGAAGGAAGTAGCTTTGCAAAAATAGAAGTGTTTACTTTTTTATGTGTAAAATTGAAGGATTATCTCACTGCCACTTATTTTTAGGATAATGTGTCCTGAAGTGTATCGATGTATTGATTAGAAGTTAAGCAGTCCTCTTATTTTGAGTTTTTAAGTGATCTGAGGTTTTCATGTTGAAGGTTAAGGGTTTTGCTGACTTTGAGAGTTCTGCTAACACACAAGCACTTATCAAAGAGCAGCATATGGCTGTCTTTTCTGACAATAGAAGGTAATCTATAGAGTCTACCTATCAGAAGAAGGGGAAGTCTAAGGCTAGAACTTTAGATGAGATGGGAAGAAATCAATACTTGTGTCCTGAATTCTTAGACTTGAACATCTATCATGTTTGACGAAAATCTCAATGAAACTGAGATAGACAACAAGACATAATTCTATGTCATCTGTTTTGTATAGTGTGATAAGGAGAGATATTATAGGGATATTTTTAGTTGGCAAAAACTAATATGTAGGATTTAAAATTTCCAGTATAATTGATCAGTGGTTTTCAACCTTATTTCATTTGCAGACTCCTAAAAAAATTTCAAATTGAGATGCAGACCCCTTTGGAAATTCAACCTGTGGTCTGTTGCCCCCTACCATAGAAGTCTTAGACTGAAAACTGACTGAACAGAGTTCAACTATAAATGTTGCACGTGCTTGGCATAGCATTTAATGTGGCATGAGAAAGGGTGCTAAACTGTGGGCTTCTATGATAATGACAACACTTCTGGGTTTTGACCTGTAGGTGGGGGTATTCACATATTTTTGGTTGATCAGAAAAACAGAATGCCTGATTTGGGATCTGAAACTTTATTTTCATAGTCACTTTTTGTGGACACCTTAGACATAGTTTGTGGGCCCCCAGAGGTCTGCGGACCACAGGTTGAAAACCACTGTAATAAAGGATTGTTAACATGTTTCAGTGACCACCCCTTATCTTAAAGGGGAAAAATAACTTTTGTGTTAAGTAGGTTAAAAAAAATGGTTCTACTAAGGAACTTTATATTGTGGCAATGAATTCTGAAGGCTAATATAATTGAGAACAAGAGCATAGCAAGATCACATGAAAATGGGACACTTATATGAAGAACATCGAGAGTTACATACAGAAAGAATAAAAATTCCATACAGTACTTTGGAAGGAATATAAACCCTCATGCTTCTGGGTGTAAGTCAGTCTCTGACTTCAGTGGGTTAGGAAGAAACTTTTTCCCTGTGGGCAGGTTATTCCACAGCTGCTCGCTCCAGGACTTTTAGCACTTTTTTTGTGAAGCATCTGGTTCTGGCCATTGTCAGAATACTAGACTCTGTGGACCATTGATGGGTAGTACCTGTCTCATTACAAATGAGAAATATTCAGTAAATCTGATTGCCACGTTTAGGTCCTAATCCTTAAAACACTTATGTATTTAATTTTAAGAAGTCATTAAAGTTACGCATATGCTTTAGAAAAATAAGGCCCTAATCCTGAACATACCAATGTTGTTGCTAAGCTTATCAGCTCACCTTTACTCCTTTTTTTCTTTCCCCATCCATTCCACATATCTACAAGGTATCTTTCCAGCTTCTGTAGTGATGGACAGTGTCCCCAGGTTGCAGTAGGCTCCATCATCAGCTCTTCCATTTCAGCAGCACTGACTTGCAGCTGTCCTCAGGCCCACTGTCAGCAGTCTTGCTACCTTGTTCTTTTAAGGTAGCTTTTGTGTGTGTAAAATTCACACACACACACGCGCGCTTTACTATTGATCTAATGTAGAATTATCATAGCTAGCATTTGGTAAGAGTAATATGGACACACAGCATATGAAAATGACCAAAATGTAAACAATTATAACACACATGCACAAATACCATACATTGCTTGAAGCAGAATAATAGATGATGTGAACACAATTACAAGAATGTGAATATAACATAGTTAAACTTTTTAAATGGGCTTTAACCTTCTGTTTCCCCCCGTTTTTGTTAGTTGACATCTACTAGAACAAGCCTATAACTATTTCATAGGCATTGTTTGGAACCTTCTTCCCTCCTCCCCATTTCCCTATACCAGTCTCTCTCAAATGCCTGTCATTGTAGTATCTAAGCACTAGAATGATTTTTTTTTTTCTGTTTTTGAAAAGTGCACACACTGTGGTTTCTGAATGCTAACAGTAGTGTAAGGGGACTGTTGGCCCCTTACTGAAACTTAGTGGGATTTCTTTGGTTGTCCATCTCCCAGTTCCAAAAAAAAAAAGGGGAAGGGCCAGTGAGAAATCAAGATCCTGAGACTGACAGTCCCCAAGGCCCATAGGGAGAGGCCAACAGTCCAGGTTAACCCGATTGACAAGGCAGGTAGGCCAATGAGGGAGTCAAGAGCCTGGGGTCTCATGCTCTGGAGCTGCCTGAGCACAGAGCTAAGGGGAGAGCAGCAGCCTGAGCTGGGCTGGAGGTTGAGCAGCAGCATGGAGCCAAAGCCGTGCCAGAGCTAGAGCAGCCACGGCTGAGCTACAGCGGGAAGCTGCAGGGCCAGAGCGGGCAGTGTGTGCGCGCTGTGCCATAAGTAATACTGGCATCGAGTGCAGTGAGCAGCTGGAGAGAACGAGGGCCCGGCACAGGGACACATCGCCAGACAAGGTCTTGCAGGTTGGACTTAGAGGGAGGTCTGGTGCTGGGGAGAGAGTGAGGGCATGTGTCTGACCCGTGGTATCACTGCAGTGCAGCCAGGGCCTGGGAAGGAGGCCTGGGACAGGTGAGGAATAGACTGTGAACTTTTCTTAAGTCCTAGATACTGCTGTTTGTGGTTTCCCTATGCCGACAGGGCAGGGTGACTTGTTTCCTTTAATCTTTCTGATTTTTTTTTTCCCCTTATTTTTCTTAGTGTTTCTTTCTGTTTGATAAATTGTATTTTGTTTGAACTTAATGTAGTGCTCACTGGGCCAGGGAAGTGGCAGGTGTGGAAAGAGTACCCTGAGGTGGGGACACCTTAGCTCCTGTCCTAAGTGACCATGATGAGACTGGGGGCCTCGCCTCCCAGGAATCCTGGGCCCAACCTTATTGGGGTTACAAGGACTCTGCCTCACGGGAGAGGGAAAGGGAAGTCCTAGGGTCAGGCAGGTGTCTGGGTAAAGGGCGTTGGAGCAAGGGACTCAGATACTTTTGCTGTCTGATTCCACTGGCGTAGTGCAGAAGCCAGGCAAGTTCCCCACAATAGTGGGACCATTCCCCTGCTTACAGTAGCTACACAACTGATTCCACAGAATTTTTTTTGTGCTGTTAGGTGTAGTATTAGCCATGAAAATCCTTTTCCTCCACATTTTATATGTGGGTGGTGATGGTATGGATATGTGTTTTATGATTAACTTTTTTTTTTTTTTTTTTTCCAACAGTCTTGGACACTATCTATTTCAAAAGTGTAGTAATTACTTTTCCCTTAAAGTGAAAGCTACTTGGTACTTGTGAATTCCATCTCCACACCCGGGACTCACAAGGCTAGTTCATATGTATTTAGTGGGGTATATCTTATCCAACAAGCTATATTTGTTTTTCATCAGTTGACATTAAGGTTTATCACATCACAGATGGCCAGTACATCAAAATCTTACGTCATTCTTCTTCCTCCTGCTTCCCCTCCGTTAATGAGGTCTTCGCTGGTTCAGTTGTTTCCAGCAGGTGGAATTTGGATGACCTGCCCAGTTTGCTGAATATCTGAACTAATCACAGAAAGGAGTAGTCATCTGACCTATGAGGACTTCTAACATACATTTTTTTTTTTTTTTTTTTTTTTTTTTTACAGCACCTAGTACAGTGGTCAAAGTCCATGACTAGGGCTCCTAGGTGCTATGATAATACAGGAAAGGGGTATGTATCAGGGGTGGCCAAACTGTAGCTCGTGAGCCACACGTGGCTCTTTTACCATTAAAGTGCAGCTTGCAAGCCCCCTCCCTACCCCCTATTCTCCGCCTACCAGACTGGATCAGGGTGGGGGGGAGCTTGGGACCTCTTCCTTGCAGTGAGGTAGTGGAGTAGGAGCTTCTGTCCACTGGGGAGGAGGGTCTCTGGGCTTCAGCCCTGTGGGGCGCACCTGCTAGGGTTTGAGGCTTCAGCAGGAGTGAGGCTGAGGCCCTGAGCCCTGGCTCCCAGCAGGTGTGCTCTGGCTCTTGAACTTCTGAAGATTGTTGTATGTGGCTCAGAGGGCTAGTAAGTTTGGCCACCTCTGGTGTGTATATATAATACCTATCTTTTAAAAAGGGAATCAAAGAGGACCCAGGGAATTTATAGGCTAGTCAGCCTAAATTCAGTACCTGTAAGATGCTGGAACAAACTATTAAACAATCAATTTGTAAGCACCTAGAGGGTAAGAGTGTTATAAGGAATCTGTCAAGAACAAATCATGCCAAACCAACCTAATTCCCTTCAATTGACCGGGTTACTGGCTTAGTGGGCTGGATGGGAGGAAAGATGACGCATTATCTTGATTTTTAGTAAGGCTTTTGAGACACACACAACATTCTCATAAGCAAACCAGGGAAGTGTGGTGTAGATGAAATTTACTGCAAAATGGGTGCATAATTAGTTGAAAGATCATACTCGGTAGTTATCCATGGCTGTCTATCAAAGTGATGGGAAATATTTAGTGGGGTTCCCCAGGAATCTGTCAATATTCTGGTACTAGTCAATATTTAATTACTTGGGTAATGGAGTGGAGGATATGTTTATAAAATTTGATGATGACATCAAACTGGGAGGGACTGATAGCACTTTGGAGGACAGGATTAGAATGAAAAAGGATCATGACAAATTGGAGAATTGGTCTGAAATCAACAAGATGAAATTCATTAAAGACAAGTACAAAGTACTACAGGTAGGAAGGAAAAAGTCAAATGCACAACTACAAAATGGGGAATAACCATTTTGCTAGGCAGTAATAGTGCTGAAAAGATCTGGGGTGTTATAGTGCATTACAAATTGAATATGAGTCAACAATGAGATGCAACTGTGAAAAAGACTAATATTCTGTCCTGTATTAACAGGAGTATTGTATGTAAAACACAGGAGGCACCGTGTCTTAGCTGGAGTGTTGCATCTACTTTTGGTCACTATAGTTTAAAAAATATGTGGATAAATTGGATGGAGTCCAGAAGAGAGCAACAAAAATGATAAAAGGTTTATAACAGTGGCTCTCAACCTTTCCTTCTTACAAAATCTGACCTAAAAATACAAAAGTGTCATAGCACACTGTTACTGAAAAATTGCTTACTTTCTCATTTTTACCATATCATTATAAAATAAATCAACTGGAATATAAATATTGTACTTACATTTCAGTGTGTAGTATATAGAGCAGTATAAACAAGTCATTGTATGAAATTTTAGTTTGTGCTGACTTTGCTAGGGCCTTTTGGGCATCAGCTGTTCCTTCCTATCTCCACTGGGGGCTCCACTGTGAGGGTGGCCCCACTACCCAATTCCAGCTTGCTCCTGGTGGCTCTGGCCCCTGTGCTCCCCTCCAGGAGGCCCCTTTTCCTACACAGTTTTAGAGCGTCCTTTGACCTGGCAGGTGCTGCTGGTCAGGTGGGGAGTGTGAGGGTGCTCAGCTGGTGGGCCAGCATGGGGATGCTGCAGCTGGGACTGGCAAGGTAGCACAAGGGCCAGAGCTGCTGGAAGCCTGGGGTGAGCTGGAACTGGGTAGTGGGACCATCCTTGCAGTGGAACCCCCAGCGGCATAGTTGATGTCCAGCAGGCCCAACGAAGACCCCATTTGGCCAGATCTGACCTACCAGCCTCTAATTAAAGAACACTGTTCTAGAAAGTGACCTTTTACAAAATTGTCTAGGGGTTCTTCATTATAAATTGTCTCAGAAGATGTAAGACAGAGTCCATGACCATAGAAAACTAGCGATTGGACATATGATCTCACTTGGCTCATGTGTCTCTGTGTATTCTACACAGAGAGGGATATTGGAAACTGCTGACATAATATTAATTTAATTAAAGTTAAGGGCCTTTCTATTGAAGAAATGGAAAAAGAAAGGCAGAAGTGCATGGAACACAATATTCTCCATTTTCATGGTTGTAACTCTAGCCAAATTTCTAGAGTTAAGTGCAAAACCTAAATTGTAAATATTTCTTATATAAAGTTGAATTTCCTGATTTGGTAAGGTTGCACTGTTACAAAATTTAGACAAAAGAAATTTAGAAGGGAGGGGGAAATCACTTTTTGGGAAAATTCTATAAAATCTCATTCTCCTCAACTCTGCTACCAATTCCCCATGAAGTGTTACATCATTAACCCATTTGAAAGTTGTCAGCCATCAAACTCCCTTATATTTGTGAGTTAGTGGTGTAGAATAGAGTATATGCTTCCATGTGTATTAATGTGCAGTGAAAACAAGGAAATCTTTATACACTTGTCTTTATTACTCCTTACAAGGTGACATTGGAATTCATCTGACATGGCTGTACCATTAAGTTATCTCTTGCAGGTCAACTTTCCTGCTGAGATTTAAAAGGTTTGATAATGCAGTGTTTCAAGATAGCAGCCAACACAGCTCCACTTTTCCTTTCTCTTGGTTTTTGTTTTGGTACAGTCCACAGTTGAGAACAGATATGTGATCTCTGTGCCTCCGACTTCGACCTTCGTAAATAGTTTGGTAGTTTCCTTTGTCTCTGTGTTCTTTATAGAGATTATAGTAATCCCAGGTTAGATCCCTCATATTCTGGAACCTCCCTGAAGGGGGATCAGCAGAGAAAAGGCAGCTATTTGTTAGATTTTTCAAGGATTGGGTCTTCCAGCTTGCTTCTGTTGTAGAAAGTAGGGGTTAATCCAAGATGCTGATTTAGATCAAATAGAAACTGATTGATGTATGGTGGACATGAAGCAGTATGTAAACTTCCTTTATGAATTTTAAAATTTGGTATGCTGATTAGTTGATCCCTTTCAGTGCACGTGAGAATTTGTGACACAAGAATGTTGAATGCTGGAGGAAATTTTCTTTTTAGAACTGACATATAAACTCCAGTGTCACTACCTTGAGAACATGACTTCAGACATCCTGCCTGTATATATTTAAATTATGTTTTTGTGTAGTTTTGGTGTGTTACACTTTTAGCCTGCTCTTTACAACTACAATGTAGAAATTAGTTGTTTATGATCTAGGTTGTGAGGTAGGGGTAAAAATGTAGTAAACTCTGGAAATAATTGTGGAGCAATGTCTAATTTTAACTGGATATTATCTAATACATGCCTATCTCTGAATAGGGCGTCCTGAAAAACAAATGGTCAATACTCTACCTCCTGCTCAGCCTTAGTGAAGACCCGCGTAAGCAGTCTAACAAGGTAGGTAAGGGGTTCTTTGTTTCTTCAATAAATATTTTAAAATTCAGTATAAATCCCAAATGGGAATGTTAAGAGATGTTAACATCCAGAGTAAAATAAACATCCTCAAAAAGGAAAGTATCTGCAAAGTTCTTGGAAAGGCTGGAAGCAAGAAATTTTTAATTGTATTTTGTGTAAATATTCTAACAATGAGAATTAAAGAAGCTATTCTCTTTAATTATTCAGTTTTATACTTAAACATGTGAGGCAGTCATTATCTGGAACACTTTGGATAGATAGATTTAACGTAGGTCAACGCCATACTGAATTTTTTTTTTTTTCCTGGTATAGCAATTTTGGTTGAGGATGTGGTGTTTTGGCAACACTTTACTAGTAGCAAATGTCCTAGTGTAGTTGCAGTTATGCTGGCAAAAATGTCCTTTTGCTGGGATAGCATATACCAGTTTGGCAAGTGAAATGCATTATGCTGCCAAATGCATTCTTTGGCTGGTATAAGCTGCCTCTACATTAAGAGGGGGGTTTTGTCAATATAGCTATACCAGCAAACCTTTTCTAGTATATACTTGACTTTAATTTACTATTAGGAAAGGCAATAACAGTTCAGAGACACAGTTGGAGAGAAAAATATTTTAGCTACTGATGTGTTTGATTAAAGTAACTCACAATTAGATCTTTGTGTTTTGTCTTTAAGGTGTCAAGTTATGCCACGTTGTTTGCTCAAGCATTGCCGCGAGATGCTCACTCAACCCCTTACTACTATGCCAGGCCTCAAAGCCTTCCATTGAATTATCAGGACCGCAATGCTCAGTCTGCCCAGAGTGCGGGCAGTATGGCAAGCAGTGGGATCAGCAGCATAAGCATGTATGCCCTGAATGGGCCAACGCCAACTCCACAGTCCCTCCTTCCAGGGTAAATTTAAATCTTGCCTATAGCGAAGACCTTGATAAATATTTTTAATATTACTTGGCACTTTTATCCAGTGATTTCAAATTTCTTACCCATACAGAATGAGCTTATCACTGTATCTCCATACATTTTCAAAGCACTTTACAAAATAGCAAACCTCAAAATATTGTTATGGGTTTAAGTATGCTTACTGACCACATGTTACAGATGGGTGAATGAAGGAATAGAGAGGATATATGGTTACCTTATTCACAGTTCCTGTTAGTGAATATCTTCATGTCACTGTTTTGCATTACACTCTGTTTCAGCTTGGTGCCTGTGAAGTTTACATGCCTTTCAGTCTTGGATACTGAGGTCCTCGGTTCATCTGCAGAGCAGCTGTGCAGACTTCACACACTGTCCTGTTAACATTGTTTTCTTCCTGTCTTTTTAGACAATCCTATCAAGCTCCAGGGGTGGGAGATTGCCTTCGTCAACAGCTGGGTTCACGTCTTGCTTGGGCTCTAACTGCTGGCCAGCCTTCGTTACAAAGCTCTACCACAAAAGGCCTTCCAAACACTGTGTCTCGCAATGTACCACGGTCAAGGCGAGAAGGGGAGACAAGTGGTGAGCAAGATGCTTTTTGCTAAGGATTTTTTTTTCCTGCAACTTGTTTCGTTTCTTGTTTTGTTGTGACTGTTTTGTACTCTTCCTGGGAATAGCTTCTGTTCCATTGTATGTTACTATATGTGAAGAACTTTCCCACAAGGACAGATTTGAAGTTAGGAAGACAGCACATATACAAAAGAGCAGTGTATTTGGCTTTAACTTTTCTGCGTTCCTACTGGGGGGGGGGAGAGGGGGAAATGGTTTGAGTACACATTCTCCCCATTCAAAATTCATCTTTTCTTTGATATTGCAAGTAGCGTGGACAGCAGGACCAAGTAGCAGAGCAGATGGATTGTGAATGAATATGCTCTTAAAAGCTTCAGTGTCGATGATGATGATGATCAAAAGTTTTGGGATTTTGTCCCCTTTGTTATCCATTTCCCCTAAAACACATGGAACTATTTATATTCACATATACACTGGACCCCCGCTAGAACGCGGATTCCAATGAAGGTAATTAAATTTGGGATCCATGCGCAGTCCCGCGCTATAACAGAGGGTCTGATGAATAAGTAAAATGTGTAACTGTGTTTTTTATTATCTGAGTACACAGTCCTCGAAGTACCACCTCGCTGACACAGTTTGCAGTGATAATAGTGAATAGTGCAGTCATTTTTTAAATATAATCGATTAATTTATCTTATTTACATTGCTGTAAATCTGGACTGAATAAATTTTGAAGGAGCCACTCCTGGATTTACATTAACTGAGCGAAGAATTTGACCAGTTTAACTAGCTAACTCAACTGTGGAGTAGCTGTTGAGGAAAATTAACCTTCCACCTACTTGTATTCAGAAACCTCTCCCATTCTTGTATTAACAAGATCAACGCTGAATAGTGACTAAAAAGAGACAAGGTGCCTCCCAATGCCATTTTTTTTAAAATTGCTTCCTGAATAAATGTGGTCAGTTAGCAAATAAAAGATCTCCTAGCTGCCAGCCCTGCTAAATGTATCCTGGATTTGAAAATCAAGCTGGGTTATTCCAATTGTGTATTGTTGCTAGAAAAAAAGATGGACCAAATGGAGTGTACATTTGTAACTGAAGATAGAATTTGGCCTTGCAATTAGAATCTGATTAACAATACTGTGAATGCACAAGAGGAAATATATAATTTAGCCCAGTCTTTTATTGTCATGCTAGCTTTTCAATGCTAAAAATAGTAAAAACTTATTTTTATCAATGTACCAGCAGGTATGACTGTTAATTCATACAAGGAACAGATTATATTAAGTGTACATGAAGTGTCAGTCACTTTTTAGAGTAAAACCACATTCCAAATATAAGAACAGGCAACTATTGACATTTACAAAACATACAGATAATTACAGAGCTCTGTAAATAGGCTGATTACTGTTAATTGGCATTCTCTGATATTGCCTCTGCAAATGTGCAGTTCAGGAGTTGTGAACCTGTTCTAGAGCTGTCTTGCAGTTGAAATGCTAGATGTAAGAGTGCACCCACATTTTAGCTGAAACTATAAAAGGATCCCACACCACACTGTCATATGCCCTCAGTTCCTCTCTCCTTCCTCCAGACTATTGATTTTTCTGAAGAAGGGAGAAAGGAAAAGAAGGTTCATATGGATCTACAGATACAGTGACTTTGGAGAATCTTTTCTTTTCTCTGTTGTGAAATAAACTTCTTCAGGTAATACTTTTCAGCTATGTTTGAGACTTTGTACCCTCTTGACTAATGGGAGTGTCTTAAAGCATAACATAGACTAGCGTTATTTGTCTGTGAGGTGTTCAGAAAACCTTGCTACACTTAAGGTTCTGGATGTTGATATGATGCCAGCCTCTCTTGGCTTCTGTAGGTTGTGTCCTTAGATGACCCAGCTGGCTTCCTTAGCCTAAACCAGGCACACCTGTGTCTTATTACAAAAGTTGGGGGGAGAAGATAAAGGAACTCATTGGGGTTCCCAAATCAGGACAGCTCTCTTGCCAATTCCAGAAGAGGCAGCTTCCTATTAAGACAGAATCTGTAGTTGATACTGAGAACATTGTCAAGACTGAAATGGCTTTGTTCTTCGCCTCAAATAAGGTCACAAAAGTACAGGATACTGGAAGGTCCAGCAAATGAAGAAAAGCTGCTCACTGTCTTGAATTGCTTTCTGTAAATTGATAAATAGCCTGAGGCACAAAAGCAGTCTGGACTTCAATCAGAGCTGTGAACTAGAGGACAAATTGGATGCTCCAGCACCTTAAGCTGTACTGAATCAAGAGCTAGAACTTTTTATAGGAGCATAATTTAAATTTTTCTCTGCATTTACTTTTCCTGGGATTTAAAGGCTGTACAGATGAAAACGTTTGAGTGATCTCCCAGCACCCAACACTGGAGTAATTTTTAAATATGAGAAAAATATCCTGATTTCACAAGAAACATTTTTTTTAATAAGCAGATCTCCTTCATGGATGAGCTTTATTGTCTCCAAAGGAGACTATTGAAAAATTAATTCTGAAACAACAAACAAGTTTCAACTGTGCAGTCAAGAAAGGACAAGGAATTATTCAGGGCTACTTGCACTTATGGTAAGATCAAAACGGAGTTGACCTTAAAGGCTGTCTGTTCCTTTTATAGTCTCTGGAATGTTGTGCTAAGTTTAGAGCACACGCATCTGATAGCTGAACTGCTTTGGAATGTTTTCAGGTAGAGGCATATGGCTTTCTTTGTGCCTCTTCAGGACAATTTCATCACGGAAAACTTAAAATAAATGGAAGGAAGTCTTTGTTTTTCAATTCAACTGCTACTTAACTTTTAAGAAGAATAATCTAAGTATCCTTACAAATCTAAACAGGCTAAAACCAATGTTCTCTTTCTTTAGGCAATGTTGAAATAACTGAAGCAAACCTTGTAAGAGACATTTTGTACGTCTTCCAGGGAATAGATGGCAAAAACATCAAAATGTGCAATTCTGAAAACTGCTATAAAGTAGAAGGAAAGGTACTGTACAATTGCTATCACTTTATTGATGAATGGAATCGGAACAGGCAGGAAAGCCTTGGGGAGAGGGATACCATTGGAATGTACAATATTTATATACACTGTATGTACAATTTAATTTTTAAGAAAACCCAACTTAACAGCAATACCCAACAACCTCTAAATGTACCCACTATCATTGGTCATACCATCTTCAAGGTCACTTCTTGTGTACTGCCTGCAAAAAGATGGAGGAGGAGAATGGCTTTACAAACTAGGTCAGAGAAGGCATTGCGTGCATAAAGGGGTAATGTAGAATAAAGGATGGAGATGATCCCATCAAAGTGGACGAGGCTGGTATTGTTGGATGTTGGGTGTGTTAAGAGGTGGGGTGGATAATTGGGAAGGTGCAGACCTGTGAAGGGCCATGAAAGTAAATACAAGCAATGGTATATGATAAAGAGGAAACTCATGAGAGCTTGTAGAGTACCCTCTAACAAGAGGGAGTCTTGCCTGTAGTGACTGGGTGTTAGCTCCCTAACATCTCTATCCTTTCAGCCATGGAAGCTCTCTCCTCCGGGCTATGCCAGCCCTGTCATTGCCTTGCAGGTTAACAAGAAGCGCACCTAAGTCTTCTTTAAGCATTCCCCTGTGATATCCAGCCCCTGACCCTTGGTACTCACAGAAATCCCAGAGCCTTCTGCTCTCAGGGGAGCAGTGAACCCCAGTTTACCTTAAATCACCACTGTTGTATAACGCATAGTACGGGAACCAGGATCCAATCTTTCCTGAAACAACCCTGCTCAACAAGATGTCTTCTCAGTGAATGGAATCAGAGTGTCTGTCTTTCTCTACCCTGTGATATACTGAATCAGTCTTTTGCCTTTATTAACAAACAGGGCTAGCCAGTGAGGGGTGACAACTTCCTCCTGCTTGAATGGGCCAATACTGAGCCTTCGGGTTTCTTGGTGACTCATTTTAACTCCAAGACCATAAAGGATACAATTTTCAATATATTTGTTATTCCTTAAATATTAACCATACACACATCTCGCAGTGATTGAGTATTGGTAAGTTACAGTAGAGCCCTCATAAGATGTCCTTCTTGGATAAATGCCATGAAAGTTTGTGACTTAGGTGTAGTGAGTTTGTCTGGTCTGAGACAGTTGCTTGTAAAGAACAGTGCATCCTTTGCCTGTTGGTACCAATGGGTCTCTGTGTCACAGAGCTAATGGAGGAATTCGAAGGGGAGTATGAGAGATACATGTTGAGAAGAATAAGCAAGGAACGTTATCTAAGCTGTAGAATTTTTGTTGGTCTGGGAAAGGGCAATGTGGGTGTTGCTCATCTGCAATGATTATTGTAGCCTACATGTGGCAATTCTCCAGAAAGGGACATATTTTGGAATTTATCAACCCTACACACACCCACATCATATATAACACTGGTCTACAATTTTTGAGAAGTCATCTGCTTCAGAGATAAAATGTGCTATTTATTATGTATTTTGATGTGCTGAATTCAAATATGACAATTAAAACAACTGGCTACTGTTTCTAAGATATTTAAGTTTTTACATTTTATGTCTATGTATATTGTGTAGATAGTAGAGTTTTAATCATAAATTGTAAACCTAGGTCTTTTCATGTGTTTATGATAATATTTCACCTGTCCTGTTTATGTAACACTTTAAAAATCAGCAAAAGGGTTATATAAATAAAATTTATTATGAAACAAAAGGCAAAAAAACTATTATGTACATAGTTTAGCCCTATTCAGTGTCTACTCGGCGCTTCTTGGCTTGTCTCTTGTATTCAGTAAATGGAGCATCTCTTGTCGCTGTCCAGCAATAGTCTGCAAGCATTGATGGGCTCCATTTGCCCTGATAGCGTTTCTCCATTGTTGCAATGTCCTGGTGAAATCGCTCGCCGTGCTCATCGCTCACTGCTCCGCAGTTCGGTGGGAAAAAAATCTAGATGAGAGTGCAAAAAATGTATCTTTAGTGACATGTTGCAACCAAGGCTTTTGTATGCCTTGAGGAGGTTTTCCACCAACAACCTGTAGTTGTCTGCCTTGTTGTTTCCGAGAAAATTTATTGCCACTAACTGGAAGGCTTTCCATGCCGTCTTTTCCTTGCCACGCAGTGCATGGTCAAATGCATCATCTCAAAGAAGCTCACGAATCTGAGGACCAACAAAGCCACCTTCCTTTATCTTAGCTTCACTTAACCTTGGAAATTGTCCACGGAGGTACTTGAAAGTTGCTTGTGTTTTGTCAATGGCCTTGACCAAGTTCTTCATCAGACCCAGCTTGATGTGTAAGGGTGGTAACAAAATCTTCCTTGATTCAATAAGTGGTGGATGCTGAACACTTTTCCTCCCAGGCTCCAATAACTGTCGGAGTGGCCAATCTTTCTTGATGTAATGGGAATCTCTTGCACGACTATCCCATTCGCAGAGAAAACAGCAGTACTTTGTGTGTCCAATCCTCAGACCAAGCAAGAGAGCAACAACCTTCAAATCGCCACAAAGCTTCCAATGATGTTGGTCATAGTTTATGCACCTCAAAAGTTGTTTCATGTTGTCATAGGTTTCCTTCATATGGACTGCGTGACCAACTGGAATTGATGGCAAAACATTGCCATTATGCAGTAAAACAGCTTTAAGACTCGTCTTCGATGAATCAATGAACAGTCTCCACTCATCTGGATCGTGAACGATGTTGAGGGCTGCCATCACACCATCGATGTTGTTGCAGGCTACAAGATCACCTTCCATGAAGAAGAATGGGACAAGATCCTTTTGATGGTCACGGAACATGGAAACCCTAACATCACCTGCCGGGAGATTCCACTGCTGTAGTCTGGAGCCCAACAGCTCTGCCTTACTCTTGGGTAGTTCCAAATCCCTGACAAGGTCATTCAGTTCACCTTGTGTTATGAGGTGTGGTTCAGAGGAGGGGGATGGGAGAAAATGTGGGTCCTGTGACATTGATGGTTCAGGACCAGCAGTTTCATCCTCTTCCTCTTCCTCGTCTGACTCAAGTGAGAATGATTCTGGTGCATCAGGAACCGGCAGCCCTTCTCCGTGGGGTACTGGGCGTTTAGCTGATGGAATGTTTTTGGATAATGCACAGTCCACTTTTTCTTCTTTGACACACCTTTCCCAACTGGAGGCACCATGCAGAAGTAACAATTGCTGGTATGATCTGTTGGCTCTCTCCAAATCATTGGCACTGCAAAAGGCATAGATTTCCTTTTCCTGTTCAATCACTGGCGAAGATTTGTTGCACAAGTGTTGCAACATGTGTGAGGCCCACCTCTTGTCCTGATCTCCAATTTTGCAGCCAAAAGAAAGGTGATAGGCTTTCTTAACCATAGTGGTTATACTGCGCTTTTGTGATGCAAAAGCCACTTCACCACAAACATAGCAGAAGTTATCTGCACTGTTCACACAAGTACGAGGCATCTCTGCTCACTTTGGCTAAACAGAAATGTGTCCCTTTGCAAAATCAAACACTGACAAATAAGAGAGCACGACACTGTATGATTTCTAGAGCTGATATAGGGCAATTTGTTCAGCAGAGTGATGTAAGCTTCGTTATGATTGCATCATCCATGACTTCTAGGAATAACATGATGCAATTCATATCATGTATGACGCAATACCAGCTTCAGATTGCATCATTCATTGTTTTGCCTAAAAAGCAAGTACTGTCCAAACCCAGTCATAGATTTATTCATAGATCCAGTCAAAGATGTATTTTGGTCATTTCTGGTTTAAATTGAGATCCCTTCCCTTTATAACTCACTTATCCTCCGCCATTCCCAAGTCAAGGGTCGTATATACTGACCCAATAGCGTATCTTGAAAACTAGAGCCAATCAATAATTTTATGCATCATTTTCGTTCTCAGTGACCCAGAATTAGTAAAGTTTGACTACATTTATTTCAGAAGCATTTTGGCTGTAGAGCAGTGTAATTTAAAAGATTATTATTATTATTTATTTATTATATACGTTTAGATGAGGTACGATGTGGAGCAGTCAAGTCGTGCTGTAAGCAGGGTGAAACAACAGTAGCCAAAGTGAGTGTCATTTTTTGCACAGTACTGGAATATGATGGACTACAGTTTTTACTGTTTAAGTTAATTTCAACACTTTAAGGTGGTATTTATTGGTTAAAGCTATCAAATGACAATGTATTAAAAGATTTTTATTAGTTTTGCATGGACAAGTATTTTATTTTGCAATATGCTAAAATGAAATGTTTTCACATCACATATTCTTAATTGTCAAAGTATCTACCAAGTGATTATAATAGTTTTGTATAATAGTTTCAGCTGAAATTTGCTGACCAGATCAGTTTCCCATAGTTTGTACTAAATAATGAAGCATTACATTAGGAATTCATCTAAGTGGACATGAATTCCTAATGTAATGCTTCTACATTTGTAAACCTTTGTACATACAATGTAGCATCTAGCCTGCCTGACGGAAGGCTTTAATTTGTCATTGCCTGTGCATACAGTACTAGCCTTTGAAATATTCTGAAAACTAGGTTTTTAATCTGGTGTCACTTGTGCACAGATCAGTATTAATTTAGAGATGGCAATACAGAACTTCATATTGGACTTCGGTCAAAGTGCTCAACAAACAAAAATAGCAATTTTGATACTAACAGATCTAGTTTATATCTAATTTAGCATATATCTGTATACTTGTACAAAATGAGAAGTGGTGGTGGTGGTAATGCTCACAATATCCTTTGGGAATTTTACCTCTACAGGATGTTACAGTATATGAAGATATGGTGGATACAAGGCTCTTAAAGCTTACATCAAATAGAAAAAGACTCGCCACAAACTTTGAAAAATGTTATTTGTCAAGAAAATCAAAAGAATGTAAAATTGTCAAAATCCATCAGTGCTGGACAGAATTCTTGGTGCAGTAGCAGAAGCCAGGAGAGATTAATTGTATTGGCAGCTACTGGATAAGTTTTCAAGTTTAGATGATGTGCTACCTATACTTCTTCACAGGGTTTGCTTTCAGAAATACATAAGTAAGTAGAATTTGGTACATGTCAGAGTTGTACTGGACCCAGGAAAGAAAACAGATTCTAAATCCGATCAGAGAGTATCATATTCACCTGTTTCTGTAGCCACCAGAGCAAGCACGCCTTCCAGCATTTGCTCCTGTTGCATTGTTGGCCTGAGGCAAAGCACACAATATGGACAAGAAACATCATAAAATAGAAATATTTGAGAGAGCAACCAAACTAAGGGAGGCATCACTTCAAAGAAGAGATGACGTTTCATGGAATATCTATGCAAGACATGAGAGCTAAGGATGCAGTTTATCACTCAACATGCCTTTGTTCCTACTTGAGTAAAATGAATTTTAAAGCAAAGCCATGTAGTTATAGTGCAACAATAATCACCTTGTGACATTTCATTTTACCAGCTGATTGAAGAGAGAGACAATGATCTTATGTACAACAAGAAGGCTCTTCTCCTTTCCAAGCTGCTACAAAGATATAAATCCCTACTTCCCTTAGATGTAAATACTGCAAGCTATTTCAGTAGCAAATTACAGGCAAGATTAGAAAAACTCAACTTATGAAACTTCATGCCATGAATAGAGTGGACAAGGCAAGTTTATCATTATTCTGTCCAGCTCAATAACACTATCTGACTTTAGTCAAGCTGCTAGTTAATCTGAAACAGGAACTTAAGTCATTGAGATTGTTTGTTTGTTTGTAGATGTTCTTCTGGCATGTGAGCCTGATGAACAGCTTTTAAATGAACAGGTAGCTTAGTATAATGCCACTTCAACCCTTGTGTCTGAAATAGCCAAAATGAAAGCCTCAGTATATTATCCAAAGCCAGGTCATTGTAGTTGTCAGAGGTCGTCTGCTTTTATGCCCCAATTGGAACAGGAGTGTCTTGTTGGTTGATTGAGGCATATAATTCAGCCAGCAGTTCTGAAGACATCCAAAGATGGTGCCTCTTAGTTGCGGAGTGCATAGTATTTAACAAATTCAAAATCTCATCCATGAAGGAGATAATATAGACATCAACGTAGCCGCCATTGATGGAAATAATACTTTCCAATGAAAGGCTAGAGTGGTATTTCAACAATAGGCTGCAGATAGCCCAGCATCACAAGAAATATCACTGAAGTGTTGGAGAGAAAAGTAACTTACTCTCTCCAGGCAATGAGTCTCTTTGTGCAGTGTGCAGCATTTGAAAAACATAGAACATGTCCAGAACTGATTCACCATGGGAAAAAGTACTTGAGGAAAATAAACTCTTGTCACCTACAAATGACTGCTGTTTGAGATCTGTTCTGTTGTCTTTTATGACTGCTACCTCATGATGTCCTACCAATACCAAATGATGTTGACATTGTTCATGCTCAGGTGATTCCAATCTGGACAGATTTCAGCAACTTCTTTACTGCTAACAGGCCCAAGTATGCCAGGTGGAAACCAGTCTACATTTTTGATGGGTTAAATCTCCTTCAAGTACACAGTGCCTTTGAACCTGGGGAATTTGCTGTGCATCAGATGCCTCATTCTTTTAATGGAATTTGGAGTGATGTGAGAACAGAAAACTGTCATCAAAGACTCAAAGGGCAGAAGTAGTATTGTAGGACTGACAGGAAGGAAGACAGCCTTTGTCAGGTGGACCCTCGCAAGACATGTCCTGAGTGGATATGCAAAAGCTAAGAGAGAAAGAAGTGACCTAACAAGAAATAGTGAAGACACAGTCCCCAAACAAGTCTTTGTCTCTACACTGAGGAGGGATGAAGAGCATGTTACAGCTCTTACCAATCACATCACCAACAATATGACAGTCACGTAACCATGAATCACATCCAAAGATGCTTATCAACATATCCACTAGGCTGCATGTAACATCAAATGTACAAGAGTCTCTACTGAAAATAGCAGATGTTGATGAAGAACAAACAGATTTGTGAGAAGTGCACTTGATTCGATCGGACACATAGTTACTTCAGCCCAGTCAAGAAATCTGGCAACAGAACATGGTCAAGACAACCAAATTTAAGTCTGGTAAGTGATGGACAGTCCCAGCAGCCATCAGTCCAGAAACTTGTTTTCTGAAGAGCCCTTTCCTTATCAAGAAGCAGGGATGATGTTTCAATGGCAACTGTTGTTCATCTATTAGGACCTGTTCCTATGTTCCTCTTCCACGCTGATGAATGAGAAGAGCTGACAAAGCTGAATTAAGGCATCAGCTGGAAGCTCAAGCTGAAAGGGTTGTATGAGCTAAGAGCATTCAACAAAGAAACCCGTGTGTACATCAGATGCCACGGCTATCATACAAATGATGTCTGGAGACCAATTCCACACAATCGACATATTGGCTGCTGAGTACTTGAGGCAGGTCCTAAAAAGATTGACAAAGCTAATTCTGTAATCTAAGTCTTTGACAGATATGAGAACAGTATCTGTGAACTGCAGAAAGACAGACAGTGCTAGACAAAATCTAAAGTTGGATGCAAGAAATACCAGGTGATGGCTGGAAGCCCTGTACCTCCATAGAAAGTTTCTAAATGTGGTGTCCAGTTAGCAGTCCACTTGTAACATTCCTCTGAATTTATCGTTCAAAATGCACCTGAGTGTAGGAGGACACCCAGCACAAACACTCCTTCTTGCCGGAGGCTTTTCTAATGGTGAAGCAACAAAGTCCATCACCAGTAGAAATGTTGAAGAAGCCCAGAGCTTGTATATTGCTCAAGAAGAAGCAGACACCAGTGTGCTTCTGCCTGCTGCACGTGCCAATTGGCTTTTTTTTTTCTTATGGTGTGAAAGGAACCATAGTAATTAGGTCACCTGATACAGATATTTTGGTCCTTGCTGTTCACTACTTTCGGGCACCATTACCAGCACAACTAACAAGCATGGCTTTATACCTGTGCATGCAATTTGTGACACACTCACTCCTGTCTTGTGCAAGATACTTTCTGCTGTACATGCACTAATGGGGTGTGACTCTGTCATCCTTATAGGTATGGGGCAGGGAGGGGGATTTGACAACATTAAACACAAACATAAGGAGCTTTCCGCTTAAGAGATCTTGCTAAACTGGGAGTGAATGATTGACAAGGCACAATTTCTGCAGCAAGGAAGTTGGTAGCAGTGTTGTATGACCAGGCCAAGAAAGAAAAGGACAGAAACTTGAATTGCTTGTGTCTCAATGTGTAGCTATCAAAAAGGACAGGTCACTGGCCAAACTCCCACCGTGTGAGACAGTTTTGAAGAGCATGTCAAAAGAGGCATCTTTGCAAACAAAAATTCGGATGTCTTCTCGCCAGACATTGGATCACCATTGCGACATAGATAGAAAAATGTGGATGATGAACTACTACTTCTGTTCTTCAAGGGCCCAATGGCACCTGAGCTTCTACAAAACTTATTCGGGCTTGTACCAGTGGGGGTTGCTGCACAATCAACTATGTTTGTAGTCAGAACAATCTTCCCTGTACAGAACTGTGTTCATGCCATGGCAATGAAGACTGATAATCCTTGTAGTCTTGGCAGAGATCTTAATGATTACCAAGATGATGATAATGTTGACTAGAAATGTCACTAGTGCTATTATATTTTAATGATACTTGTGCAAATTTAATATGTATGATGTTGTGATGCTTTGAGGTTTAAAAAAAAAAATCTAATTTGGTCTCTCCAAATTATAAATAGTCATTAAACTAACAGAAATGAATGCACATAATTTTAACATGGTCATTTGAAAGTGTTGATGTCGTTTTTTATCCCTATTTTTATGGTAACAGCACTGCTTGACAGCTCCACATCATACCTCATCTTAAAGTAGACATAATAAGCTTTCAAATGATGTATGACGTGCCTGTGTAGAGAGGGTACATTAAGCCGACTAAATCGGTGGTGTCTGCTGCTCACCTAAGGAAATGAGGGCCTCGACAAGATTTCTAGCTGTGTGTATAGCAAGGGGAAAAAAAATCTTAAGTGTTATGGGAGAAATGGCAAGATATGGATATGGCCATGATGGCAAGGCTCGAGAGATGGGAATAAGATTCATGTGCTGGGGAGTTGGGTATAGTGGTATTGTCAGCAGTGTTAGAAGATAGAGCTGGAGCAGGTATGGGTCTAAAGAGTTAATTTTTGATCCTGTTACTGGTGGTCTATCCAAACAGCCTCTAGACAGGCTGAGATGTGGGAAAGGTCAGGAGTGGGAAAACTAGTCTGTAAGTTGCCATTATAAAGAGAGTAGTTGAATCTACGTGATCTGATGAGCTCATCTAAGTAAAAGAGGAGGAGGAGGGGCCATAAACTGAACTTTAGGAAAGCAGGAATATAGTAGAATTACCCATTTAAAATACACTGAATCTCCAAAGAAGTAAGAGGGGAACCAAGAGCGGTCAGAGTTGTTGAAGACAAGATGCCATGAAAGGGGAGTATAACTGTATTAAAAGCAGCAGAAAGGTCAAGGAGAAATAGGATGGAATAGTGGCCCTAAGGGTCTGGTGACAGCAGTTTCAGTGAAGCAGACTGGAAGCCAGATATGGGTTGGGGGTGTTCTGTGGTGGAGCTGGAGGAGAGGACCACAAGACAGTGGTTTTAAATGGTGCATCTAATGAGTTTAGAAATGAAGACTAAAGATGGAGCCAAACTTGGAGAGGCCAGAGAGATGAAGGATCAACATTTTTGAGGCTGAAAGAAGACTAGAGTATGCTTGTATTGTAAGGGCAAGGAGCCAGAGAAGAGGTGGGGGAGGGGGAGCAGTGGACCCTTGGGTGGGTGTAAATGCTTTCCTTAACCCCCTCTACACTTTTTAGCTGGTGGATGCTGCCTATAGCATGAGTACAGTGACAGTCTTTCAATTGCCTTTAAGTGTTTATTCAAATGAAGGATAATAGGTTTGATTCTCATGCACTCTTTGCTGCTCTGGCAATGTAGTATAGCCTTATAGAGGGTGAAAATTACTTTGAGGCCACTTCATGCTGCCAAAGCAGTATAGAGTGACCATAACCTAAATGAAAATCAGGCCCAGTTTTGTGTGCATGTTGGGCTTTTGTTCTTTTGGTTGCGGGGGGGTGAGGTGGGGGGGGGGTCTGCACATGTGGAATTCATAAACTGCCCTTTCATGAGATGATTAGGTATCCAAACAATAATTGGGGAGATTTTTCATATCCAGGTAAATCTCTCTCAGCAGCTTGCTTTTACAAAGCTTTCCTTTTACCTTTTGCAGAATACAGAGCCTGAAAACTTCCCCAATCCCTTCTTTCTAGAATTTCCAAACTGTTCTGAGAGTGAAACTGGGTTCTTCCCTTCATATGCATCATTGCCAGTAGTAAAAGTTCTGCATGGTGAATTGTGCCTTCAGATACATCTGTGCAGCCCCAATGTCTTTGGCATTTGCCCTTAGTGATACAATTAATAAGCAGTTTTAATGCACGAGAAAGCAAGGGAATTGGATTCCATTCTTGTCAAAACTTACAACTTTTTGATTGGTAATGCACATTCAACACAACTGCGTTTGCCCATGAGGGGCGCAGCTATGCCTCCGAATACACAGGAGCAGATTTATTTAGTAAGAAAGTGCCTGTTATACATGGTAATTTTTCAGAGTAAAAACACACTTTCGGAACTCTAGAATATATATATAGACTGAAGTCAAATATCCATATTAATGTTGTTAAGCTTGTTGGTTACATTCAGCAGTTAGTGAGCTTGTGCAGTCCCACACTTGACTTAGTTGGCATGGCTGTAATCTCACTAAGCTGTTTTGCTCTTTCCTCTCATACATCGCTGAGGGTCACTCCTCACCAAGTGCTCTTGCTTGTGGAATTCTAAATATGTTGCTCTTGTCATCTATTGTGCTAAAGGTTATGGGTGAAGCTGCCAGCTCCACGTATTGTAAACAATTTGCAGTATAAAACCCTGCTCTCAGTTACCTGTAACTTTGCCAAACTACAGCTGTTTGGGCTGAAATTTTCCATGCTGGGTTTTTGTCTCAGGCCAATTTTTTTATTTTACTTTTTTTTCTACAAAAACTATTCAGCCATTTATGAGAGCAGAGAGGAAAATGCTGTGTTTTGTCAATGTTAGTCTTACCACAGTTTCACAGAGAAGCTGTAGCACTTCTCCGCTTAGAAGCAGGGTCTTGAAATTTCGCAGGGCAGGGGCTCTAAAGTCAGATGCCTTTTGCTGTTTCCATGAAAATGCACCAGATCTGCCTGAGCTATAAGCCTCTGAAAATGGCCATTTGCAAATACTCAGAGACTTGTTAGCATTTGGCAGCTAAATTCTCCAAAGATTTTTGTCTGCACTGAGCATGTTCCAACCCAGGACTGACCAGGACTTTTCCAGCAGTTGCTCCTCCCACCTGCTGTGGCACAGAGCAGCAAAACTGAGAACAAGGCCATCTCTCCTGTGCTCTTTGCTCCCCCTGTTGGTACCCAGACAATGTGGAGGAGGAAGCAGCCTGACAAATACAGAAGAGTGAGTACCTGGATGGGACAGAGGCAGGTTAGTGGAGGGGGTGAAAGAGGATAGTGATAAATAGAAGAAGACTGGGCCAGACAGAAAGGGACAAGCTAGGGAGGTATATGCTATAAGACCAGAGTAGAAGGGTCTGTAATCACTAAGAACACACTCCCTATCCGGGACTTGGAATTGAGCTCTTGATTCCTGAGTCTCTGCTGTCTAGTAAATGCAAAGTGTGTGTCTTATCTGCTTCTAGTGGCTGGTCCACAGAGAGGATAATAGTGTACTGCTTAACTTCAGTTAATTCAAAGTACTAGGCCTGGTCTACACTAGGCGTTTATGTCGAAGTTAGCGCCGTTACATCGAATTAACCCTGCACCCGTCCACACCGCGAAGGTATTTAGTTCGACATAGAGGTCTCTTTAATTCGACTTCTGTACTCCTCCCCGACGAGGGGAGTAGCGCTAAATTCGACATGGCCATGTCGAATTAGGCTAGGTGTGGATGGAAATCGACGCTAATAGCTCCGGGAGCTATCCCACAGTGCACCACTCTGTTGACGCTCTGGACAGCAGTACGAGCTCGGATGCTCTGAACTGCCACACAGGAAAAGCCCCGGGAAAATTTGAATTTGAATTCCTTTTCCTGTCTGGCCAGTTTGAATCTCATTTCCTGTCTGGACATCGTGGCGAGCTCAGCAGCACTGGCAACGATGCAGAGCTCTCCAGCAGTGATGGCCGTGCAATCTCAGAATAGAAAGAGGGCCCCAGCATGGACTGATCGGGAAGTCTTGGATCTCATCGCTGTGTGGGGCGATGAGTCCGTGCTTTCCGAGCTGCGATCCAAAAGACGGAATGCAAAGATCTACGAGAAGATCTCTAAAGACATGGCAGAGAGAGGATACAGCCGGGATGTAACGCAGTGCCGCGTGAAAATCAAGGAGCTGAGACAAGGCTACCAGAAGACCAAAGAGGCAAACGGACGCTCCGGATCCCATCCCCAGACATCCCGTTTCTACGAGGCACTGCATTCCATCCTCGGTGCGGCCGCCACCACTACCCCACCAGTGACCGTGGACTCTGAGGATGGGATAGTGTCCACGGCTGGATCCTCGGACATGTTAGCGGACGGGGAAGATGAGGAAGGAGATGAGGAGGACGAGGCAGTCGACAGCGCTCACAACGCTGATTTCCCCGACAGCCAGGATCTCTTCATCACCCTTACAGAGATCCCCTACCAACCCTCCCCAGCCGTTACCCCGGACACAGAATCTGGGGAAGGATCAGCCAGTAAGTGTTGTAAAAATCTAAACATTTATTTGTAACAGAACAGGAATATTAACAATTTAAAAAATGGGTTTCTCATGATTAGTTTGATTAGCTTAACGGTTCAGTCATGGGCAGTGCAACTATTGAAAAAAAATCTAGCAATGTCCGGTTTTGCATGATTGTCCTGCCCAAGCCGCTCTACTGGTTAGTCACTGCTACAGCAGCTACAGTAAAATGCGGTCTATATGTCCGGGGATGGAGCAGAAATCCTCCTGTGACATCTCGAGGAAGCTCTCCTGGAGGTAATTGGAAATCCGCTGCATTAGGTTCTTGGGGAGAGCGGCCTTATTGGGTCCTCCGTAGTAGGACACGTTGCCACGCCACGAGACTATCAAGTACTCTGGAATCATTGCTCTGCACAGCATGGCGGCATACGGCCCTGGTCTTTGCAGGCTTTCCCGGAGCATTCTCTCTTTCTCGCTGTCAGAGATCCTCATGAGGGTGATGTCGCTCATGATGACCTGCTTTGAATGAGGTAGGGGAATGTTAGTGTTGGGACTGCTTTGCCGTTCCTTTACAGAACTGTAACCGCTGGTTTGCAGCCACGCGGTGGAGGCGGGAGAGGGGCAGCCGAAAGGGATCGTTCCCGGGGACAGCCGCGAGGGTGTGGGACAGGAGCAGACTTCCTGCTTGCCGAATTGCTGGCAGCAGGGACCGACATTGATTTCAATGTGAAATGAGGCCATTGCTAATATTAAAGTTTTAAGCTGCCACAAGTCTACGGCTTACCATGTCTGCCTGCAACAGAAATTCCGTTCTCCTGAGAGGCTTCTCAAATGTGCTGTAGAAGACCCCAGGCACTGAATGCGAAGGCCGAGAATTCGACCTTGTGCTGAGTGCGCATGTGATAGGTGCTGTGCATGGTCTTGTTAACAGAGAAAGACTATGTTCTTTGTTCACAACTACATTTATCTTTCTGAGGAATTCACTCCCTTTTTCCCATTCCCACAGCCCCATCTGCGACTGTCTCACAACCTAGCCTGTCATCACACTCCCAGAGGCTAGCGCGGATTAGGCATAAGAAGAAGAGGACACGGGAGGACATGTTCTCGGAGCTTATAGCCTGCTCCAGAGCCCAGGCAGCACAGCAGACCCAGTGGCGGGAGAACTTGACCCGAATGCACCAAGCCAACATGGATCGGGAGGAGAGGTGGCGTCAGGAAGACCAGCAGGCGACTCAAACCCTGCTTGGACTAATGAGGGAGCAAACGGACACGCTCCGGCGCCTTGTGGATGTTCTGCAGGAACGGAGGCAGGAGGACAGAGCCCCGCTGCAGTCCATCTCTAACCGCCCTCCCCCGCCACCAAGTCCCATACTCCCCTCACCCAAAGTGCACAGAAGGAGAGGCGGCAGAGTCCCTGCTAACTCTCACTCCACCCCTGCAGAGAGCTCGAGCAGCAGAAGGCTCTCATTCCCCAAAATTTGACAAGTTCTTTCCTTCCCGCCTGACACAAGCCCCCGTCCAAGTTTCACTTTCCCAGTTCCATGTTTGGTTGATAATAAAAAATACGTTTCTGTTAACTACTGTTTCCATCATGTTCTTTTGGAGGAGGGGGGGATAGGGGGTTGGTAATTCGACAGGACAGTCACCTTTGGCAGGGTATATAGTCGGGGGCAGGCACAGCAGCAGGGCACATACACAGTGCAGTGATGCAGTGACTAGTTACCCTGGTTAGTCTGGGAGGTTGTTTTCATGTTATGTGGTGGGGGGTGGGTTGCTCTGTGACTTTGTGGCAGGGGAGGGCAGTTACAGATCTTAAGCGGCGGTCCTTAGGCAGGATCACAGAGCCACACAGCAGGGGATCTGTAACCGTCCTCCCCCTGCCACAAAGTCACATAGACCACCCCATACACACAGTCCCTATCAGGAGGGGTGACAGGCTCCGTTGAAACAACCATCCCACCGCAGCGGAGCCTGTCAATCCTTGAGTTTAGAAGCTGCATTCGCGCCACTACAGTACACCCGCTCCGCACCACAGTCTGCGTCCCAGTTTTAAAAAATTCCCGCGAATACAGTATTAAAGAAAACGGTGTGCTTTAACAAAGTAGAACTATTTTTATTTTGAAACGTGTGTTGGAAGTGGGGTGAAGGGGGTATGTAACTGGATAGGATAGTCAACATTAACTGGGTAAAGAAACGGGGGCAGGTTTAGCTTCTCAATACACAAACTTTAAAGTCACAGGTTACCCTGCTCACTCAGGAACTTTGCTTTCAAAGCCTTCCGGATGCACAGCGCTTCCCGCTGGTCTCTTCTAATCGCCCGGCTGTCTGGCTGTGAGTAATCAGCAGCCAGGCTATTTTCCTCAACCTCCCACCCCGCCATAAAGGTCTCCCCCTTGCTCTCACAGAGATTGTGGAGCACACAGCAAGCTGCAATAACAATGGGGATATTGGTTTCGCTGAGATCACAGCGAGTCAGTAAGCTTCTCCATCTCCCCTTGAGACGTCCAAAAGCACACTCCACCACCATTCTGCACTTGCTCAGCCGGTAGTTGAAGAGTTGTTTTTCAGTGTCCAGGGCGCCAGTATAGGGCTTCATGAGCCAGGGCATTAGCGGGTAGGCTGGGTCCCCGAGGATGACTATAGGCATCTCCACATCCCCAAGAGTTATTTTGTGGTCCGGGAAGTAAATACCTTGCTGCAGCCGTCTAAACAGACCAGAGTTCCTGAAAACACGAGCGTCATGAACCTTGCCCGGCCATCCCACGTAGATGTTGGTAAAACGTCCCCTGTGGTCCACCAGTGCTTGCAGCACCATGGAAAAGTAGCCCTTTCTGTTAATGTACTGGCTGGCCTGGTGTTCCGGTGCCAGGATAGGGATGTGAGTTCCATCTATGGCCCCACCGCAGTTTGGGAATCCCATCGCTGCGAAGCCATCTATGATCGCCTCCACGTTTCCCAGGGTCACTACCTTTGGCAGCAGTACATCAACGATTGCCTTGGCTACTTGCATCACAACAACCCCCACGGTAGATTTGCCCACCCCAAACTGGTTCGCGACTGACCGGTAGCTGTCTGGCGTTGCAAGCTTCCACAGGGCTATGGCCACTCGCTTCTGGACAGTCAGGGCTGCTCGCATCCGGGTGTCATTGCGCTTCAGGGCAGGGGACAGCAACTCACAAAGTTCCAGGAAAGTTCCCTTCCGCATGCGAAAGTTTCGCAGCCACTGGGATTCATCCCAGACCTGCAGCACTATGCGGTCCCACCACTCAGTGCTTGTTTCCCGTGCCCAGAATCGCCGTTCCACGGCATCAACATGACCCATTGCCACCGTGATGTTCTCGGCGCTGGGTCCCCTGCTTTCTGAGAGGTCTGTGCTACTCTCAGACTTCAGGCCATCACTGCGTTGACGTAGCCTCCTCGCCTGACTTTTCTGCATCTGCCTCAGGGAAAGGTGTATGATAAGTTGCGAGGCGTTGAGAGCGGCCACAACTGCAGTGATGGTTGCAGCAGGCTCCATGCTCGCAGTGCTGTGGTGTCCGTGCTGTCACTGACTAGAAAAGTGCGCGAACTGATTTCCCGCCGGCGCTTTCAGGGAGGGAGGGCGGGAGTGATGGACGGATGACGACAGTTACCCAAAAGCACCCTGGACACCTTTTTTTTACCCAGAAGGCATTTGCGGCTCCACCCAGAATTCCAATGGGCAGCGGGGACTCCGGGAACTGTGGGATAGCTGACCACAGTGCACCACTTCCAATGTCGACGCTTTCCCCGTTAGTGTGGACTCACAAAGTCGAATTACTGTCCTTAGTGTGGACACACACGTTCGACTTTGCAATATCGATTCCAAAAATTCGATTTAAGTAAAATCGAACTACTCTCGTAGTGTAGACAAGGCCCTAGAGGTTTGTGGATCTGAAGGTTCCAACTCTGCTGCTCACTTACCTAGGATTCTCTATGATGGAATTTCTGGATGTTTTTTTTTTTCTGGTTTGCATTTTTTAAAAAGTAAGTTTAAATGAAATTTCCTATGTTTAAAAAAACATTGAGGTTGCAAAGTCAAGCATTCAGAAGTTAGGCCAAAATTAACATTGCTTGTTCACCCTTAATGCGGCCACCTTGTATGTGTACATTATGATAGTCTTTAATTACGTGATTGCATTTCCTTCCCCCCTCCCCACCCCCGCAGAATCCCTTCTTCAGGGTATGGGATGAATGACATTCACTGAATGAGTTTGCTCTATGGTGAGCAAAGAGATTCTTGGGGAAATAGGGAGGGTTTGTTTTTGTTTTTTTTAATCCAGACTTAATGAGCTTTTGTTGTTTTTGTTAACTTTGTAGGTCAGCCTCTCCAAATCGCTCAGAGATACCACAAGCAGACTCGCAGAGTTAGGATGGCTACACAATAAAATAAGAAGATACACAGACCAGAGGAGCTTGGATCGTGCCTTTGGGCTTGTAGGTCAGGTACGCTGGATACAAAGATGGCTAGGTTACAAAACTTTTGTTTCATTTCCTTTAGGAATTGCTGGATCTAGAAATACAATACGAGAATGGTGGGGAGACTCTGGAGAATTCATAACTTGATGTCCTTCCGTATCATTTGATTTACTCCTGTGTGGACTGTCATTGTTGGCTATGAGCCAAAGTCTGGGTGTAGGGTAAAGGAGCTCTCAGCTGAGTCATAATAGGGTTCATTCTTGCTAGTCCTATGGAGCAGTCTTGCCCTTCTATCCTTAGTTGGGAGTGCCTCCTCCATAGACTTGACTTAAATTTTTTTAAGTTTACTTTTATATTTAAAAAAAAATTAAAAAATCCAGGAATGGCATAGTGGCATCTTTGAGCTAATTAAAGTGTGCCCACTTGCATTGTTAGGAGAGAGATTCTGCTTTACTTTGTCGTTCTCCCCTGAAAAATGTGTAAGGGAACACTCTTGACTAGCTTTTAGATGACGTTCATTGATATTAAATAGAATACTGCACTACTGAGGCTAAATGCAAATCGCCAGTTATCTGCTGCCATTTCTTTTGAATGCAACATCAAAAGAATGTCAATTTTTGTTTTTATAGGTTCCATCATCATGATTTATAGTCTGCAGTAACTTCACAGCTGCTGTAAAACCTAAAACCACATTTACCGCTAAGGCATTCCCGTTTCCTCTCACTTGCTCCCTCTGTAAAACTGGATATTATTCCTTCTGAGTCGTCAGAAATGTTGTTGTCCCTGCCTCTAGCCATAACAATCTGCAAAGAAAGTGAAGTGCTCCTCCCTTCAGTCTAATTTTTCTTGAGGTCAGTAGAGACACTATAGTGCTTTCTACTTTTCTATTGGTTTTTATTCTGTCCCCTTCTGACTGTCCTTTTTTCATTCTAAATAATATATAATAAAATATTAAGAATTATTTTCTAAAGGCTAATACTGACATCCATGTTTTATTTGGCGTGTGTGTGTGTGTGTGTGTGAAAACTCAATTTCTAGGTGAGGTTTCCTAACCTCTTTCCTAGAATAGTTTCCTGCTTATGCTTATTTTCACTGTCTCTGGTATTAGTCTTTCATTTCACAAAACAGGAGACTGTAAATTCTTCAGTAAACTAAATGTTTTATATCTCTGATATCAAGTACAAATTTCAGGGCCTGTGTAGAATGCTGTGTAGGCCATCAAGTGTATCTGTATAACTTTCCATTCATGATTTGTGTCTGAGACTAGCATTTGTATGACTTCTATGGCACCAGTGTATGAAGATAAAGCTGTATAATTTACTTAAACTGTCAGTAACTAGGCAAAAGATCATGTTTTATCATTCTTGAAGACTTCATTTGACAATTTCAGATGCTGCATGCTCAGCATTAAGAACTTATTATTGCAAATATACTGTGCAGTTGAAAGCTTCTTTAATTTGCTGTCTCAGAAAATCTCATCCTTATTTAGAGCACACGCAGAAAATTACACATTTATTTTAAGCCTAAACCACCTGTATATGTTACTGTTAACCCAGCTTTTTGATTGACATATGAGGGTCAGAAACTAGCCTGTCAGTTATTAGCAATACGTGTCAGATATACTACGCATTGACCTTTTATTTTTCCACCTACACTACTTAATTGTAGCTACTTTTGCAGGATAATCAGCAGTGAAATATAATTACCTTACATGTTCACACATTCTCAAAGAAAATATCAAAGTAGGGTTGAGGTGCTAAGCATTTTAAATTCCCTCTCTTGAGCACAAGTTCTACTTTCCCTTTGAAACCATGTTGTAAGCCATGTCAGACTTCTAGGATAATATCCAGTTTTCATTGCATACTTTGTATCCCAAACCTTATTTTACCAAGTAATTGCAATTGGCCCTGAGTGCAAATTTGAACTATTAAAGTTCATTTATTTTACTGATGATCTGATGTCCAGTATGACTGTAAATGCTTTGAATGCTGAAGTTAGAAATGTTTGACATAATGAATGTGGAGAAATAACATTTAACTAGTGCCTTTGAATGTTATCTTACTATAGACCCTACTTTGCCCTTCAGTTTAATGGGCACTGCTTTGGTAGATTACTAAATTGTGCTGAAGAAACAAGTGAGAAGAAATGGAAAGTAGGGTTACATGTTGTGGAGTTTTTATTCTTCAGCAATCTGTACATAACTCTTGACCCCTCTCTGGAATAGGATAAATTTATTCTCTCTTGCATTTCTCTTTCTTGCTCATAAAATCAAATTGAAGAGAGGAACACTTTCACTTACTTTAAAGGATAGGATCAAATGTCAATACTGGTCACTTTTTTCTTAATCTGGAAAAAAGATGATCCCTTTGATAAGGGACTTAAATTTATGGAAGGAAAATTGGGATTTCTCTTCCTTCTGTCAGTAATCATTATTCACTGGGCTACATCTAAGGTAGCAAATAGTTAGTTTACTTTTACAGAGTACTGTTAGCTCCAGTTTTTTACTTTGGATTTGCTTCACTTGGTTTTAGGGGTAGGGAGTAAAAAAATTAATTTAGCTGTATATGATGTAGCAGACTTCTTTATGTAAATATACTGACATGGACTGTTTTCAGTAAAATTTGTGAAGGCAGATATCAAAATTGCTGATTTACTTTGATTATGAAATAGCTAAACTTCTTTGCTAAAGTGTTAATCATTTGTTACTTGAAA
This sequence comes from Malaclemys terrapin pileata, assembly GCF_027887155.1. NCBI lineage: Eukaryota > Metazoa > Chordata > Testudines > Emydidae > Malaclemys > Malaclemys terrapin. The sequence continues at coordinate 244,115,344 of NC_071505.1, forward strand.
TAGATTAAAAAGCAACACACATTTCTGTCACAGTTCAAAAATGGTAATCAACTTTTGAAAATTAAATTAGTCTTTTTAGCCTACTGTGCCAGGTTAACAGAATTAATAAATAGTAATAATGGAGAATGATATTTCATATCCACTCCTAGATCAATTTCCACCCAAATAATAAAATTATTTCTGGCAAAATGTTTTCAACTGCCTTTAGAAAAATATTTAATCAAAACTGTAGTTCAGTTATTTTTTTGGTTATACTCTAGCAATATAGGCCGCCTTGGAAGAAGATGACCAAATGGTCTGTGGTGCGTTTGTTTCTGATGGAGTGCTGTATTTGCAACTGCTCAAAGCTCATTTAAGTCAATGAAAGTCTTTCAGTTGCAGTGGTTTTCAAAATTTGTAGACCCTTTCCACATAATGTAGTCTACTGTGGACCCCCATCTGAGATATGGACATAATATACCTTTGATTAGATTGCCAAGTCTTACTAAATAAAATGCGTTGTCCGCCACTATAGGATTTTTCTTGCATACCCCCTGATGAGCGCTCGCGTTTCCCAGTTTGAAAACCATTATTCTATTGACTTCTTTGAGCTTTGGGTCAGGCCTTTGTAAATTGGACCATACCATCATGGAGTGCACCTTTCAGACCATTTAAACTTTTCATTATTATTGGTCTTCCTTTCTTCAGTGTCAGGTGAGGAATGGCGAGTGGTTATCGCATTTCCAATACCAAAATGTACAAGCAGTACCTAAAGAGGGAATATTAATTCTTTTCAAAGCACCACAGAAGAATGTACTGGCTTGCCCATGAGGTATACAGACCTCTTCTTTATATTAGATACTAGTCTTTTAATTCTACGTTTTTATTATTTAACATTTATATTGCGGTCTTGCCTAGAGGCCTCAATTAAGTTGAGATCCTTTTGTGCTAGGCACAAACACAGCAAATGCCATTCTCGCTCCCAAGAAGTCTGTAGTCTTCATACAACTGATATGCATAATGCTGTTGTACTGCTCATATTATTTTTTTTTAACCATTTGAGAACCCAATTACTTAATCTAAATTCTGACATCAATACCCTCTCAGTAGAATTAAGTTGGCAGCCAGCAGAAACTTTCTTGTTCCCTGACTGACAGTGTATATACCTGTTAGCTGCATGCTGAAGAGACAGGCAGCAGCTGGTGCATTCATATCATCTTTCCGGATGATACTTCATTTGGCTTTCTTGAAGACATTTTAGTTAGGTTTGGGTTTTGAAAAAAGACGCAATCTTAATATCAATGTTTTAAAATGATAGATAAAAGTGAAAATGGAAATAGCATTTATTGGATTTTTTTTTTTCCACCCCTCTCAGAGTTTTTGTGCTGCCTTACACCAGGAACTCAAAGAATACTACAGGCTTCTCTCTGTTTTACACTCCCAGGTAAATTAATACTTCTAATTGGTTCTTGAGTTCACCCTTTTGTGTTTACAAATCACTAAATAATTTTCTAAACAGTTGTCTTTTGGTTAGACAGTGTTTATTTAGCTAATTGATACAATATGAGCATTATAAAAGCAGGAATCTGGTTGGTGAAGCGTCTAACTATGTGGGCATCTGGCAGCAATGAAGTAAGATACCAGGTGTGTCACTCTGAAGCCTGGAATGTCTATAGAGACCGTATGAAGTAATGGAAACAGCTACAAGCATGGTTGAGGACTCTTGTGTTCAGAGTATCACCTGGTTGAATCATCACTCAGTTTTGCTGTCTATTACCATCCAGTTTTTAAATTCTCAGCCATTTTGATTTCATGAATTACATCTGTGCACATTTCTTCTTTTAGTGCTTGCATATGTCCATTGCAGTGTAGGTGTGTGCATGCCTCTTTGCACTGGTGCAAGAGAGTTTTCCTTAGTGGTACCTGTAGAGGTGGCCCTGCCCATTGCCAAGCTCCTTGTGTTGGAAAGCAAGGGTAGAAAGGGTGGAGTCACCCCACCCTCATTCTTTCTCACAAAGAAGTTTGTGGTCAGAGTGTCAGTGTTCCTAGTGATCTCTTTACCTAGTGATATTCTTTTAAGCAAAAAAAAAAAAATGCATTTCTAACTTTTTATTAATTTTTTTAGTGTTTTATTTGGATTATTTTAGCTTTCAGGCTAACGTTTGCTTAGCAGGGCCTCTGGGCCCCACCCAATACTGGGATGACCCTATACCAAGGTTCCCGAGGATCAAGCCTTGCATGGGCTGCTGAAAACCTGTGCCCATCACTTTCCCGAAGTTGTGCTATCTGAAGTGCTTGGAGAAGGGTCACGTTAGATTCATAGATTCTAGGACTGGAAGGGACCTCGAGAGGTCATCGAGTCCAGTCCCCTGCCCGCATGGCAGGACCAAATACTGCCTAGACCATCCCTAATAGACATTTATCTAACCTACTCTTAAATATCTCCAGAGACGGAGATTCCACAACCTCCCTAGGCAATTTGTTCCAGTGTTTAACCACCCTGACAGTTAGGAACTTTTTCCTAATGTCCAATCTAGACCTCCCTTGCTGCAGTTTAAACCCATTGTTTCTGGTTCTATCCTTAGAGGCTAAGGTGAACAAGTTCTCTCCCTCCTCCTTATGACACCCTTTTATATACCTGAAAACTGCTATCATGTCCCCTCTCAGTCTTCTCTTTTCCAAACTAAACAAACCCAATTCTTTCAGCCTTCCTTCATAGGTCATGTTCTCAAGACCTTTAATCATTCTTGTTGCTCTTCTTTGGACCCTTTCCAGTTTCTCCACATCTTTTTTAAAATGCGGCGCCCAGAACTGGACACAATACTCCAGCTGAGGCCTAACCAGAGCAGAGTAGAGCGGAAGAATGACTTCTCGTGTCTTGCTCACAACACACCTGTTAATGCATCCCAGAATCATGTTTGCTTTTTTTGCAACAGCATCACACTGTTGACTCATATTTAGCTTGTGGTCCACTATAACCCCTAGATCCCTTTCTGCCGTACTCCTTCCTAGACAGTCTTTTCCCATTCTGTATGTGTGAAATTGATTTTTCCTTCCTAAGTGGAGCACTTTGCATTTGTCTTTGTTAAATTTCATCCTGTTTAACTCAGACCATTTCTCCAATTTGTCCAGATCATTTTGAATTATGACCCTGTCCTCCAAAGTAGTTGCAATCCCTCCCAGTTTGGTATCATCCGCAAACTTAATAAGCGTACTTTCTATGCCAATATCTAAGTCGTTGATGAAGATATTGAACAGAGCCAGTCCCAAAACAGACCCCTGCGGTACCCCACTCGTTACGCCTTTCCAGCAGGATTGGGAACCATTAATAACAACTCTCTGAGTACGATTATCCAGCCAGTTATGCACCCACCTTATAGTAGCCCCATCTAATTTGTATTTGCCTAGTTTATCGATAAGAATATCATGCGAGACCGTATCAAATGCCTTACTAAAGTCTAGGTATACCACATCCACCGCTTCACCCTTATCCACAAGGCTCGTTATCCTATCAAAGAAAGCTATCAGATTGGTTTGACATGATTTGTTCTTCACAAATCCATGCTGGCTATTCCCTATCACCTTACCACCTTCCAAGTGTTGGCAGACGATTTCCTTAATTACTTGCTCCATTATCTTCCCTGGCACAGAAGTTAAACTAACTGGTCTGTAGTTACCTGGGTTGTTTTTATTTCCCTTTTTATAGATGGGCACTATATTTGCCCTTTTCCAGTCTTCTGGAATCTCTCCCGTCTCCCATGACTTTCCAAAGATAATAGCTAGAGGCTCAGATACCTCCTCTATTAGCTCCTTGAGTATTCTAGGATGCATTTCATCAGGCCCGGGTGACTTGCAGGCATCTAACTTTTCTAAGTGATGTTTAACTTGTTCTTTTTTTATTTTATCCGCTAAACCTACCCCCTTCCCATTAGCATTCACTATGTTAGGCATTCCTTCAGACTTCTCGGTGAAGACCGAAACAAAGAAGTCATTAAGCATCTCTGCCATTTCCAAGTTTCCTGTTACTGTTTCTCCCTCTTCACTAAGCAGTGGGCCTACCCTGTCTTTGGTCTTCCTCTTGCTTCTAATGTATTGATAAAAAGTCTTCTTGTTTCCTTTTATTCCCGTAGCTAGTTTGAGCTCATTTTGTGCCTTTGCCTTTCTAATCTTGCCCCTGCATTCCTGTGTTGTTTGCCTATATTCATCCTTTGTAATCTGTCCTAGTTTCCATTTTTTATATGACTCCTTTTTATTTTTTAGATCGTGCAAGATCTCGTGGTTAAGCCAAGGTGGTCTTTTGCCACATTTTCTATCTTTCCTAACCAGCGGAATAGCTTGCTTTTGGGCCCTTAATAGTGTCCCTTTGAAAAACTGCCAACTCTCCTCAGTTGTTTTTCCCCTCAGTCTTGATTCCCATGGGACCTTACCTATCAGCTCTCTGAGCTTCCCAAAATCTGCCTTCCTGAAATCCATTGTCTCTATTTTGCTGTTCTCCCTTCTACCCTTCCTTAGAATTGCAAAGTCTATGATTTCATGATCACTTTCACCCAGGCTGCCTTCTACTTTCACATTCTCAACGAGTTCCTCCCTATTTGTTAAAATCAAGTCTAGAACAGCTTCCCCCCTAGTAGCTTTTTCAACCTTCTGAAATAAAAAGTTGTCTCCAATGCAGTCCAAGAATTTGTTGGATAGTCTGTTCCCCGCTGTGTTATTTTCCCAACATATATCCGGATAGTTGAAGTCCCCCATCACCACCAAATCTTGGGCTTTGGATGATTTTGTTAGTTGCTTGAAAAAAGCCTCATCCACCTCTTCCACCTGGTTAGGTGGCCTGTAGTAGACGCCTAGCATGACATCTCCCTTGTTTTTTGCCCCTTTAAGCCTAACCCAGAGACTCTCAACACTTCCGTCTCCTATGTCCATCTCTACCTCAGTCCAAGTGTGTACATTTTTAATATATAAGGCAACACCTCCTCCCTTTTTCCCTTGTCTATCCTTCCTGAGCAAGCTGTACCCATCCACACCAACATTCCAATCATGTGTATTATCCATTATTATTATTATACTTGTTAGAGACAAGTGCTCCATTTACCATGGTTTTAAGACCAAGACAAAAACTGAGGGAGGGGCGTCTCCACTGCATCCTGGTGAAGGCAGCCCTGAGACTAGCTTTGGAATGCCCTTGGTTGTCGAAGGGAAGCACCTCAGTAACCCCTCTCAAAGTGCTTCCCTAGCATTACCAGCAGAGCAGATCCCCATCACTAGGTCCATTGTTTTTGAAGTCTAGGGCTTCTGAACAGTCCTGACCAGTGTTTTCCCCAGGAATTGAAATTAGAGGGGGTGTTCGAATTTATTTGCCAACATCTGTCCCACTTCCTGAGTGCTTGGGCCCTCATCACCATGGATCAGTGGGTCCTAAGCATGGTGGAAATGGGATACACCTTTCAATTTGTTTCTTTACCTCCTTTCCTATCCCCTTTCTCTGTCCCTCTTTAGGGACCACTCTCACAAAAATGTGCTACTTCAGGAGGTCCAATTTCTCATTCTCCTCCTGCGGGGGCCATACAGGAAGGTCCCTTGTTGTTTAGGGGTTTGGATTTTAGTCCCTAAATTTCCTAATCCTGAAAGTAAATAGATGGATAGAATCCGTGAATGTTTGCATGGGAGTTTCCTTTGTTCCCGCACATCAGACACTCTCCATATGTCTCAGATGCATCTGATCTAGGTTGGGGAGTACACTTAGGTCCCTTTTGGACACAAGGTCTTTGGTCTATTCATGATCTACAGCTTCATATAAATATTTGAGAGCTTTGGGCCCATCCATTTAGCTTGCATGGTGTTTCTTTCACATATCAAAGGGTAGAATTTGTTGGTGCTCACAGAACACAGCAGTTGTGTTCTATGTAAACAAATGAGGGGGTCCCAGTTGATGAAGTTATGCCAAAAAGTGATTCTGCTTTGGAGTTTCTGCATTGTCAGCAGATTACTAAGCAGGTCATTCGAAGGTCACCATTAGTGGTCTCTCTGTTCAGATGTGTCCATTTTCCATATTTGGGGAATTCCCCAGGTGGACTTGTATGCAACAAGAGCCAAAAAATAGTAGTCATTCCTGAGCAGATCACAACCCAGGTTCGTTGGCAGATGCTATCCTCCTACCCTGGTCTAAGGGCCTGCTATATGCCTTCCCTCCAATTCTGCTTCTGCCCAAAGTCTTGTCTTATCCAAAGTCAAATAAGATTGTGCTCACCTTATACTTATAGCCCCAGCATGGTCCCATCAATATTGGTTCTTGACTCTATTAGCCCTATCGGTCAGATTTCCAGTGTCGTTCCTACAAGATGTGGCTGTAATCTCCCAAGACCACATGTGCCTTCTTCATCCCAATTTGCAGGCCCTCCACTTGACAGCATGGATGCTTCATGGCTGACACTTTTGGAGGAAGGTTGCTCTAAGGGAGTTCAGAAAGCTCTTCTAAATAGTAAAGAGTGTTCAATGAAGACTATTTATCTTGCTAAATGGAAAAGATTCTCCATTTGGTCCACACAGACATTTCCCTGACTTGATCAATTCACCATAAATTGAACTCTCTCTTATTCATGAAACCGCAAGGGTTAGTTGTTAGCTGCCAGGTGGACTATGAGGGAACTATCTCAGCTTTCCACCCTCCTGTGGATAACTGCTCGCTTTTTTCAAACGCTGTGTCAGGTTTCTGAAGGGTTTGGGCAAATGATATCCACAGGTACACTGCCGGGTCCCCCTGTGGAACTTAAATTTAATTCTAGCAAAGTTAATGGGTCCCCCCCTTTGAGCCAGTGGTGACCTCTGTTCTACCTTTCTATGAAGGTGCCTTTCTTGGTTGCTATTGCCTCAGTCAAGAGTAGAGGAATTTCAAGCCTTAGTATCAGAACCTCCTTATACAATCGTTGTTAGAGACGAGGTTTGCCTTCAGCCTCACCCAGAGTTCCTCACTTGTGTGGTTTCCAGTTTTCACATTAACCAAACAGTTTATTTACTGGCTTTCTTTTGAAAGCCTCATTTGAGTAAAAGCAAAGAAAAGTTTCATATTCTAAATGTTAGAAGAGCTTTAGCTTTTACCTGGATCAGGCTAGGCCATGCACAGAGCAGCATGGTTACAGGCCTTCAGATTCCTGTAGAGGTGCAACAAACCATTGAGGACCCCCCCCCCCTTTCAAGGGTTGTCCCTTGTTCTCATCCAAGACAGATGAGGCTCTGCATACTCTAGTGGTGCTGTAGTTCTTGGACCTCTAGACACCCATGACAGAGGACTAAATGTGATCTGCAGTACCAGCTCAAACAGCAATACTACCCTTTCCAGCAGCCTGATCAATCCAAGAGGAGGCAAAGATCACAAAGAAAGAAGCCCTTGCCTTTCTCTTCATCTCAGCAATCAAAGGTCTCCAAGCTGTCATTTTGACTTTTTGGTTGAAGACTGTGTACTATCCAGTATGGATCTCACTGGTCCTTCCCCACCTTTCTGGGACAGGTTGTCCCATTTTCTGTGCTTGGTAATACATCGCCTCAAAGAGCTGGGTGCTAAGCACAATGGAATCTGGATGGAAATTCCCCCCTTCAGGGATCACTAGTCTGTGCTAAGACAAGAAGTGCAGGCTCTATATCAGGGGTCTCAAATTCAATTTACCTTAAGGCCAGTGCCAGTCCTCAAATCCTCCCAGTGGGCCAATAATGTCACTGAAGATGGTGTTCAGAAAAGAAAACATTTATATTGTGTTTTTTATTTCGAATTTATTAGAAATAAAAATACAGTCATACAACTTTCTACAATTCTTGACCTGCCAGAGAGTTTTTAGTGTTTGCCAGACACCTGGCAATGCTTCAGTTCTGTCAGTTTGTTGATGTTTGGCCTCAGTGACTGAGCAGTTCAAACCTTCAGGATTGCAGCAAGGTGTGTGCATCAGATAGTTGTGTTCGGTCCACTTTCCCTCACTCCATGCTCTGCTGACAGAAGGACATTGCTGGGCTGGGCCTCGTTGGGCACAAAAGTGGCTGAGGAGGAGGCATAGTCATGGTCTGCCCACTGGTCAGATGCAGGAGGTGGTTCTAACGCTCCCTGTGTGTCTGGGATTATGCTCCCATCAGGTTCAGTACCTCTTGGTGCTCCTGCTGAGATGGCCCTCTCCTACGCAACCTACCAACATTACATGGGACAGTGGGTAAAAAAGTAAATAAAGGGCCCCATTTCATTACATAGACTTGCAGTGCCAACAGCTAGAAGGAACCTCTTTCCTTTCTTCTTATCTTCACCTTATCTTATCTGCAGGCACCAGACACATTGCCTCCCTGCAGGCATCATCCTCCGGAGCTCCCATTTGGCCACAGAGTCAGCGCTTGGGGAGGGGGAACAGAGGCAGCATGTCCCGTTGCGCTGTCATTGGAGCCTCATGAGTCACACCACCTCCCAGCCTGTTTCCCATCCTTTTCTCTCGCTCCCTTGGCCTCATGCTGCCCTGGCTGACTCTGCCCGACAACTAATGATGCTGACTCTGCCCGGTGACTAGTGATGGTATCCTCTGTCCCTCTTCCCCAGCCAATGGGAGCTGTGTGTGTGTGGGGGGGGGGACCCGGTGCCTGCAGCAGACAGAGAGTGTGGTGTGGTTGCATTTCTCCTGCCCACTCCCCTTCCTCGGCCAGCAGCCACCCGGATGAAAGAATTTTTTTAAACGTTTCCGCGGGCCGCAGTGGGGAGGTTCTTGGGCCACAGATGGCCCGTGAGCTGGGACTTTGAGACCGCTGCTCTATATTCTTTGGAACCATAGAGGGCATGCTCTTGTCATTGAGTAGGGAATTTTATTCCCATTACCTTCTGATACCCAAAGATAGAGGTGGTCTCAGACCATGTTAGACATTTAGAACCTCAGCAAATACATCAAGAAGATGAAGTTCTGCATGGTGTCCTTAGCTATGATCTTCCCTTTCCTAGATCCAAGAGAATATTATACTGCCTTTAACTTGCAGGACGCTCATTTCTAAGAGGCGATCCATCCTGGCCACAGGAGGTTCCTCATGGCCAGTGTAGGAGACTACCATTACCAATTAACCATCTTACTCTCAGAGCTGACAACAGACCGAAGGATATTTACCAAATGTATGTGATAGTGGCAACTTGCCTACCCAAAAGAGACAGATCTATATCCTTATCTGGATGAGTGATGGTTCAGGGCTGGTCCAAACATCATGTGCAGGTCGTTGTCCACCAAATCCTGAGTCTCCAACATTCTGGACCTAAAACTGAACAAACACAAATCAACTTTCTATCTCTTACAGAATTTATGGGTGCACTCCTTGATTTGACCTCTGCCAGTGCTTTTGTACTGCTTGCTAGGTTCCATACTGTCTTCAAATCACTGCGAGGACTGACTCCATGATCATATAGTGTCATGTACCTATGTCACTCCTCTGTGGTAGGCTGCTTTATAGGCATCGCTCGCCTCTGTCTATTGTCCTTATATTCATCACCTAGACAATCTGGTACATATCCTGGACAAAGTACTGTCACCAGCTCTTGATACTCTGTCTACTGAGGATGATCCCCAATGTAAAAAGCAGGGGAATAACAGAATATTGGCACCGATCTTGTGAAGATTTCGTAGCACTGATTTCAAAGGAAGTCTGGCTCCTTAACTGGCACTGTAGTGGTTCAGGATTTGCAGAGTCATATTCTTTATACTCAGACTTTGCCTAGACTAAAACTTCAGTCTGTATACAGGATTCTTGCTTTCTTGGTTCATCTATCATCCTCTGAACAGTTTCCTGATCTGTCAGCTCTGGAATTCCTAGTTAGTGATTACAAGGGTCTCCCTTTAGCTCTACAATTGTCCAGCGACTGAGTACCGTTCACCTTTTCAGTTCCAAGGGCTGTTAAGCCCCCTGTGCTCTCAGAACTCAGATTTTTCAGCTTTTTACATATACTGTCATGGTCCTCCCTACAAGCACCACCACTCTGTGTCAAATGTCATTGGCATTGTTTCCACCAGCAGTGAACTGTGATGTAATACCAGTCTGCCACCTCTCTCCCTCATTTCCAATATGAGCAGGGAGGATAGTCATGATGCTCTTTTGAACGATGGAGTCCCTGTGGGTGGTGGTTGCCACAGATGGCTCATCTGGTGATGATATATGTTACTGTGTAGTATCTCTGCCAGATGAATGTCATCAGACCCAAAAGCTGCTGGACAGCTCATATATATCAATTGGAGACTGCTTTGGTCACTGTGGAAACAGATTTCCATTTAACATCGTTCAAGCTAAACTGAATGATAGGATGTCCCTTCTGGTCAGTAAGGGACTGTTTATACCCCATAAACAGTATTTGACTAACAGAGTCCTGTTCATTGGCAGTTTCCAGGGAAGTGGACAGAATATATTTTATTTCCTACAACATGCAAGAGCCAACTCCCTTGTAGTTTCTGATGCATTAGAAAAGACTTAAGGGTACTAAATTTATCCATTCTGCCCCTTCAATAAGGATGGATGCAGAATTTACTCATTTGGTTGACAGGAAATCTCATTCATTGAGGTGTGTGGGCATCGAAGCATAGGACTGGAAGGGACCTCGAGAGGTCATCTAGTCTAGTCCCCTGCATGTATACTGCTTACACATTTACACAATTACCAGGTAAACTGTCCACATGCCCTCTGGGCTGATAGCTTCAATCCCTGAAAACCAGAGACAAGCAACAAAAAATCTTGCTGCAGATGGCAGTGTTATGATCTACTGTGCCTCCCTGGGACTCCTCCAATTCTTGTACCAGTGTCTTGGCCACATAAGTCAGTTTGCATAGATTCTCCATGACTCCTTGAGCCCTGTTCCAGAATAACAAGGATGAATAGAGAATTTAACCTGTGAAGCTCAGGGTGCTCTTAGTATTTGTGTGGTGGGGAGTGGGAACAGAGGGAATGATGAAACCTCAGTGAGGCTGAAACAACAATGGCAATGGCTTGCGCCCGTGGTCTTTTCTGCTACCAGCTGAGGAAAGAAGAAATCCAGTCTCCTACCAGCTAAGGAAAGAAGAAATCCATTTACATTGGCTTAATCTTCTGTATTGTCTGTATCCAGACAACAGTTAGAAGACCTGTTCCAATAGTCTTTCATCCTTTCTTCTGACGCTACCTCTTCCCTGTCTCTTTGGAGATGGGTTTGTGAGGTTCTATGATGCCTGGTGTGAAGAAATTGCCTCAGATTGCTGGGTATCCAGAAGCCTTAATTCGAAGTTACTTCATATATAGAACCTCATTAGACTGCCTCCCAACCCCTGTTACCCATCCCTCTTCAGGAATACGCTCATAAGAACGGCTACACTGGGTCAACCCAAAGGTCCATTTAGCCCAGTAGCCTGTCTTCGGACAGTGTCCAATGCCAGGTGCCCCAGAGAGAATGAACAGAATAGGTAATCATCAAGTGATCCATCCCTTGTCACCCATTCCCAGTTTCTGGCAAACAGAGGCTAGGGAAACCATCCCTGTCCATCCTGGCTAATAGCCATTGATGGACCTATCCTCCATGAACTTATCTAGTTCTGTTTTGAACCCTGTTATAATCTTGGCCTTCACAACATCCTCTGGCAAGGAGTTCCACAGGTTGACTGTGCATTGTGTGAAAAAATACTTCCTTTTTTGTTTTAAACCTGCTGCCTATTAACTCACGGAAGTTATTCTCTTCTGACTTATACTTCTAATCTCCATGAAGGTTGATGGCCTCCACCCAATCTTAGATGTAAGCAGTCTAAACAAATACATCACCCAATGAGCTAGCCAGCTTTCTATCCACCTTATAGTCCATTCATCCTGCCTATACTTCATGACAGATACCTCCAAACTAGGATGGGGAACCTGCTTCCAAGATTTACACACATGGATTCTGCAGTCAGGCCAGGGCCTTGTCCTAAGTGCTTTTATTTTGAAGCTTGTTTGTTTGGGCGGGTTGGTTGGTTGGTCCAAATCCTGAATTGCTGTTTTGTTGATCGATTAGAGACTCCTGCTAACCTTACAGCACAGGGTACTCTGCTCCAAGCAAGCAGCTACACCTGGTAGACTAAGGCAGAGAGCATCTGCAATATCACGTGACCCTGAAGAGCAGAGTAGCCCTACCTCCCACACACAGTGCATTGATATTGCATTCATCTGAAAGCACTACTCTTACTGGGAGTACAAAATGTCCAGGCAGGCTCCCTGTGCAGAAGATGACAAGACCAGTGACTGATCTCTGAAAACATCAATGGTTTACGATTACTTCTGCCCTTGGAGAACACATGCAATAGATCTTCGCCACCAGCGAAAACAGTGTGTCACGACTTTTTTGCTCAAGAGCATGTATAGATTAGGAGTCCCTCACAGATTCATTCCTCCTGGATTGGTGCAAAGACCTTTTTTTATAGGCATTCCCTCCAAAGCCTCTCGGATCCAGACTCCTACAAAAAATCCACAGAGGCAGTGTAAAAATTCTTCTGAATGCATCAGTGTAGTCCAGACAGCTCTCGTATGCTGATTTTTCTGGTACACTTCCCCCAAGAGTCGCCATGTAGCTTTCATCCAACACCAGACCTGCTGTTTCAGACACTTGAGAGTATCCTCTCCCCTGATCTAGAATTGTTATATTTGGCTACCTCGATGATAGACTCTTTACTAGCTCTGTCCTCTTTTGCTCTACAAGAATAAGAGGTTCTTTTCCAGTCTAGGCACTTGCCCTTCCCAAGGGCTAAGGTCAGAGATGGAAGAGTTTCTTTATTTGGGCAATTACTACAGGGGTTGTTCCGGGGCCTCCTGTGTTCCTTTATATGGATTACTTGTGACACCTCAAGGAGTTAGTTCTGTCCCTGAAAGGCCATTTAGCTGCAATTTTGGCATACCGTCATCTTGTCCAATGCGTTCGTCCACTCTACAGCTATGTATTTCTTCATGGATTTGCTTGTGTACTCTCAGGCTAGGGTCCCCTTATTAACAGGGGTTGGTGCCCACCCATATATGATACAGCTGCTTCTGTGTATGTTTTAAGCAGATGCCCTTTGGGAAGATTTGCAGAGCAGCCACATGAATTTCAATTCACACCTTCATTAAGCACTATTCATTAAATCTGAAGTAAAACTTTTTCAAAAGCACCCAAGTTCCATTTCCAGAAGTGACTTAGGCTCCTATATATTAATAGTACTCCATCTTTGAACTTTGTAGTTAACTTATTTGCTTTATTGTGGTGACTTTTATAGGAAAATTTCAAGAGACTTTGTCCCATGCAGAATTAAAATCAAGCTGCTGCTGTCATGGTAGAAATTTCACTATTCATTCTGTTGCTCTCAGGATTCTTGTTTTACACATTTTGTTCTCTTTCCACTCGTTCTCTGAATAGCCTCTCCAGTTACCACCTGCTATCCTTCAGCATTGTTTCTCTGTCCTTCGCTGCTTTTGTAACTACCTATCCATCAAGCTGTCTGATGCTTCTGTTGCATACCCTTGTGTCTTCCCTACCCTCTTTCTTCTGTCAGATCGGTTATTTTTACATTTTGCCCTGTGCTTTCATCTACACTTGATTCTTGGTTTCTTCTTATGTCAGTCTATGAAGTTTTAGCCTAAGAAATTTATGATAAAATGTATATATTGACTAGTTTCATGTCATAAAAAAACTAAACGAAGCTAACTTCAGAACAAAAATGTAGAATATCTATTTTGCTGCCAGTACTTGAATGCTGTGTTTTGACTATGCCTGTGTGTTTTAATTTGATCAGCTGCAACTTGAAGATGATCAGGGTGTAAATTTGGGACTTGAGAGCAGTTTAACACTTCGTCGTCTTCTAGTATGGACATATGATCCTAAAATAAGACTCAAGACACTTGCAGCACTTGTCGATCACTGTCAAGGTCTGTTATTTTTTTAAAATATTTCTTTATTTTTTAAAGTTTTGTAACTTCAGGAGTGATTGTGCATGCCAAGCATGGATGCCAGTTATATTAAATTAATTATATTTGAAATTAAACTAGTAGACTTCTGGTAGTGATGTGGCTGGTTGAAGACCAGGTAAAAATGTTCACCTTTCCTTCAAACAAGTCTGTAAGCAGTAGATCCACCAGACTATCTTCAGCATTTTAAATAGATATTTACATAACCATAGTAATACTCTCACATACTTTTGTAAATTTACTTACTAAAAACACTTTTTAAATTATTATATACTTTATTTCTTTTCCTGTTGTTGCTGGTTACCAGGCTATTTGTGCAGAAATGGAAGCTTTCTTCTTATCAAAATAATGCAGATTCTTCAAACTGCCCATCTAACTAAAACTCACTGAAATCTCTTGTACAGGATACATTTGAAAAAAAAAATTAGGGTTAATGGTCACTTTTTCATGTTCTTCATAACTGAAAGTTTCTTACTCTGTGGAGCCTGAAGATTAATGTTCGGCTTCGGAGAATTACACTAAGAGCTATGCTCTTTCAAAATGGCTGCCATCTCCCATTGCTGTAGTGAGTCTGAGTATTCCTCTGGCATAGAGGGTATATAGTCTGCCATGAGGAAAGTTTGGCTTCACTCCCATTGGAAACAGTGGGAGGCTATGGCCATTTTGAAACCATTTCTTAATGGAAGAATGCATATGGCCTCAGTACCAGAGAAAACAGTGAGAAATGATTTTGTAAGAGGGTAATTCGTTGAGTTTTTCTGAAGAAAAAGATTTTATGTAACAGTCTGTGCTGACAAACTTTCACTTATGCGACATAACAGTAAAGAGAGACCATTAATCCTAAATACACCTCTACCTCGATATAACGCTGTCCTCGGGAGCCAAAAAATCTTACCGTATTATAGGTGAAACCGTGTTATATTGAACTTGCTTTGATCCACCGGAATGCGCAGCCTCGCCCCCTGGAGCACTGCTTTACTGTGTTATATCCAAATTCGTGTTATATCTGGTGGCGTTATATCGAGGTAGCGGTGTATTTTATTTCAAAAGCTAGTGATTGCACTAAAGCTACTCAGATTGCAAGAGAAAGGAGGAAACTGAAGGGGAAGATAGGAAGGATTGGAGAGAGCGAGAGAACTCTGTGCATGCATGCTGCACACGGGAATGTAGGGAAGTGCAAGAGGCAAGGATAATTTAGAGGACGAGAGAGGAAATTGAAATGTAACCTCAAGCAGGGTTTATGGTTGGCTTGCTTCACCAGAGCAGTATAAAGCAAAAACTAACTGGCATGCTTTGTCTTGCTTGCTTCAGGGTGGCATAAAACAACCAGAGCTTATCAGTGGATGTGTCCAAACATGTTAAAATACAGATTTAAGTTTGATATTTAATATTTAAATCTTCCTTCTAATGTTTTTTTTAATTGTCATAATTCTAAATGTATGTCTACATTGCACATACCTTTTGGTGGTGTGTAGAGTACATACCCTTATCCCCAGCAAGGGTATAAACAGCAGTGTAGATGGTGAGGCACTGCTTAAGTGAGTAGAATAAAGACACATGGGAACCATGTGGTGTACCTGGGTATGTACCATAAATGGCTCTCTACTTGCACAAGCTGCACCGCCTTCATCTAGACTGCCTCTCTACTGCCAGTCTTTTCCAGGGAGCTGCCAGAGCCTTTTACCACTGTGGGGAAAAAGCTCTAGTGGGGGGGGAGGCAGCAGGGAAAGGTTCCAGCAGCTCCCTGCTGCCAAGACTTTCCCTATGCCTCCGTGCTGCCAGAGCCTTCCACTGACATGTGTAGCCACACACCCCTGTGTGACTGCAGTCTGCTTTTCTCCATAGTCTGTAGCTACATATACCCTAAGCACTGCTGCAAGTGGCATGCATTGTAGACATAGCCTAAATGTTTATATGTGTTGGATTTAAAATTGCTGTATAACAAGGTCAGAGATGGACAGACATACAGTTAGTCATCAAGGCCTGAAGAAAGTTATTTTTGAAGTATAAAATACATAATCAGAACCTGCTCTCTTTCCTTCACCTGTCTACTTTTGTCTCCATAGGAAGAAAAGGTGGTGAACTAGCATCAGCTGTCCATGCCTACACTAAAACAGGAGATCCCTATATGAGATCCCTGGTACAACACATTCTTGGCCTAGTGTCCCATCCTGTCTTGAATTTCCTTTACCGCTGGATTTATGATGGGGAGCTGGAGGACACATACCATGAAGTAAGTTGTGTAACTAGTAATATTGATACCTTTTCAAGTTCTTATTTGAGTAAAAATCAATGATACATTTGAGTGAGAACTGCAGGATTGAACCCATTGTGAGCATAAGAATAGTTCAGTTGCACAACATTATTTTAAAGTATGAAATGGCCTGAGTAACTTACTGTGTATGTGACTAAACTACATGTAGTAATGACCTGTCTGAATTGGATAACTGATCCATCAAGTCCAGCATGCTGCCTCTACTTGTGGCAAAAAAAACTGTTAGAGAAAGCCCAGACCCTCTCAACCTCTTTCTGGAAAATGTACTCATCACATTATGGTGTACAAAAGTTGTTCCAACTCTTGCAAGCAATCCATTTTGTGCCTGAAGTATAAGGTTTGACTATTTCTCTTGCTTTGTAGTTTATTTTTATTACTGTCTTATGTTTACAGTTCCTACTATTATCCTAAGCATTAGTGCAAATAATTTTCATAGATTCCAAGGCCAGAAGGGACCACTGTGAGATCATCTAATCTGACCTCCTGTATAACAAGGGCCATGGAACTTCCCCAAAGTAATTCCTGAAACATATCTTGTAGAAAAACACCGAGTCTTGATTTAAGACTTTTTAGTGATGGAGAATCCACCACAACCCTTGGTAAATTGTTCCAATGGTTAATTACACTCTGTCAAAAATTAATGCCTTATTTCCAGTCTGAAATTGTCTAGCTTCAACTTCCAGCCATTGGATTGTGTAATACCTTTTATGCTAGATTGAAGAATCCATTATTAAATATTTATTCCCTGTGTAGATACTTATAAAGTGTAATCAGGTCACCCCTGACCCTTCTGTTTAAGCTAAATATATTGAGCTCTTGGAGTCTCACTTTTTCAAATTCTGTAGAAAATGTTATGAGAATGAAATACCTTTAAAAGTCCTACAGAATTTGCTTTGACTTCTGCAGCAATAGATTCCTATAAAATGCATCCTTGTTCTAGTTATTCATGTACTGTCACCTTCATAGTACCTCCTTATTCTATCATTTAACAAAATTAATAATCAGAGTATTCAACTCTTTTATATAAGGCTTTTTATTCGTAGATCTCATTGGCACTTCACTGTTAACTGTACCTGTTTACACTTACCTCAATCATCCTCACGCTTGCTTTTCTCCTTGCCAGGCTACAACTCGGTTTATGTAATCTTATTTTGAGTTTCAATGAGATTTAGGAGCCTAAACTCCATTTTTAAAAATGAATTAGCACTGAGTTACTTAAACTCGTCTGAGATTGTTAACCGTGGACTAAATAACCTCTTCAATTTCTATGATTCTATATTGGAGTCAAAAATTAAATGAGCGTGGAGAATGAATTAGTGTCATCCAGAGTTGGTCTGTAGGGTCAACGTAGGGAAGCCTGTATCTATTATGTGGATAAATAGAGAACTTCAGTCTTTAGGGCTGACACCTTTCAAAAGTATTAAAAGTAACTTGTCCCCTCTCCTCTGCCATATTTCAAGTAAAAAATTAAACTCATAAGTGATTGACACTGTCACTTATTAGTTGTCAACTTTTTGCAAGTAGCTTGTTTAAATTTACATGTGCACTTAGATTGATAATGCCTCTTATACTGAAAATAAACAATTGCTTAATGTGGTGTGTTGGACTTACAGCTTACATTTTGTCTGAAGGCCATATGTCTTGCTAGCAGTGGCATTGTGAAAAAATTCTCCTCCCCAGTAAGGTCCACTTGCTTGATAAGTGGAAGATGGGATCCTTCACAATCCATATTAATGAATCTAATATTTGAAAATTTGTTCCTTTAATAAGAAAATTATCATTTTTTAATATCTGTTTTTAGTTGGGAGGCCTTGGCATTTGTCTAGCAGTAAAATTGTATGATGAGCTCTTATTTTTTCTATGGTTCTTTGATTTTCATTATTATATCACACACAAAGACCTTGAGTGGAAAATGAATCAATAAAATAGCAGTATATTGCAGTTATAGTTTGACCTTGATTCTCTCCCCCACTACCCCACCTCTTCAAGCTCTGTATTTTCATGGGATTAATTATAATCTAAAATGCATTCCTGTCTTTGTGTTTGCTACTGGATGTTTTCTAGATACAATAATTGCATTTTACTTTGCTCTTAGAGGAAGCATTGTTTTCATAACTTCCAGAAGTGACTGAATTGTCTAAGGTTTTTCTTTTTTTAAATTACATTTCTCGTTGTTCATATTGATCAAGATCTAGTTCCATGCCACTTACCAAGATGGGTCTATATGTTGCCTGTAAAAAATTAGCCCTTATGGTTAAAGGAATAACCAATAAATGAAAAGCATTACTTTATACCTAATCTCTTGGTTGAGTAAATTTTTAAATTTCTAATTCTTGGGGTAGTGTGTTTTCTCAGTGCAATATAACACCATAAGCATCTTAGACTGCTCCTAGCCTCATTATGTGAAATATTCAGGCATTCTTGAAAAATAAAATAATCTGAGTGTTTTGGTTTATATACATAGTAAAATAGACTATCATTTCTTAATAGTTTCTGTAGTTAGTCTTTGTAAATCCATGCTAAATACCACTGTATATTTACATATGTCTAGTCTGTCAGTTGTAATTCTGTCACAAAAAAGTTAAGATAATAATAAAAAATCAGATTATTAATTTTTAAATTACTAAGATGTTCTGATAAGGTATTTAAGTATAGATACAGCTGGTGATCTGAATATTCATATAGTCAGACTCAAATTGGGGGGAGAAATATTGGAGGCTTTCTCTGAAGCTCCACCCACACAAGATGTCACTAACAGATAGCATATCCACTGCTGGGCTTCTCAGACCCTGGCTCCCACTCACTGGCGTTCATTTACATTTGTGGGCAAAGCTGGATTAAGGCCTAGGCAGAATAGGTATCTGCCTAAACCCCTGGCTCAGTCATGTCACAGCATCAAAATCTATTTCATTTAAAAATATCTTCGTAAACATTCATGGCTACAAAGAAAAGCTTGAAAATGTGACTTGTATTGTAACTGATGCAATGATATCTGCTAAAACCCTCCAGAAGAGGAGAGGGGAGGAGGAGCAGCAACTACTAGCTATAGGGACAAAGCTATCTGGCTTCTCTAAGGGAGGCCACTTTGGTTATGTGGGGATAGGGCTTGGATATCGTCCTGGCCTCAGAGTGATTGACTTCCCCCTTGATGAGTTTCTCGTTCCCTTGGCCTCTGCTCCTCACATCTAGCCTTCTAGCTCTACAGGTCAGGTTTATTCAGAGGAAGAAACTGATGGTACTCTTCAAAGTGCCACACCCTAGTGGCACCAAGTTGAGTTGCTACTGAGTAGATTGTGAAGAACTTCATGATATGACTGTCTGTCAGTCTTCTTTCTTATATGTTTGATCAGCACCGAGAATAATTTTGACATTTAAATTTTCCTCCATGGGCACCCCATTGAGATGAATGTGTCAGGTCACACTTCCCAGAACTATTTTTGGCTTTCTGCAGGCTCGCACAGGCATCTTTGCATCAATTACACTTGGTTGAGAACAAGATGGAAACCTCAGCATTCTAGATCACCAATACAGAATACAGAATGTGGCACTTACTGTTTAAAGTGTAGTCCAAAATGTGGTAAGCCAGGAATTCTCAAACTCTTTGGTAGTGTAGACCACATCTTAATGGAGACAGTGTCTTGGGGGCACGTCCCTTCCCCATTGTGATCACATTGCTTGCCTAATTGCAATTTAGCATGCCTGCTTACCTGAAAAAGTAACATTAGGAAATTATGTAATAAGTTCCTATCTGTTTTTAATGAGATTTAGCAGTTGGCTATAAGTAGGAGAACCAGTACTATGTGGCCAGTCAGCTCTCCATGAATCACAGTTTGGAAACTTCTGTTAGGCACTTTCCAAACTCCTATGTAGACACATTCAGGTTTCATGAGAATGTGGTGTATTCCTGTTGCATCATCTTTCCTGGATCCTGTCAATCTACTAATCAACCAACAAAGTTTAATGAAGAACAAGAACCAACAAAACAGCAGCTAATTTACCAAATACTATGATCTTCGTGAAAGTGCCCCAGCAGACTCAGCAGCAGATCCTGTTTTTTTATTTTTTTTTAATTAATGTAGCTATTGCTGTGTTGTCAGTCTGTCACAGGGTCTGAGCAGGCTCTCCCACTTTTGTGCCTGCACCCTGTGTTTAGGCTGGTATAATAAAGAGCCTTCCACGCCTTCTTTTGCTGGATCACCCAAGTGTCTTTACTTACAGTCCTTGTGCAGTTCCCAGACCCCCCAACAGTTAGTGCCCCACAGACCCTCCCCGGGGTCTCCTGGCCCTTCAGGCTTCCTTGTTGGTAAGGAGACCGAGATACTGCCCTCCTGTCTCCTCCCAGACTAGCTTCCCTACTGAGGTTTGCCCAGGGCTTTTATAGCCCTCTCCTGCTCCAGGCCAGCTGTCACTACTTAGCTCAGCATATTCCTCTGAGCCAGCCCTCGTTAGGGCTTGCAGCTGGGCTCCCTGCTGAGTACCTGCATCTCTACACCTGGCCTCCTGGCCAGAGAGCAGGCTGCAGCCAGCATTTTGGCAGGGCTTTAAAGGGGGTTTTATCCCTGCCCTGCCACACAGTCCCTTCAGAATCTGAGTAAATAAGAAAATACATAAAACAGTATGTTATGTGTTAATTAAGGTTAGTCTGTAAATAACATACTTAACACCAATTCCAGGGAGGAGTATAAAAATATTGCTCAGGTGTGCAGGAGTGAAATCAGGAAGGCCAAATCACACTTGGAGTTGCAGTTAGCAAGAGATGTTAAGAGTAACAAGAAGGGTTTCTTCAGGTATGTTAGCAACAAGAAGAAAATCAAGGAAAGTGTGGGCCCCTTACTGAATGAAGGAGGCAACCTAGTGACCGAGGATGTGGAAAAAGCTAATGTACTCAATGATTTTTTTGCCTCTGTCTTCACGCACAAGGTCAGCTCCCAGATTGCTGCACTGAGCAGTACAGCATGGGGAGAAGGTGACCAACCCTCTGTGGAGAAAGAAGTGGTTCGGGACTATTTAGAAAAACTGGACGTGCACAAGTCCATGGGGCCGGATGCGCTGCATCCGAGGGTGCTAAAGGAGTTTGCGGGTGAGATTGCAGAGCCATTAGCCATTATTTTTGAAAACTCATGGCGATCGGGGGAGGTCCCAGATGACTGGAAAAAGGCTAATGTAGTGCCCATCTTTAAAAAAGGGAAGAAGGAGGATCCGGGGAACTACAGGCCAGTCAGCCTCACCTCAGTCCCTGGAAAAATCATGGAGCAGGTCCTCAAGGAATCAATTATGAAACATTTAGAGGAGAGGAAAGTGATCAGGAACAGTCAGCATGGATTCACGAAGGGGAAGTCGTGCCTGACTAACCTAATTGCCTTCTATGATGAGATAACTGGCTCTGTGGATGAGGGGAAAGCAGTGGATGTGTTATTTCTTGACTTTAGCAAAGCTTTTGATACTGTCTCCCACAGTATTCTTGCCACCAAGTTAAAGTAGTATGGGCTGGATGAATGGACTGTAAGGTGGATAGAAAGCTGGCTAGATCGTCGGGCTCAACGGGTAGTGATCAATGGCTCCATGTCTAGTTGGCAGCCGGTTTCAAGTGGAGTGCCCCAAGGATCGGTCCTGGGGCCGGTTTTGTTTAATATCTTTATTAATGATCTGGAGGATGGTGTGGACTGCACTCTCAGCAAGTTTGCAGATGACACTAAACTAGGAGGCGTGGTAGATACACTAGAGGGTAGGGATCGGATACAGAGGGACCTAGACAAATTAGAGGATTGGGCAGAAAAAAACCTGATGAGGTTCAACAAGGACAAGTGCAGAGTCCTGCACTTAGGACGGAAGAATCCCATGCACTGCTACAGACTAGGGACCGAATGGCTAGGTAGCAGTTCTGCTGAAAAGGACCTAGGGGTCACAGTGGACGAGAAGCTGGATATGAGTCAACAGTGTGCTCTTGTTGCCAAGAAGGCTAACGGCATTTTGGGCTGTATAAGTAGGGGCATTGCCAGCAGATCGAGGAACGTGATCGTTCCCCTTTATTCGACATTGGTGAGGCCTCATCTGGAATACTGTGTCCAGTTTTGGTCCCCACACTACAAGAAGGATGTGGAAAAATTGGAAAGAGTCCAGCGGAGGGCAACAAAAATGATTAGGGGTCTGGAGCACATGACTTATGAGGAGAGGCTGAGAGAACTGGGATTGTTTAGTCTCCAGAAGAGAAGAATGAGGGGGGATTTGATAGCAGCCTTCAACTACCTGAAGGGGGGTTCCAAAGAGGATGGAGCTCGGCTGTTCTCAGTGGTGGCAGATGACAGAACAAGGAGCAATGGTCTCAAGTTGCAGTGGGGGAGGTCCAGGTTGGATATCAGGAAAAACTATTTCACTAGGAGGGTGGTGAAACACTGGAATGCGTTACCTAGGGAGGTGGTGGAGTCTCCTTCCTTGGAGGTTTTTAAGGCCCGGCTTGACAAAGCCCTGGCTGGGATGATTTAGCTGGGAATTGGTCCTGCTTTGAGCAGGGGGTTGGACTAGATGACCTCTTGAGGTCCCTTCCAACTCTGATATTCTATGATTCTATGATTCCAAAGAACAAGAAATTGTAAGTTAGGGCATCTGATTGTGCATGCCCTCTACACACCTCACTACTGACAATGCATCACAACCTTAACTCTGCCCTTGTGGGGATGAAAGTGTTAGAGTCCTTCTTCAGATTGCACCATTACAAACAGACCAGATTTCCCTCACATCACTATCCTATCTGTACATCTCTCACTCATATTTGAGGTAGAGGGTATTGGAAGGTGCAGGAGGGGCTTGGAAGAGTCTGCAATCTGGGCTATTGCTCTTTGTTATATTATTGCGGGTAGCTGCCTGAACCTGACTTTCTTCCCAGTTAAACCCTTTTATGATAGATCTGTGAGTCCTTGTTTAAAGAACTTAATTGGGAAGAGACAGCCCAGAAAGGGAGCTACCTCCTCCCAAACTCCTGACTTCTCACTGGCCTCATCCTTTGCAACTAGGGACTGGCTAGGCAGAATGGCCCACATGAAAGAGATCATATCTGAGTCAGATCCAGTGTATGCCCTCCCAGATGGAGGCTCCTCCAGATCAAGCCAGGGTCTTTGCCATTGAAGACTTCAGATCTCTGTGAAGAGACTATTCAAGTCAAAAGGCCTTTTCACTGAAGAAGACTCTGGGCAAAGAGAGCATCTGGCAACATGCTGGCTTTTAACCACCTGTCAGAGAGTCTGAGAGACCAGAGATGTGGTCCTTTTTGTGCATATCACAGGCTCTTCCCATAGAAGGCATAGTTTCCTTGAAAGATCCTTCTGACAAGAGGCTCAGGAGAAATAATGAGCTAGTCTTGGTGGATTCAGCTACGGCTCTTTTTGTGCGCCAAAATGCTGCTGTCCAGCAAAAACAGTGGTGCCAAAACACTGCCCGCACAGCATAAAAGTACCAAAATGCTTATACAAAAATACAGTTTGATTTCTATGTAGTATGTGCATGTACTATTCAAGGAAACAACAAAATAAAAGAAATCCACTCCCCAAAAAATCCCAAAGGCAATGATAACACCTGCTTGACATGGGACTATAAATAAACATGTATATGTAATATGTCTCCACTTAGAAATGAAATACAAAAGTGGGTGTATGTGTGTGAAACACAAATGCCAGGTTAATTCCTTTTATATCTAATGCTTCTGTCAACCTGCAGTTTTTTGTAGCTTCAGATCCTACAGTTAAAGCAGACCGGTTGTGGCATGACAAGTACACTTTAAGAAAATCAATGATCCCTTCATTCATTACAATGGATCAATCAAAAAAGGTATGGGGGAAAAGGATTGTTTGATGTTTCATTGACCCTTTGCTGCTGTTTACGGCTGGAATAACATTAAGAACATGTGGCATATATTTAGCCGAATGTTCTGAACCTGCCATTTTGTCTGAAAAAGGTGTTTGGATAACCTGGATTGTTACTTTGAGATGGAAGAAGAAACTTTGTTTTGTGTAATTGAATTACCGGTACTTTGAAGAAAGAGGACGTTTAAAAAGAAGTAGTGCTTGATATATATTACTACATCAGAGGATTCATCTGTTTTTCAGGGGTTGGGAGTGGGGAGGCAACGATTAACTTACAGACATTTCATTTTTATTGTTTCTATAAAAATAACGTCTAAAAAGTTATTCTCTTGTGTTTAGGTCCTTCTAATAGGAAAATCCATAAACTTCTTACATCAGGTTTGTCATGACCAAACTCCGTCTACAAAGATGATAGCTGTGGCAAAGTCTGCAGAATCACCAAAAGATGGTATGATATCAAAACTGATAACCTAATTGTACCTTTGAACTTCAGACCTGTTGCAATTAGTGATTTTTGGCAAAGTAAAGTTTAACTGGATTTTTTTTTTTTGCTTATAGAAAACTTTTCCTAATAATGTTTTTAATGTGCAAAATGCATTTATACGTAGGAAAGTGTAGTTAAGAACATAAGAACCACCATACTGGGTCAAACCAATGATCCATCTAGCCCAGTATCCTGTCTGTGGACAGGGGCCAATACCAGGTGCTTCAGAGGGAATAAACAGAACAGAGCAATCATCTAGTGATCCATCCCCTGTTGTCCACTCCCAGCTTCTGGCAAACAGAGGCGAGGGACACTCAGAGCATGGTGTTGCATCACTCACCATCGTGACTAATAGTCACTGATAAGTTCATGGAGTATAGATCTATCTAGTTCTTTTTTGAACCCTGTTATAGTCTTGGCCTTTACAACATCCCCTGCTAACAAGTCATTGTGTGAAGAAGTACTTTCTTTTGTTTTAAACCTGCTGCTTATTAATTTTATTGGGTGAGCCCTAGTTCTTTTGTTATGGGAAGGAGTAAATAACATTTCCTTACTCACTTTCTCCACACCAGTCAAGATTTTATAGACCTCTGTCATATCTGGAAGCTATTCCATTACCATAATCATTTTTGTTGCACTTCTCTATACCTTTTCCAGTTCTAATATATCTTTTTTGAGATGGGGCGACCAGATTGGCACGTAATATTCAAAATGTGGACATATCATGGGTTTATATAGAAACATTGATATTTTCTGTCTTCTTATCTATCCCTTTCCTAATGGTTCCTAACATTGTTAGGTTTTTTGACTGCTGCCACATATTGAGCGGATGTTTTCAGAGAACTATCCACAACGACTCCAAAATGTCTTTCTTGAGTGGAAACAGTTAATTTTGGCCCTATCATTTTGTATGTATAGTTGGGATTATGTTTTTTAATGTGCAGTACTTTGCATTTATCAACATTCAGAAATGTTCCTTTCAATAAATTAAAGTATGGTGTTTCTGTGGTTTTTAAATAGACTCCAATACAATGTGCATTATGAATATCATATTAATAAAATGAATTTTTGTGGACATATGAACCCTATGCACTTCTTCTATCCCCTCCTAAATCTTTTTCATATAGTCCAGATTCTGTGGGTGTAAAAGCTTTCTCCTCTGAAGTTCCTGACATCTGGTAAAATCTCTTTTCTGCCATACCTGTTCTCAAATTTCATCCAATTTGCCTTTCTTCTCTTGGCTAATTCTGAACTGAATATAAAAAACAAATCAATTTTGGATTATTCTGCAGGAGACTCTTTCCCTGCAGTTTCACTCCACAATTCCCTCACTGTAAGAGCTCGACCTCCTCCTCATGCATCCTCCCGCTTCCTGTTGCTTTTTATATTTGAATAATCTGATTCCCCTCTGGTGGGACTCATCTTGTAATCTGAGCTAGTTTAGCCTCAGATTCTCCAGCCCATGGGCAAGGTACCCCTTTACATGGGGGAATTAATTTTTCTGAGTATACATAGTGCAGTTAAATGAACAAAGGAAACAAACTTGAAAAAAAAGTCTCTAATCTTTCAATTGTAGCAATTTTAGATGTTACAAATAACACTAGTTAAAATGTTTTCAGATAGCATTGGGGTTTTTTTGTTTTTTTTTAAATTGACTCCGCTCTAGTCCTCCTCTATTATGATCTTGGCAAGATTGGGGACTATAACCTAAATACACCATTTGTTGGTTTGTTTTGTTACTGTAGTGACAATTATGCTAGATGTTGTACAAACATAGAACAAAGACAGTCACTGCCCCTACAGTTTACAATTTAAGTATAAATGGTATGGTAAAATAACCATTTCTATATTAATTTGTATAATTTTATCTTGCCCATCCACACACGAAAAGAAAATTGTCAGCTGTGAAACTGCATTTCTAACTCATCCTTCCCTGACTGTGCATATGTTCTTATTTGCTTAATCTGCCACTGTTGTGACATTTCCCTTTATATAATTAATCATAATAGGGCAAATTAAAGAGAGTTCCAGTCTTAACTCTGGATTCCTTTGCTTTTGTCATTTAAAATCAGATCCTTAAGTTTACCTGAATGTATACTTTATTGTGTTAATTAGCTTTGGATTTTTTTACATTAGCATGAAAAACAAGTTTTATGGAAATGTATGAGAGAATGTGACAGCTGTTAGTGTACTAAAAATATGTATTCAGACAGTTTAAAAATATACACAACTTACCGATGCACAACAATGTTAAAAATTGTTATAGTCTTAGGTGAATTATATATGTAGATGGATTCTAAAAATTGATGTATACTTTAGGTGTATGTATAGGTGTAAATCTTTATTTAAGAAGACTTAAACTTATGAAGTGTTTTTCTGGTAAATCATAAAGGGTATGTTTGGAAATATTGGGTTAACTTTCGCAATACATTGCAACCTAGATGCATGTGTGAAGGCAAATATTGAAGTAATGTGATAATTTTGCACAGATTTTTGTATGTAATTTCCCATTTAGATAGATCAATATATGTTGGTACACAATCAGTACTGTTTTACCATTGTAATTTTCGCAGAAAAATTGCATGGCTAGAATTCATTACGCCTAAGCAAATTTTAAAAGGGTAAAAACTGACACATTTTGATATTAGTTTGACAAACACAGTCTATATTCACCAATTTTTTTAGATGTTTGGCTTAAAGGGAAGCCAACTGGTTAAGTTTTTAGCAAATTATTTTATTCAAACATAAAATTGCTGTCTTTAAACTAACACTGATTCTGACAGTGAGTGGGTGTAACCCAGGTAGCTTAAATGCAGTGAAAATATACTTATTTGTAGAATACTGTCATTATAATGACTAGAAATAAGTTTATTTACAATAGAGATTTTAAAAAACAATAGTGGTAACTGAAGACAAATTGTCAGACATAAGCTATATTATTAATTCCCTTTTTAATGTATAAATCCTCCACTAGAATCACATAGTTCCTAATGTGTTCTTGAATTTATTAATCTTACTTTGTAAAAGAGGTTTCCTGCATCCTCTATCTAATTACTTCCAGATGACACCAGATGTGATTGGAAAGAGAGCTTGTCAGTCTCATTTACTTTTGATATTTTTGATGAACAATTATAGAATGACTTTATTGTAGTAATATAAGTTGTAAGCTTTCTTGATGGTATACTTAGACTTTTGTATGTTTACTTACTATATAACATGAAAGTGAAGCTTGCTGCCTAGAGCATAAAGTTATAATTTTCTGTTTGGTCATTACTTTGACCTGCTTACTATCAGTGCTGATTAAAAAACACAACAAAACAAAAAACATCCAAACATAACTTTGTTTCATGGAGGTAGAGAACTATATTACTGTAGGGTTTCAAATTCCAGTATGTTTAAACTTCAAGGTTTGCAAATGCCATTGTTTGTTTTTGGCTTCGAGAATCTACTACTTTGAAGAATAACCAGTTTGTCATAATACTACGTAATTACTTTAGTACCTGTTTCCTAATGGGATGGAGAAGAGAGAGTGAGGTTATGACTGACTTGTGTGTGACAAAGTTGGGGTTAAAAGTGTTTGAGTTCCTGGCTCCCACTCCTATGTTCAGTCCAGGAAATTACATTACATCTTGTGATGCAATGGCAGTGCAGTGAGTGAAATATGCTCAGTGCCATCCTAGAGTTGCAATTTCTAAACAGGTGACAATAATTATGGGATGTTTAAACTTGTATCTGTGGAAAGAGGTATTTATGGAAAGTGTAGAGAAGGTTATTCAGGTTTCCTGTCTCATAATGCTAGAATGAGAGCTCAGTGTATGAAATTGAGAAAGGAATCAAATGTAAAACTGATAAAAGGAAGCTATTCTTGTACAATGCACATATGTATTTGTTCAGTGTTCACATCGCACTCCCCATTAGTACCTGGCCCAGGCCAGAGAAGCTAATGATCCAATCAGCGGACCAAATTCAGTGATGAACGCTGGTCACATGTCACCTGAGGCACGTTGTGCATACGCTAAGAAGAAATCCTTTTACAATAACCCTCACTTAGCTGCCTTACACCCAGAACAGAAATGGCACTCTCTACAGCTGTTAATCAAAGAGGAGTATTATGCAAGGTCTGAGCTTAGGTCATGTGATTAGAAGTTCTAGCTCCTTTCTGGCTGATTTGTCAGCTATTTTGTCTTGCCTTCCACTTGGGCTCAAAACACCCTGTAGAAGGAAGTGTCTTCTCAGGTACTGAGCTTTAGAACGCATGACTTTGGGGTGGACCTTGCATAACATTGTTTTTCTCTCTTCCTCTCCCTTCCTTTAAGGTTTTTCTTCCTACTTTTCAACATGAACTTATGGCAAAGGTAACAACTGAGGCATGCAGTAGTTCAAATGGGGGACAACACTAAGTGGTCCAACACAGACAACTCATGTAAGCCTTAATTCACCTTTTGAAGAGAATGGTGGACTGGCAGGAGGCCAGTCACGCCTGATGAAAGAGACCATTAGAATTGAGCAGGCATCTCTAGTGACATGTCACCTCCAACCCATTTGCCATAATACAATTGTACCTATTGATAGTCCCAACCTCCTCTAGTTATTTTATACCTACCTGTACTGGTCAGTTTTGGGCATCCTAGGAATATAGGTATTGCCATGTCAGATAACATTTCCATCTTGTCTAGTATTCTTTATCCAACAATAGCTATAACTTGGTGCTTCAGAGGAAGTTGTGAGAACCCTATAATGCACAGGCAGTTAGTGGTGAGCTTGTGCCCTAATGCATGATGGTTTAACACTTACAAATTCTTGTAGTAGCTAGGGTTACTGCAGATACCATTGTCATGGCAAGAGCTGGCACCATCACCTGTAATTAAGGTTGTCTGCCACTTTCCCTTATCAGAACCTGTTTTCAGTTGCTTTTAACTTTCCCAAACTGTTTTGGCATAAACACTTTATGGAAATTTTCAGCCAAACCAGTTCACCAATTTCCAAGAACAAAGCTAGGGAAAAGCAACTTTTTCTGAGAGAAACTAGTGCCCCTATGATATGGAACAGGGTTTTGAAATTTAACATGGGATAGCTTTTTGTCTTAGGGATGTGCCTTTTGCTTATTCCTGTGAAAATCCTCCAAAATTTGGCCAATTTTTAAGCTTTGAAAAATCCGTTTTCACACGCGCAGTAGAATTTAACAGCTAAAATCTCTGAAGACTCTGCTTACTGACTATACTCCATTACCTCACAGCTTCTAATGCTGACCAGATCCCCACAGCTTCTAATGCTGACACTATCCCCACAGAGCGACTGAGAATGTTCCAGCCTAGGGCCACAGGGATGAATCCAGACTTTCCCTATAACTGTAGCTGAGCTCCTAGCTGCACTGGAACAAGGTGGGTCATGGCATCAAAAATGAGAGCTAGGAACCTACGGTATCTCTCTCCTGTGCTTTCACACAGCCTGGAGAAATAATCTGCCTGACTCAAATGCAGAGAGGTTGAGAGCCAGACCAGGTGGAGGAGGGAAAGGAGTAGATTGATGAGGACCCTGATGAAACTGGGGCCTGGGTGAGGGTGGGAGTTGTGGGGGCATGGGGATTGGTAACTAGGAAGGAAGACTGGGACTGATTGAACAAAGAGGCAGAAGCTGGGACCACTGGTGGGGTGATGGGGATTTACAGAGGTGTGGGGAAGAGAGACAGATCAGACAAAGAGCCAGGTTGTGGGGGGGTGAACTGCAACTGACTGAACAAAGGGACTGGGTCAAGGAGACGGGATGAGGGGAGGGACTGAAATTGGGTGACAAATTGGAGTGGCAGGGACAAGAAGGGGGGAACTGTGACTGGTTGCTTGGTCAAGGAGAAGAGGACTGGGTTAAGGGGACTGGTACTGGGGAAGAAACAGTATCGGGACAGGTTGTGGGGACCAGGGCAGAAGGGGTCAAGCTTGTGAAGGAACTGACAGAACGGTCTGTGACTGCTAGAGAATACTTCCTCCAGAGCCTGGAATGGAGCCCAAGGTTTCTGAGTCTTCCCATTTCTCTGCTGGCAGGTGTTTGTCTAACCTGACCTTAAAAACATCTGGTGACAGAGATTTCACAATCTCCCTAGGTAATTAGTTCAGGTGCTTAACTATCCTTACAGTTAGGGAGTTTTTCCTAATGTCTAAACTAAACATCCCTGGCTGCAATTGAAGCTCATTACTAATTGTCCTATCCTCAGTGGTTAAGGAGAACAATTTATCACCTTCCTCTTTATAACAACCTTTTATGTACGTGAAGACTGGTATGTCCCCTCTCAGTTTTCTCTTCTCCGGGCTAAACAAACCTGTTTTTTCCCCCCAAGCTTTCCTTATAGATCATGTTTTCTAGATCTTTACTCATTTTTGTTGCTCCCCTCTGCTCCAGTTTATCCACATCTTTCCTGAAGTGTGGTGCCCAGAACTGGACATTGTACTCCAGATGAAGCCAGTGCTTAATTTGTAATGAAAGAGTACCAGAGTTCACACAATGTTTTTACATCCATAACTGATGTGACAAGCCCAGAGGTGTCAGGGCTATGAACTGCCAAACCTAGAGGTGTCGGGGCTCAGTCCTGGAAAGCCCTGGCACATATTAAGCACTGGATGAGGCCTTATCAGTGCTGAGTAGAGTGGAAGAATTACTTCTTTATTTTGCTTACAATACTCCCGTAAAACATCCCAGAATGATTGCTTTTTTTGCAACAGTGTTACACTGTTGACTCATTTAGTTTGTGATCCACTATGACACCCAGATCCTTTTCTGCAGCACTCCTTCCTAGGCAGTCATTTCCCAATTTGTATTTGTGCAATTGATTATTCCTTCCTAAGTATAGTACTTTGCATTTGGCCTTATTAAATTTGATCTTGTGTAATTCAGATCATTTCTCCAGTTTGTCATAATCATTTTGAATTCTAATCCTGTCCTCCAAAGGGCTTGCAACCCCTTGCATCTTGGTATTGTTCACAAACTTTAAGTGTACTCTCTCTGCCATCATTCAAATCATTTATGAAAATGTTGAATAGAACCGGATCCGAGACAGATCCATGTGGGACTCCACTTGATATGCCCTTCCAGCTCAGTTATGAATCATTGATAACTAGATTCAGAGTATGGTTTTCCAGCCAGTTGTGCACCCACCTTATAGTAGATTAATCTAGGCTGTATTTCTCTAGTTTGTGTATGAGAAGGTCATGTGAGACCGTATCAAAACCCTTACTATAGTAGAGATATATCACTTCTACTGCTTCCCCTGTCCACAAGGCTTGTTACCCTGTCAGAGAAGGATATTAGGTTGGTTTGACATGATTTGTTCTTAACAAATCGA
The DNA here is from genome assembly GCF_027887155.1 of Malaclemys terrapin pileata. NCBI lineage: Eukaryota > Metazoa > Chordata > Testudines > Emydidae > Malaclemys > Malaclemys terrapin. The sequence goes on from NC_071505.1 coordinate 244,147,197, forward strand.
TATTGACTGTTACTACTTACCTTACTATTTTCTAGGTGCTTACAGATAGATTGTTTGATTATTTGCGCCATTATCTTTCTGGGTACCAAAATTAAGCTGACTTGTCTAGAATTCCCTGGGTTGTCCTTATTCCCTTTTTTATAGATAAGTACTGTTTGCCCTTTTCCCAGTCCTCTGGGTTCTCTCCTGCCTCTGAGTTCTCCGAGAGGAGATCTCTGAGCTATTGGAGATTATCAGTCAATTCTTAAGTGTTCTAGGATGCTCATCGGGCCCTGCTGACTTAGGCATCTAACTTGTCCAAGTAATTCTTCAAGTGCTTGCTCTTATCCATTCAAGCACTGCCGCCGGAAAGTTTTTCCCTCAGCATTATCCATTGGCTCTGGTGCCCCTTGGAGTTGCACTCTCATAGTGCTTATATAAAGGACCCTGCCGCCCACTCAGTTCCTTCTTACTGCCCAAGGTGGTCACTGGAACTACGACTCGTTCTTGCTGCTGCAAGTATTCCTCAGTCGACTTTGCTCTCTCTTATTGTATAGAGTTGATTTAAATTTAGTAGTTAAGTTTCAGTTGTTAGTTAGTTAGTTAGGAACCCTGCTAAGTGGGGTTAATTCCCCCTCCCCCCGGCACTGGGACATACCTTGGTCTCCGTGTTTCAGGTCTTGTGAATCATGCCACAAGCTTATGCCTGTGAATGACCCCCATTCCAGCCATCTTAAGTATCTCTGGGAGAAGCTGACATGCAGGAGCAGTGCAAGATTTGTAGGGATTTTAAGCCCCTCACCAAGAAGTATAGAAATGCTAGACTCTGCTCTGTCTTCACAGAGGCAGCACTCTGACTTCCATCAGAGCCAGGCCATTCGGACTTGGCACTGAATACATTGGCCTTAGTAAGGAGTACTCTGGCTACACCTAGTGCCATTCTCTATCTCCGGCCCCAAAGCGAGATGTTCCGACCGCACCTAAGGAACCTCGGCACTGTCAGTCAACCCTGGTGCCAAAGAAGGATGTGCAGGCAAGAGAGCCTAGGCACCATTCACCATTGCGTGTAAGAAGAAGCAAAGGAAGACCAACGGAGGCCGATCACCAACACTGAGGTCAGTGGGACAAAGGGACGCTGCCAGGGTGCGACCTGCATCAGGCCACCCTATGGCACTGATAACCCATGCCACGCTGTTGATTCCAGTCCCAGAACGGGAGCCGTTGAGTCTGGCACTGATAGACTTGCCACCATGAGAGAGGCTCTGGAGCCCTACGACTCTGCTGGTAATGTCAATGCTGGAGGTGTTTGTAATGATGAGGGACTTGTTTGCGCTACCGGTACCGATGTCCTCTGCCATACAGGATCTGTCAGTAGTGGAACTGACTGGAAAGACTTCTGCAGGCTTGAGGCCTCAAATAGTTTCAAAGGGGAAACCAGTCATGATAGCACCACCCCAGTCTTCTCCCTTCTGGCACTGCTCACCGGCACCAGTCGGCACCACTCCACCCTGGTCTTGGGAGGGATCCTCGGCGACTAACTCAGAGGCAGAGTCTTACATCTCGTGGAGAAGCCGGCACTGCCATTCCAGCAGACGCTGTCCTGCTATGGACCAGAGCCAAGGGGTCCCACCTCTGGTGTGGCCACTGGGACAGTGGCAGTTCCCCATGCAGTGGCCTTTCTGGAATCCCTGGGCATTTCCAGCACAGGCGGGTTCCCATTCCAAGAGGTCATATTCAGTGGCTTCGGAGTCCAGACTGCTTCCACCACCAGAACACGATCCAGGCTCTGGTACCATGTACCAAGAGAGAGTATCACAGGACTCTGCCAGTGCTGAGGGCGAAGAGCAGAGCCCGGTGCTGGTTCGGGCGTCTTCCTCCTCTTCCCCAGATGAGGCGGTCACGGGAACTGATATTGTGCCCCTGCAAGAGGATTACAAGGTGCATCCAAAGCGCCTAAGGAGGGTAGCTCAGAACCTGGGTTTCCAGGTGGAGGAAATTAGAAAGTCAAACCATTCCCTTGTGAACATCTTGGTGGCAATGGGCCCTGCAAGGGTGGCGTTGCCCCCCCCGAATGATGCTATCACAGACCCCATCAGGGCAACTGCAAAAACAACAAAGAAAATACTTTGTCCCGGTGAAGAGGTTCGAGTTCCTGTATACACACCTACCACCAGGCTCTTTGATGGTGGCGGCAGACAACGAGCGGGAAAGGCAAGGCCAACAGGGACAGACACCTAACGCCAAAGATGCAAAAAAGTTAGACCTTTTTGGGAGGAAGGTCTATTTGACGGGGGGTTCCAGCTCAGGATCACCAATCAGCAGGCACTGCTGAGCGGGTACAATTTCAACTCCTGGGACTTTATGCAAAAATTTAAGGAGTTGCTCCTCAGGAGTCAAGACGAGAGTTTGTGGCACTCGTTGAGGAAGGCTAGTCCATGGCAAAGGTGTCACTGGCTGCCCTGGATGTGGTGGAGTCTGCAGCACGATCCATGGCTTTAGCTGTAGCTGTGTGGAGAAGCTTGTGGCTTCAATCCTCAATCTTGCCATACAAGGTCCAACAAACTTTATGGGACCTCCCCTTTGAGGGTATGTCATTCTTTTCTGAGAAGACAGACTCCAGACTTCACAGCTTAAAGGACTTAAGGGCCACACGTAAGTCCTTGGGCCTTCATACCCTGGCCCCCGCGAGGAAGCACTGCAGGACACAGCTGACTGCTCGCTTTCCCCCTCCCCCCCACTTGACAGGATTATAGTGGGAGGAGGAGCAGGGGCTACAGAAGGAGACCTCTGCCACAGTCTGCGCCTGCACCCCCCAGACCCTCGGTGGGGTCAAAACAGGCTTTTTGATGGGACTTTCGAGGGCAATGTGCCAAGACAGTTCATGTATCCAAATTCCCCCATTTTTGTGGACCTGTTATCCCACTTCTATTGGGTGTTGGGCCGATGGATGCTATGCATGATAGCGCTGGGATACACTCTCCAGTTTTGTTGTTCCCCTTCTTCCCACCCTCTATCCCTGTCCCTCTTCAGGGATCCTTCCCAAGAGCAGCTTCTAGCCCAAGAGGTGCAGTCACTCGTAAGGGAGGGAGCAGTAAAAAAGTTCTGCCAGAGCTAAAGGGCCCGGGGTTCTACTCCTGGTATTTTCTAATCCCGAAAGTCAACAGTGGTCTCAGACCGATTCTGGACCTGCAAAACCTCAACAAATTCATGAAGAAGCTGAAGTTCTGCATGGTCTCCTTGGCCTCCATCATACCCTCCTTGGATCCAAGGGACTGGTACGCCGTTCTCGACTTAAAGGACGCTTATTTCCACATTGCGATCTTTCAGGGACACACAAGGTTCCTCAGATTTGTTGTGAACTGTGTTCACTACTGATTTATGGTGCTCCCATTTGGTCTCTCGGCGGCCTCTCGGTGTTTGGTCGTCGCAGCCTTCCTGAGGAGCCAAAGGTTCAGGTTTATCTGTACCTCGACGATTGGCTGGTCAGAGGTCGGTCCATACTTCAAGTAGAGGCAGATGTGAGACTAATACAGTTGACCTTCCAGGATGTAGGTCTGCTCATAAATGCGCAGAAATCCACCTTCTCCCCAGTCCAAAGAATAGAATTCATCGGGGCAGTTCTGGATTCTGTACAGGCCAGAGCTTCTCTCCTAGAAGCATGCTTCCAAGTGATAATGAAGCTTATAGAAAGTCTCAAGAATCACTCTGTCACCATGGCAAGAAATTGCTTACAGCCCCTGGGCCACATGACATCTTGCACCTATGTGGTTCAGCATGCAAGACTTCAACTCAGACTCTTCCGAGCATGGCTGGCGATGGTATACTTGCAAAGCCAACAACATCTAGACATAGTCAATACAGTTTCTCCATTGGTGGTTACTTCTCGCGAATGGTGGCTAGACCCACTAGTGGTGTGCACAGGAGTCCTTTTCTCAAGACCCTAACCATCAGGGTCAGCAGGGTCCTTTATGCTGGCGCTATGAAAGTGCAATTCCAGGGGCACCGGAACTGACCTGATGGATACCACTGAAGGAAAAACTTCCCAGCGGAGGTGCTTGGAGTGAGCACAGGTCTACATTGGAATGGGGCAGGGATAGCTCAGTGGTTTGAGCATTGGCCTGCTAAACCCAGGGTTGTGAGCTCAATCCTTGAGGGCGCCATTTAGGGATTTGGGGCAAAAATCTGTCTGCTTTGAGCAGAGAGTTGGACTAGATGACCTCCTTCCAATCCTGATATTCCATGATTCTATGAACACATCTCAAAGAATAACAGTTACGGAAGGTTAGTAACTGTTTTTTAACTTGTCGTTTTCCTATGTTGACCTCATATTCTACCCCATTGATAGTGATGTTCACTGTGTTAGTTGTACAATTTCTGCTAATTTTGTTGGTGAAAACTGAGACAACAATGGCTGAAGCGCTAAATGCCCTTTTTGTCTTTTCTTCCTCATTGAGTAATAGGCGTGCCCTATCCTTGGTATTCCTCTTGCTTCTGATGTATTTATAAAATGCTTTCTTGTTACCCTATGTATCCCTAGCTAGTTTTATCTTATTTTGTGCCTTGGCCTTTCTAATTTTGTCCCTACATGCTTGTGTTTGTCTTTTTTATATGACACTTTTTTTGAGTTTCAGGTCATTGAAGTTTTCCTGGTTAAGCCAGGGTGGCCTCTTACCAAAGTTACTATCTTTCCTACACATTGAGATAGTTTGTTCTTGTGCCTTTAATAAGGTCTCTAAAAAACTCAACTTTCCTGAACTTTTTTTTTTTTTTCCCTGAGACCTGCTTCCCACAGGATCTTACCTACCAATTCTCTGAGTTTATTAAAGTCTGCCTTCTTGAAGTCCATTATCTTCTGCCGTTTTCCTTCCTATCATTCCTTAGAATCACGAAATCTGTCATTTCATAATCACTTTCACCAAGCAGCCTTCCACCTTCAAAGTCTCAACTAGCTCCTCCCTGGTTCTCAGAATAAAATCCAGAATAGCTTCTCCCTTTTCTTCACAGTCTATAATAAGTTGTCTCCTGTGCATTCCAAGAACTTGTTGGATAATCTGTGCTCTGTGCTCTCTTTGGACTCCTGTTAAGTGCTTGTGCTCTGTCTTGTGGCTGAGAGTTCCACAAGTTGTTAAATTAACTATTCCCACTTTCAGACTCCAGTTCCTTATTTTAGAAAAACAAACAACTTGCCATGCTTAATTCATTAAAAATAACCCATTTTTAGTTTCTAGGTTTTAGTTTTAGTTTCTAGGTTTGCAAAAGAGTGTCTTGATATTGGTTCTGGTTATGCTTGTGTGAAAGTTTCCAGTCCAGCTAAGACACTTTTTTTCTCCCCCATCCCCCCCCCCTAAAAAAAAGTTTGAGAGTTAGTCACATTGCATATTAGCTAGAGCTTCAAAAACCATCTTCAAAATAGTAGTAAATCACAATATAATTGAAAATGGAATCTCATCTATACTTTATAGTATTTTTGCTACAGAAGTCAGTCAGGTGGCAGTGTGTTTAAGCAGTTGGCTACCTTAAAATCACAGTATACCATCTAGAAGTAAATAGTCTCCCTATTCCAGTAGTCCCATTCCATTTCCCCCCACCTTTTTTTTGAAGTTTAAAATCAACTGAAAAAATGTTGTATTCGCACAAAAGACTGAAATGACACCCATTTATTTAAATGGGTATTTCAGGTAATACTTTCTTCCCTTTATTACCTTTTTACCCTCAAATTGACAAAAGTTGGATATGATGGAAAACTACCAGATCACTAACTCCATCCATCGGACAATGCAGGATTATTCCCTACAATTCACTTTCTAGTGTTCTTTGTCCACTTCAACTTTAATTGTAACAACCCTTTCCCATTGGAGAATCTCATTCTAACATATTTCACTCTTAAGAAATTTTTCATATTTTGTCAGTGTTCCCTTTCTTACTTTTGTTCAGTTTCTTCTAGTTTCAGTCCCTTGTATCACCCTAAATATTTTTTCTCCATTTATTCTTAAAATATCTGTAGACTATTATAGCTCTACCACACACACATTTTGTCATTTTACCTAGTTATGCATATTTATTCCTTAATCTTTCTTTGTAAATGGAATCTAGTCTCTTGGTAACTTTTGTTGTTTCACATTGAATTTCATCAATGTCAATGGTAATATGAAGTGAAGGCTATAAATACGATATTCCAGGTGCAGTTGTACCAGAGTCATGTAGAGATGGACTATTGCCTCCTTATTCATTGATGTGATTCCCTTGCAGTTTTGAAGCATATATGTATTGGTCACTCCTTCTTCCCTCTCTGCCCTCACCACTGAAAACCCACATTTAATTTTGGTGCGGCTAATTCTTGTAACTTTTATTGTGAGTCTTGTGATATTTGGTGTTTTTCCTTAAAGCCCCAGCTCCTGGATTCATGTGATTACACAAGAATCTCAGCTTTCATTTAAAAAAAAAATTAATTTTCTAGCTTGCATGGTTGTAGAGAGAAGCTGGAATGTGAATTCTAAAGGTTCAATCACCAGAAGGCATATAAACTACCATAAATTTATTATTTTCTAAAAATCTCACAACTTCTTAGTTAATCTTATGACTCTTTAGCCTGATGCTTGTTTTTTGCATGCTCATGATGGTAATACTGAATTTACTGTCCACTCACACTTAAGTCTCCTGCAACACTAGGAAGTGGGGGAGAGCAAGTCGGTCTAAGTTACGTAACTTCAGCTACGAAAATAGCATAGGTGAAGTTGACGTACTTAGAGCTACTTACTGCGGGGTCTTCACTGCGGTAGGTCGACTGCTGACTCCCCCCGTTGACTCCGCCTACGCTTCTTGCTCCAGTGGAGTACCAGAGTCGATGGGAGAGCGCTTGGCGATCAATTTATCCGGTCTTCACTAGACACGATAAATTGACCCCAGCTGGATCCATCGCTCCAGAGGTAAGTGTAGACATGCCCTAGGTTTCTCCCTCCTGGTATGTATGTATGTATTTCAACTATTTCCCCCAGGTATATCATTTCTTGGTTGCTTGCCTCTTCCCCCAAATTTAAATCTCACTATTATATTTCTGCCACTGTTTCTAACTTCTGTCCCTTCGTACAATTTCATTGGTCTGACCTAGTGTTTTTTAGCTCTAAATAGAATGTCAGGATTACAATTTAACTCTTTAAAATTTTATTTACATTATTAACCCACAACTCTCTCAACTTTTAAAGACTTGTTTTATTTAAAGCCATCACATTTTGTCTTGTTCCTTTTTGCATAAACATCCTATTCGTATGTTCTGTTGGATGATTGCAGAACAGTGTGTGATCCTGAATACCGCAATATCTCAGCAGCTGGAGAAAGTAGACAGATATTTGCTGTAAAAGTTATGAAATAGTATGAGTTCTTCGTTTGAAGGTCAATATTGGCGATCTTTGCCTAATGTCGATTGACACTGATGTACGGGCTAGTCCAGACCTGTTTCATGGATAGGTCAGTTCAGAAATAGAGAATTAGAATCTGTGGAAGTGGTAATATCTCTACATTTGTATCATTTTTTTCATCTTCAATGTTTTTCTTAAATACGTATATTAATAATCCTTGTATTTTCTGTTTTTGTTTTTGCAGCTGCTGACTTGTTCACAGATTTGGAAAATGCATTTCAGGGAAAAATCGATGCAGCTTACTTTGAGACCAGCAAATACTTGCTGGACGTTCTCAATAAAAAATACAATTTACTGGAGCACATGCAGGCTATGAGACGCTACTTACTTCTCGGTCAAGGAGATTTTATAAGACACTTAATGGACTTGCTTAAGTAAGATGACATTTCTAATATTTGCAAATGTACAACAGATCATTTTCTAAAAAGAAAACATTTTAATGCAGCTAATATTTTATTATTATAGGGGTTACCTAGACATCCTTAGATTCAACAAAATATTAGACTGGATTTTTTGACCTTTTAATATTAGTTGAAATTTGGTTTCTCCTGTAAGTAGTAAGTACAAAAGAATTTCAAGAACTTTAAAAGCTGAACTACTGTTACCCTCTCCCTCCTGATGTGCCCTGGGCTGCCTGCATTTCCAGTGTCTGTGCTCTGTGATTTCTAAATTCTGTCTCTATTTCTAGTACTCTTAAAACACCACTCATGAGCACTGCTATAAACACAACATTTCTACATCCTTAAGTGTATTTCTTTGATTTTTTTTCCCCCCAAAATGTTTAGCGTGTGTAGTTAATATTTATGATTACAGCTTCAACTGACAGCTCACAACTTCAATGTTTGGCTCCCTCAACTGCAGGCATAAGTGCCCAGCTGAGTTTGTAAGAAGCATACTTGCATAGCATCTTATTTTAGTTCGTGGTCATGTTGCTGAAATTTCATGTGTAAGAAGGAAAAAAAAATCCATTAAGCAGCTCTCCTTTTTCTGCAAAACAGATTGTGTATTACAAAGCTTCCATTAACTTGATAAACATCAAAAACAACTTTGGCTAACTTTTTTTATTGATGCAGTGTGTCGGTTGCACTTTTTAAGAAAGCAAATAATGTGCAGCAAAAAAACTAGGGATGGTGCATAGAATCAATACTGCATTTGACGCATAAATAGTGAGGAACTTTCTAGTGGGGAAAAACAACCTCTTGATGTAGATCTTTAAAAAGTTCCTATTGAATTGAGGATTATGGGCTTTAGATACTTTCATCAGCCAGTCTAAGCACTTCAGATTAGTATGTAGAAGTCTCTCATAACCACTAACTAAAATTAGTGGCTTGCTTGTGGTAGCTGTCATATTAATGCAGTACAAATAAATAATAGTTCATTCTGATTGTAAATGTGACTAAAATTGTAGAACAGTTTTATGTTAGATACTAATAATCTTTAAAATAATTACTTGCATCAAGTGGTAATGAATCTAGCACTAGCACTGATGTTTGTGTTATATACACAAATAGACAAATTACTTAAAATCTCTCAATGTTATTTAATGTCTCATTTCTCAGTCGTTCAGGTAGTGAATGTAGGCAGTTGTCCTTAATTTTGAAAGTACAATTTGGAGAGAAATGTTTAAATGTTGTACAAACTCACTGCAATTGCTACCATAATACAAAGTAAATACTATACAATATCATAAACTATAAATAATGACTTTATTTTGTAACCTCTAGGCCAGAGCTTGCCCGACCAGCTACCACTTTGTATCAGCATAATCTGACAGGAATCCTTGAAACAGCTGTCAGGGCGACTAATGCACAGTTTGATAATCCCGAGATCCTCAAACGGTTGGATGTTAGACTTCTGGAGGTACTCTGTCATTTCAGTTTCTGACATGAAAGTTATTTTCTGGGTATAAATATCTAAAATTAGCTCTTGGATCAGCATCAGGTGAACTTCTAGTCTCTCTTCATGCTGAGTCGCATTCTTTTTGTATTGCTCACACAGCACAAACTGGACTTACCCTGGCTGGAGATTCCCAGCAGAGAATTGTCTCTACTCATCTAATATTAGAGTGAATCTTTGGTGTAAAGCTGGTGGATGACACACAGCCTCCTTCTACACCAACTATTCCATCCTCTCCCCACCCCCCAAAAGTGTAAGATTACCTCTGCTAAGTTTGATCCTCTGCTGATATAAGGTCCCTAACACTAGCAGTATGAGAGAAAGAGAGAGTAGGGAGTGTCCTGCTGTTATTTATACAGGGGCTAGTAGCCCAGAATCAGGGGGCTGAAATTAGCTCCTTCAGTCACCACTCTGAGAACCAGGGGCAGGGTCTTTGTGACGCTGGTGGTACAGAATCATGAAGAAAATAAACAGTGAATATTTTCTGGGGCAGCCTTGCATCAGAGATGCTTCTGTAAAATATGGGAGTTTAGTGAGGGAATGTGGTGCTTAGCCTCAAAAGATATTTAATCTACATGTTATTAAACCAACGAAACAAAGTTGTTATAGTATTTCTTTGTGAAAACTAGCAATATAATATATATTGAAAGAAGCCATTTTTGGCAAACATAACTGCTTTTTCATAGTTCTTGGGGGAACAGTAAACAAGATTTCAGCAATGTGCACACTTTGATACGTGACTAAATGTAGCATTTTTTTTTCCATATAGGTATCTCCTGGTGATACTGGATGGGATGTCTTCAGTCTAGACTATCATGTGGATGGGCCAATTGCAACGGTAAGGCTTTATATTGTAGTTTGTGTGGATTTCTCAGATATCCATTTATATTGCTAAATGCTTTGTTATTAAAATAGCCTTTTTACTCTAGAAATGGATGATTAAAGAGATTATTTGGCATGTCAGATGCACCCATTGTATTAACAGTTCAACCAAAATCTCAATTTCTCTAAATTATTAATGACTGCTAAAATGCTACAGTTAAAACATTCATTACTTAAAATAAATAATTCATTTGTTCCAGCAAGATTTTAGCAAGTACTTAATAAATGGATTGTTCATTTTCTGCCATTATTTCTAGACTGTAGCAACTAATTTGGGATAATTTGCAAGAAACTGTAAAATATATTTAGGGGAATCTATTTGTATTAGTTAAATTTGATATGCAGTATTCATTAAAACTGATGAGAAAATAGTTGCACTATTGTTCAAAATGCTTTTACCGTATGTAAAGAATTTCAGTGCCTTTTTTTTTTTTTAAAACAAGGTCTCAGTGACCAGCAGAAGGTATTTTACATAGATGTATAGTTAGAGAAAGGAGAAAAATACTTCCCTGGGCCTCTAATTTTTTCATCCAGTCTCACATTCCCCATCCTTTGGGGGCAGATTCTTTTTGCTAATTACTCATCCATATAAACTTTTTTTTTTTCTTCCAACCACCTCCCTTAATTTAATTTTTGCCATTTGACATTACCATTTGGGGAAACATGGTGCAATCCTCAGTTGTGGTGAAATGACTTTCAACAATAATACAACAGATGCTTTCTGTGTATCAGTTTTTTTCACTTTTCCAGTTCCTGGTAAATTTTTGTTTGTTTGTTTTACATAACTTTCTACCTTTCAAAGTAGTTACAGGAAGGTAGACACTGAGCAAGTAATTTAAACACATAGAATGTACCTAACATAGTTGATTTAAACAGGACATAAAAAAGGAATATTATGTTCATTGTAAATTTAAATGCTGCTACTTAGAAATAATGGGATCAAATATTTGAAGTTCATGAGTTGCCAGTGAAACATATGACTGTTTGTTTATTAAACGTTAGAATTATTGACTAAAAATTTTTTCAAAAGGTATAAGTTCTTATCCCTACCAGCCCCTGCTACTTCATCTAGAGTAACATCTCTAGATTCCAGTGAGTTCCTTGTAACATACACAGAAATTTGGTCTCTTTCCCTGGAACTTTTGTCTGGGTGGCTCTGATACTTTTGATTGTCTACACTGCTATCTATTCCCCATGCATCAACCAGGATGCGGGCTCCTCCACAAATGCACCATAGTTCCGATATCTGCAACTCTTTTGCTATTCTAGAGTAACTCATTGAGTAGAGGAGGAAAATCGGGTGTGAGTGGTTTGAGGTGTACAGCTGTCCACTAGAAACTAGGTTTGGTGAAGGGCTGTGTGCCATTGTTGATAGTATCACCTCATGCTCTCAAGTGAAGTGATATTTTTAGGAACCAGTGTAGGAAAAATTAGCATCTTTTTATGGAGGATTAAAGTCTCCATGGATCCTGAGTTTATTTTTTACTGAGCACTTTGAACAAAATGTCACTTCATTTTTAAATTACAGGGAAGCCAGCCAGCAAGCCTTTGTTTGGGAGACCTTGAAGGTCATATTTGAAGAGGAATATTAAAACTCCACATGAATAGCAAAAGAAATATTGAGCACTTCTAGGAGAGTGCTGGGCATCCTCAACTCCTAGTTATCTTATTGGGAACTGAAAGGTGCCCCAAACCTCCCAAGAAAAAAAAGTGCTTTCTGGTCTAACAGATCCCAAGTGTTTATAATGGGAATAGTGATGGAACCATAACGAAAATGGAGCTTTATGGTCCTGCTATAAATTGAAAAAGGCAAGAGCAACCGTAGAAATATAGGAAATTTCTTAAGTGATGTAACTTACTATCATACAGTAATCTGTAAATCTAATGTATAGAAACCATATAACATTTAATGCATTTGTATTTCTTATTCCTAATCAAGTCAAGAATATAACAATATAGTAATGTTGATCTTTGTTCATGTATATCTGAAAGTGTGTTCTAGAAGCCTCTTCACTGTTGCAAATGTAAAAATCAAAATATATATGGTGTAAGCATGTCCAGTGTAGGTATACTCTGGATAAGTGAAAATGCTACATTTCTGCAGTCTGAAGTGTTGTGTTAGTACTTGGAAAGCTTGCAGTTGCTATTTCAGTTAACAAGAGGAAAATGCTTTAGAGAAGCACTGGGTGTTGCTCAGGAATGCATTAGAAAATATCTCTGCTAGTGCTTTAGATCTCTGTATACATAAGACTTTTATTCTTAATGGACTCAGTTCAACTATATTTTAACTTGCAGGAGTGAGTTTGTTTGAGAGAGCGAGAGAGAGAGAGAGTTATTCTCCTCTTGCATCTGCAGATAAAACCATTGAGATCAAGCAAAAAGGATGGCTTAGCACTCCAATGTCCATAGACCAGCCCAGACAGTTGGTACTGATCGTAATACCAGGAGATGGAGATGGGAGGGAGCAAAGTTCTTATGACATGTCTCTCCCTATAAAGAGGGTATCTGTCCAATCCTGCTTAATTGTTTTCCTGTCTCCAGCAGGTGGACAGAACCAAGCAAGAGAGCTGGACTTGGGCTTTTGGGCCCAGATTTTCCAAATGGCATATGCACAATTACCAGGATTGCACATTCAGTTGTGGTAAATAGACATACAACATTTGAGCATGTGCATTTCTGAAATCTGGGTCTTGGGTTTTTTTGTCTATTTTTTTCTTTTGGTGATTCCTCCTGTGACACTTCTCAAAGTACCCAGGACTTTGCATCACCTTCTTACCATCCTCCCCTCGGGGCTCCAGTGTGAGGGAAACCTGCTTATGCCTTCTTTGTGCTTTACTGACATCATCATCCTGTTAGCCACCTAAACAGTCTCCTCTGGGCTTTGGCTTGCAGGTTAACAGGTGTACCCCAGTCGCTGAGTTCCTTTGAAGCATTCTCCTGTAGTGTCCAGCCCCTTCTCCATTGAACACACTCAGAAATACTGGGCCTGCTGCCCCCAAGGGAACAACGTACACACCAGCCTGTTTGATTCAACTCAGGATTAGCTCCCTGTATAATACAACAACACTAAACTATAGTATTGTTTTCACTATAAATAAGTTTGCCATCAAAAATTCAAGAGATGGTGAGTAGGGTTAGTGGAAACAAAAGGGTTACATGCAAAACAAAATCATAACAAGCTTTCTAGAGGCTAAACTTAACCTTCCTTAGTTTAGCCTGTTATCTCACCCCAAATGTCCTTTGTAGTGTTTCAACCAAGGCTGGTTGTGATCCAACTTTCATGAATGTAATCACACTGCCCAATTACTTTCCTTATGTGCAGGGTAAAGGGTGTGTTCCGTGCCTTCTCTTTATATTCCCCCAAAATTTATTGTTTGTACTCAGTCAGGATAACCCTCTGTGGCTTATTCTTTGGTGTGTTGCCCCTCTGTTGACTTCATATGTAAGAAAATCAATTTGTCAACTGTACATTAATACATACTTTAAAACATATTTTCGGTATACATACGTAACCCCTTACATAGCATCTGTACATACATTTCACAACGATATTAACAACCAGTGTGATCCTTGCTTTCATTTAAGATCCCATGTGACATTCTTTGGTGACCCAGAATGTACATACCAGAATCAGGATATTCTTGTAATCACCTTGCCAGTTGGCATTGAAGGGTTCATGGGCCACATACCCCACTCCCACATGCTGTTTTTGTTTTTGTTTGTGTGTTTGTGTGTTTGTTTGTGTTTTTTTTAGCAGGGTTAGGAAGAGTAGGTGCTTCATAATGAACTCCATAATGAAGGAGGCCTCAGCCCTCCTTCCTGGAGAATGGTCACAGTTCAGTCTTTCTTCCCCCCCCGGCTCTCCTTCCTGGAGCTGGGTTATCATCCAAACAGTCCCTTTACTCTACTCTGTGGAGGAGCCATTCTCGCTGCAGCACTCACCTGCAGCTGTTTCCTCAAGCCAGGCTCCCATGCGTCTGTCCTGCCTAGCTTTCCCATCTATCTTAGATGGTTTGTTACAGACTCCCACTTGAGCTTCTCCCTCTCCCACATTCTTCTCCCTAATTAGAGGCTTGATTGGTCACCTGATCTACCAGTCGCAGAATCTTCATTCTTCTCACCTGGAAAATGAATTAAGCTGGTCATAGGTGGTCTTAGGTGCTTCTTCCTTAAGGGGCCAGCCATCATGTGACATGATCCCTAGGAACATCTGAGAGAGACTCACCTTTAATCTTTTTTTCTGGCAGCTATCTGCTTGATTATGGGTATATGGGGAAACTTATGCTCTTTAATGCAGGTATGTGTTCCTGGTTTATCATTGGGATAGGTTTAATCATTGCTTTTTCCTGTTGTCTTTCCCAAGATGGGTTCCTTTTCCCACTTGACTCAGCCAGTTTCTCTCCCTCTCCTGTCCACCCCAATGAAGTAAGAGAAAAATATCTTCATACACTGAAAGAGCTCTGTGTGTGTCCAAAAAGAGGTCCGGAAGTTACCTTATTCAGATCAGCACTTGCTTTCTTTTTAGGGGTCTTAAGATAGTCTAACAGGTTAAAAGGAATCAGTGTCTTATTTGTATTGACAACCTTAGGGAAGGTTACACAGTCTAGTGTAAAGAAACTGTCATTATTCAAGGCTTGTTCCATTGTTGAGGTTGTCTGGGACTGAAAAGGGATGTTTCAATTCTAGTGCTCTAGAGCCCATCTGGGCAGCCTTAGATACATCATTGCTGACTTGACATTGTAGTCTGTAAATTGAGGCAGTTTCTTCACACTGTAGAAAATCTTTTTTCCCCGATTCACCCTGCACCACAGCCTATGACTGTGGCACAGAGCGATCCCGGAGACTTGCCTGATCACTTGGTGTTGAGAAGTCCTCTTGTGCCAGTCCAGACTTTGACTTTATTTTAGTGTAGTGGAATCTTTTACTCTAATTTTTTTCTGATTCAGCTTTTATAATGGTGTTTTGCTTATTGCTTGGGCAGATGATGACTGAGCCAGATCAGCTCCCTGCATAGAGGGACTAACCTCCCTGGAGCTTTGGATTTATTTCCTGTTGTAATCTGCTGGTAAAACCTGGATACATTGCTTGGGATAGCATAGAAAGATTTAAAGAAACCAAATGAACAGATAGTAAATCTGGTAATTTTATTTTAAGATGCTATATTGATTTTATTTGCAGGTATTTACACGAGAGTGCATGAGCCACTACCTAAGGGTGTTTAACTTCCTATGGCGAGCAAAGCGGATGGAATATATTCTCACAGACATATGGAAAGGACATATGTGCAATGCAAAGCTCCTGAAATGTATGCCAGGTAGGCGAAAAACAAAATGGGTCATGTATTAACTGGTGTTTAGATGCAGTTTAGCTAAAATTGTACACCAGGGAAAAATCCAGCTAGTGGAGATAAAAAATAATTTATAAATAACATTTTGTTGCCACCTACTCAGAAATGTCTTGTTTTTATTATTTAACTTGATCACATAAGAAATTTGATTATTGAAGAAGAAATGGCATGATAGTTGGGAATGGAAAGTCTATCCTATGACTTTTGTATTGCTGCTTGTTGATCTTCAGTCACTGAATTATTGTAGAATTGAGAACTTAGGCTTCTGTTCAGTTTCTTTCTATTTTTTTCAGGGGAGGGAAAAGACGAAAATCAATGCAGTTCTTTTTAAAAGATGCATCAAAACTGCATGGCGTCAGTCAGAAGTAGCTAAACTCTAAACTTGGCCTACTGTGTATATTTTAAAAAAGATCTCACAATCAAGAAAGAGATATATAATTAATGTTTTAATCAATTTTTTCAGAATATATTAAATCACTTATTTTGTATTTTGGCAGTACTGTTTGGCTACAGTCTGGCAGTTTCTTTTATTACAATCAGGTTATTAGATGTCTGAACTTTTTATGTAATAAATAAGGTCCCAATCCTGCGAGGGAGAACATGAAGGTGGACAGGTACACCCATGCGAAGCTTGATTGGCTTCACTAGGGTTCCATGTGGGCAGTTTTATTCTCACATTGTCCATTATATATTGTAGGCCCAGCGCTGATATCTGAAATAGCTTTTCACATATTCATAGGTTAGTGTATTTTAATGAAAAAACTAAAGTTTTTAAATATCTTCCTTAGTTGTAGTAAATAAGATCGTGTTCTGCTTATTGTCCAGAGCAAAAGCAAATTTTGTTCAATAAATTGGAACTGTATTTAAAAAGAAAATCCTTTTGTAGGCTAAAACTGATACTAGATACTCAATTGCACTTGCATACATGGTGATAACTTTAATATGGAGCATTTAAAAGCATAAAGCCAATATACTTTTTCTAAATGAGAGCACAGGAGGCAATGGGTGGAGGTTTTGTTCAGTTTTAAATGTGCTTTGAGGTTGTTTTTGTAGTTGTAATACAAGGAAGATAAACTAAGGCAACCAATATTGATAGTTTTCATTGTTTTATGTAATAAATACTTTTAAAAAAAAAGCATAGCATAAAACAGCATAAGTATTGAGCTACAAACACTCAAATTTATTTTTGTTACAAATTTTATTTTCTCTTAATTAAATTTCAACTGGTTTCGATTACAATAAGCTAAATGGGGCAGAGCCCTTGTCTTCACAGCTATCAGCAAAGCTACTAACACATGGTTAGTGCTATATATATAATAACTTCGTATTGTAATCTGTAACTTGGATCCCTGACCCTCTTGGCTGGCAAAATCTTGCAGAGAGAATTGGGTCCATTATTATTAGAGACCTTGCCTTCCTGAAAAAAGGCATAATCTCTTAGGCCAGGGGGTCTAAAACTTCATTGCACCATGACCCCCTTCTGACAACAAAAATTATTACATGACCCCAAAAGTGGGGACCGAAGCCTGAACCAAAGCCCGATCCCTGCTTCCCCGGGTGGAGGGGGCGAAAGCCAAAGCCCTAGTCCCACCGTCCTGGGCGGGGAGGCCAAAGTCAAAGCCCAGGGACTTTAGCCCCAGAAGGGAGCCTGTAACCTGAGCCATACCACCCAGTGTTGAAGCCCTTGGGCTTCGGCCCCGGGCGGTGGGGCTTGAGCTTCAGCTTCGGCCCTGGCCTTGGGCCCCAGCAAGCCTAAGTCAGCCCTGGCGACCCCTTAAAATGGGATCTTGACCCACTTTGGGGTCATGACCTACAGTTTGAGAACCGCTGTCTTAGGCCCATCCTCAGCAAAACATCATTTGCTCCTGGAGATATTGCCAGTTATTGGTTTCTAGTTTTTCCTTTTTTGATGAAGAGTATGACAAAATATTTCTCCTGTGTTCATAGTCTTCTCTTTTCTTTGCTGTTTTTTTCTAATTCTCTCTGATGTTTTTTCCCACCTGCTACCACCTGTTCTCCCTGTTTCCTTTGTTCCCCTCAGCCTCTCTTCCCATAGTGCTTTTTTTTTTTTTTTTTTTTCCTCCTGCTGCTCTGTCCCACATGTTCTTCATGGTGTTCCACTCCCCAGGTAAAGGGAGTAGCTATAGTTGAAAGTAGCAAGCCTCTTTGAATCACCCTTCAGAGCTTAGTAGTTTCCCTGCCTGCCACCTTTACTCCACTCCATTGCTAGGATTAAAGTGGAATAAAGGAAGGGAGGAGGTGCAGAGCTGCCAGGGTAGGAGTGAAATTAGAAAACTCTGAAGCATACTAGCACTAACAAAAGTCACAACTTGTTGCCTTCCAATTCAGCTGCTCTTCCCAGCTCGGAATGTGGTAGTATAGGTGAACAGACTGGGTGGTAGAGAAGTATCCATATATTGTATTGGCCTAGTCTTTATCTCCCTCTTCCCCCAGCTCCCCTGAATCTTCAAGTTTGATTTATACTGGTCAAGATGGCTACCTCGAGACTACTTTCCTATGGTGTGGGAATGTAACACATAGAATGTCACACGTGGGATATGATGCACCTCCTATAAGCAATGAGAACTCTCCAATACTTGGGTACAATCGAGTGAGATGATAGCATTTCACCCTCTGTTTCCTCACTTTGTTGGCTTTTCACAAATATTAACACGGGGTCGGCAACCTGCGGCATGCGTGCCAAAGGCAGCACGCGGGCTGATTTTTAGTGGCACGCTGCTGCCAGCCGGGGTCCTGGCTGCCGGTCCCACTTAGCCCGCTGCCGGCCTGGATTATGGAACCCCAGACCAGCAGCAGGATGAGCTGCTCAGCCCGCTGCCGGTCTGGGGTCCCGGCCGCCGGCCCTGCTCAGCCCAGTACTGGTCTGGGGTTCTGTCTGTCGACCGCGCTGCCGGTCTGGCATGCGAAACCTTTTACTGGCACATGAAATCTTAAATTAATGAAGACTTGGCACACCATTTCTCAAAGCTTGCCGACCCCTGTATTAACACATACTTTTATCTATTGAGGCAGCACTCTCTGGAACTTTACACTATTTCCATATCCATCTAAAATTGGAAGCTGTAACTTTAAATGACTTGAGAGCTGTAGATTCTCATGTCAGGATTGTACCCAAATGTATTTGTGTGTGCTCTTGAGATAAGGGATTACCTGAGCCTGCACAATGAGCACTTTTCACATGTATGAAAGTGGAGTGAAGTCACTCCACTTATTGCAATGAGTATAGTGGGGAGAAATCTCCAATAAAACATAGATGAAGATGAATCTGACAGATGCTTTCTTGTTGCCTGTGCCTCACATTTGAAAAGCCAGGACTTGTCTCTATAAGATTGTTTAGAAATATTTTTTAGGATATGTTGCAGAATGCGCTCTGGATTCTTGTGAAATGGTTCAGTTGCATCTGGCATAAAAGCATTTGATGGAGATATTGCATTCATCATATTTCCATCTTATGCGAATGGAACCAAAAGTAGTGGTAGGGCAACACAAGTTCTAAAATAAAATCAAGTTGTTCCATCTTCTGATAAGACCGACTTGTCCAATTCTTTGTAATTCCAGGAACTACAGAAAGGCAGGACTGAGACATTGACAGATTTATGGTCAGCCTTGATTTATACTAAACTCCTATGAAGTGTTTGCTTCCCCACTGTCCTAGGCAATACCAAAATAGGATGCAAGGTTAACAATAAACCATACGTACACAGTGTTACCATTTCGTCAAGCACCCTAACACTGGATCGAAACTAAGATAATTATACTGTATTGAGTACTCAGTGCTGGTTCAGCAGGACTCCACAAACTCAGTTGGTAGAGCCCTGCAAATCCGTGGATATCAACTTTTATATCCATGTTTGCAGATCAAATGGGGATACAAAATTTGTATCTGTGCAGGGCTCTATCAATGGGACATTCAAGATTATAGATTTCCATCTGTAAAGTTTGTAGGTGAGAGATCATTGCACTCTTGATTTAGTTTACGTGGAAATACTGTTGCAATGTAGGTGCTGTGAAATGATGTCTGGGAAAGTCAGGTGATATCCAACCTGGAAAACAATGATATTAATAGAGAGAGGTCCCACAAAAAGGGCATACAATCATATCAATGAATTAACACTTGTATAGGAGTTCAAAGGGTTCCATTTGCTTTGATTGTTGGTCACAACTTGGCAGAGCTATTCCATATGATGAACATTACTTTTTCCTCTTCCTCTGCCTCAGTGTAATAAATTGAGGTGTATCGTAGAGTCTAAAACTGTTGAATCTTAAACCTTCCAGTTCTTCCCCCGCAACTCCCACGCTCCACAAATATGTACATTACACTAACTTAGGCTCTCAGAAGCTCCCCTTAGACTTACTTCAGATGCATTGCCATTACTAGTTTTTAACTTGCATCCTGTTTTACATTTTGCCTCCTGTCCCTTCAGTAAAGTGAAGTCTGATTTGGTGGTAATGTTTGTGCTGAGGGGCTGGAAGAGGAGTGTAGCAAGCAAGGCAATGAACAAGAGGTGCAAGAATGGTTATATTAAAGAAGGTGGCCATTTGCTTTAACTTGTAACTTCTTCCAGTTCTTTGGTTTGTAAATTACATTGCCAATTTCAACACATCTTACTTCAATGGATACATCAGTTGAAGTAGGTCTAACTTGACACCTACTTACATTCCCTCTTAATTTGACCTGTGGGTTATGTGCATACAAAACCGGAAGTAACACTAAAGCCCTGGTTTGTATTAATTAACAGCAAAACTAAGGATTACATGGAAAACTTACCTTAATCATTTATGCTTCGGGGGAATTGTTGGGTTATGTTTTACATTTTTGTGTGCTGGAAAATTTGGGGATTCTAGTTCATGCCAAAGATGGAGTTCTGGCCACAGCCTTACACTGAACTACTACTGCTTCACTGCATGTGTTAGGTGGTAAATGTATAGTATTAAAAAAACAACCCCTTTTTTGTCTTATTCAGATTAATATCAACTTCTTGCCGCTATTTTTACAATGTCTAATCCAAAGATGTACGTAATACACCTGTTTTTAATTATCCAAACTACAAAGTTGAAATTCTTGAAACAGCCTTTAGAGGGCAGTAGAGAATTACAAATGGTTTTTAGCAGAGTATGTTTCCCATCTACAGAGCCAAAGAACTTTTGTTTTATTTGGGTTGTTTGCACAATACAGTCTAGTTTTCTTGTCTAATTTTACAGAAGATGGTACTTGTTAGTCCTTAGAAGTTTGATTTTAGTTCATTGCTGCTTTGGCATAGTGTTGTGTTCTGCTTTCTCTGTTTTTTGCATGTGTGTGAAATATAAAATAATACTCAATCCAAAGAAGATGAAAGTGACGTTTGTTTGAGAGAGACAGCTGGCAGGGATCCATATTTGCCCCTCTCTGGTTGGTTGGTTTTGCTTTTCATTTGTGGGGCAGGTGAACAATCTAGAAGTCTGGTTGGACTTCCAGCTGTTAAAAGAGCACATATCAGCTGTGGCCAGAACAGCTTTATTTCATCTATTTACAGCCAGGAAGCTGCCATTTTTTTTTCAGATATGAATGGACTAGTCACACCTTTGTCACTTCTAGAATAAACCACTGTACTGTGTTCTGTGTGGCTAGATCTTGAATCTATTCAGAAGTTTGAAGCTGATTTTGAATTTGTCAGTGCTCTTTTTATAGTGTACATCTTTCTGGGAGCACACGACAGCAGTGTTTTTTGGATCCACACTGGCTACCTACTAGGTATTGGCTAAAAATTGTTATTGATTTTGAACTAGCCCTAAATGGACTGGTACCTATGTGTCAGATCACCTCTCGCCCCATGGTTTGCAGTTACTGTTGTGAGCAGTGGAGGTGTCTGAGTTGGAGCTCCACTCATATAAGAGTGAGGGAGACATCTGATGGGGTGTTCTCCTTGAGGGCCATTCCACTTTCCAATTTGCTTCTCCCCCTCCTACCTCCCATCTGATCCAAGGCCCATGTATGTATTCTGGCTTTGAGACACCGGGAGATCACAAAGGGGGGTTATATATAGTAGCAGCTCGGTTATGGATGTATTAATTATTGGACAAAATGAGATTACTGGAAGAGTCTGGGTTTTTTAATTGTTTTAAAATATATGAAGGATTACCTAGAACAAGGGTTAGGTGCTTCTTTGTATGTAATAAAAGTTGGGTGTAAACAAAGCTGTATAATAATGAGAGAGAAGCATGTATGCTACGGTGTAAAGCTTTTTGTCAGTATGCTGGCCACATGCTTACTACTGGCAAAGGTGTGAGGGACTTATAAATGCCAGTGAAGACTTTCTATCACATAGTCATAAAAGAGCAGAATACAAATAGAGAATTTTTAGAAAAAAATTAAACTTTATTTTTAGAGGTTTTTTAATATTTTACATGTGCGCGCACACACACACGCGCGCACACACCTACCTGCACCATACACCTGAAAAGGCAGGCTACATTATTATCATGTATCCAACTGTACAGGATTTAGAAAAGGGAATTAGATTATCACTAACTATAGAAACTTCTAAAATTTACGTAATGTAGCTTTCCTATACAAAGTGTTTGAAATGTTAAGGTCCCCATACCTTTGTACCTATGTGGGACTTAAACTGCCCAGATATTTGTTGGAAAAGTAATATGGCAAATACAAAATCTCCAAAAAGTTCTTGGAATGTGTTGGGGACATCTTCTTGTTTCAGGAGGTTAAGGAAGTAACCAAAGGGCAGCCATTTTATACTTGATTCTGACTAACAGGGAGGAATTGGTTGTGAATATGAAGATGGAAGCAATTTAGGTTAAAGTGATCATGAAATGATAGATATTATGATTCTAAGGAAAGAGTGAGAGCAGCAGTATACGCATAATGGAATTCAAAAAGCAGGCTTTAACAAACTCAGAGAGCTGGTAGGTAAGGTCTTGTAGGAAGAAAATCTAAGGTATAAAGGAGTTCAGGAGAGATGGCAGTTTCTCAGAGACAATATTAAAGTCACAATAGCAAACTATCCTGATGTGAAGGAAAGATAGGAAGAAAGAAGCCAATATGGCTCCATCAGGAGTTCTTTAATGACCTGAAAATCAAAAAAGAATCCTACAAAAGTAGAAACATGTCAACTTGCTAAGCATGAATACCAAAGAATAACAGAAGCATGTAGGGAAAGAATCAGAAAGGCTAAGGCAAAAAATGAGTTATACCTAACAAAAGATATCCTAGGCAATAAGAAAAGGCTTTATAAATACATTAGGAGCGAGAGAGAGATGAGAGAATGTGTAGGCCCTCCCTGCTTGGTGGGGAGGGAGAGCTAATAACAGATGACATCAAAAGGGCTGAGATATTCAATGCATATTTTGCTTTAGTGTTGACTTAAAGGTAAATTTTGATCATATATTTAACACAATTAATATTAACAGCACGGAGGAAGGAACACAAGTTAAAATAGAGACAGGAACAGGTTAAAGAATATTTAGATAGGTTAGATGTAGTCAAGTTGGCAGGGTCTGATGAAATTCACATTAGGGTACTTAAGGAACTAGCTGAAGCAATCTTGGAACCGTTAGCAATTATCTTTGAGAACTCATGGGGGGACTGGAGAAGGTAAATACAGTAACTATCTCTAAAATGGAGAGCAAAGAGGACCTTGGAAATTATAGACCAATCAGTCTGACTTTGACACCCAGCAAGATATGGAACAAATTATTAAACGATCAGTTTGTAAGCACCTAAAGAATAATAGGGTAATAAGTTATAGCCAGCATGGATTTGTCAAGAACAAATTATTCCAGACCAACCTAATTTTCTTCTTTGACAGGGTTACTGGACTAGTGGAGAGGGAGGGGGGAAGCTGTTGACTTGAGAGACCTTGATTTTTAGTAAGGCTTGCCAGTCTCATACCGAAACTAGGGAAATATGGTCTAGATGATGTTACTATAGGGTGGATGTGTAGTTGGTTGAAAGACCATACTTAGAGTAGTTATCAGTGGTTTGCTGTCAAACTGGGAGGATGTATCTAGTGGGGTGACTCAAGGGTCTGTCCTGGGTCCAGTTTTTCCCCCCCAACGCTTTTAGCAATAATTTGGATAATGGAATGGAGAGTACGCTTATAAAGTTTGTGGATGACTCCAAGCTGGGAGGGGGTGCTGGCATTTGGAGGAAAAGTTAGATTTCAAAATAACTTCAACAAATAGAAGAATTAGGCTTAAATCAATAAGGTGATATTCAATAAATACAGTAGAAGGGAAAAATCAAATGCACAAATACAAAAATGGGAAACAACTGATTAGGCAGTAGTACTGTTGAAAGGGGATCTGGGGGTTATAATGGATGACAAATTAAATATGAGCCAACAATGTGTTGCAGTTGTAAAAAAAGACTAATAATTCTGGGGCATATTAAAAGAAGAGTCGTATGTAAGACAAAGGAGGTAATTGTCCCACTCTACTCAGCACTGGCGCGGCCTCAGCTGAAGTACTGTGTCCAGTTTTGGGTGCCACGTTTTAGGAAAGATGTGGATAAATTGGAGAGAGTCCAGAGGAAAGCAACAAAAATGATAGGTCGGGTTTTCTAAGCCTTTTTATATTGAAAGGCTAAACACCTGGGTAGTTCTAGTTTTGAAAGAAAACAATTGAGTGGGGACCTACTAATCTTCAAATGTGTTAAGGGCTGTTATAAAGAGGATGGTGATCAGTTGTTCTTCATCTCCACTGAAGAAATAGGCTTAATCTGCAGCAAGGGAGATTTAGGTTAGTAGGTAAACATTTCTAACGATGAGGACAGTTAAGTACTGAAGTAGGCTTTCAAGGGAAGTTGTGGAATCCATATCACTGGAGGTTTCTGGGAACAGGTTGGACAAATATCTGTCAGGGGTTGTCTGGGCATACTTGGTCCTTCCTCAGCATAGGAAGCTGAACTACATGACTTCTCAAAGACACTTCCACCCTACGTTTCTTTGATTCTGTCTACCAACTCTAGAAGCATATGTTGTATCTCACTAGAGAGCTGGGACTTCCTCTTTTAATTTAATGATTTCTAGGCTCCATCATGAGGACTAGCTGTTGCTGGTACAAGACTGAATATTGATGGTCCTGGGCCTTGTGCCAAGGTAACTTTTCAGGAAGATTACATGTTTGGAGTGAAAGACAGGAGAATAGGAAAAGTCTTTTTCTCAGGTTTCAAGTCCTGTTTGGAGGAAATTGTTTCACTAGTTTTTGAAGATTTTTTTTTTTCCTCATGTATATATTAGGATTTTCTAAAAGACCTCTTTTCTAAGTCTATGGGTTACAATGTATAGGATGTTCCTACTCAGTAGATGCTATTTTTTTTCCTGTTCAGTCTTCAGTAACTTTGATCACTTAGGGTGCTGTGAAACACATTGGCTTAATCTAAATCGACAACTACATTGAGTCTGTCAAGTCCTTTTCCTTTGGCCTTCCCAGGATGCCCTGTCTTTCTTGTCTCTCTTGGGTTGCAAGTCCCTCAGGACAAGGACCACCTTCATTTTGTCTTCTACAGTGCTGGTGTTTAGTGATCTGTTTAACAATTCTCAGAAGATTAGGGAAAAGACCCAGAAGGCCCTAAAAGAATGAAACCGTGGCTTAAAAAAGTGTGCACATAGCTGGGAGCAAAATATACTGAAGTTTTAGTCCGACCTCTGCCGTTGGCTGCCCTTTATGTATTTCTAGAATAGTATCACTTTTAATGTCTAAGTGCTATACTCCGCAATATAGAGTCACACAACACTGTCCATAAATGGCATCCTAGTGTGTTCTGCTTTGTCTCTACCTGATTTTCCAAAGCTTTCTTTACCATGTCTTTTGATTTTGGGGATTATTTTACTTTTATAAGTGTAAGTAATTCCTTGTCTTCACTTATGGCAGGTAGAATGTGGCAAAGAGGTGGATTTTGTAACATACTCTCTAAAATAATCTTTGGTACAGTTTTAACTTGGTAGGTTGTTCCATAGTTAGGTACCCTTGACTGAGAGTGCCTTATTTTCAGTTCTCTCAAACTTTAGTCTAGGCTTTGTTAGATGCATTGTCCCAGAAGAGTGCAGCTGTCTTGGGAGGGTAATGGATGGGGAGTCATTCTTTAAGGTAGCCCAGTCCTGACCCATTGTGGCCCTTAAAGATTAAGAGGGTAAAACCTTTAAACTGGCACCAGAAGCAAACTGAAAGCCAGTGGAGAGTGCAGTATATATTATCCCAACAATTTGTCCTGGTGTGGAGATGTTTTGTCGTGTTGTCCATCTTCAGCTTTAGACACAATGTATTATAATCCAGTCTGGGAGATTCACAATGCATCAACTTCTATGGCCAGATCCTCATCCAAGAGAAAGGAGTGTGTTTTCTTAAAAAGCTGCAGAGGGAAGATATAGTATTAATAATTTGCTCTAACATAGTGAGTTACTAACACTTAGCTATGCCTTTCAGCTCCTATTCCCTATGATATGGGTAAATATCAGTATCCCCAGTTTACAGATTGAGAACCCTCATGGTTGGAGAAGGTAAATGACATGCCCATTGTCACACACAGTCTGTGCTGGAACTCCGATACTGTTTTCCAGCATAATGCCTATTCCCGTAGGTCAGAGTGCTCCCCACACTGATTCTAACTTGGAGCAGAGAGTTCACAGGAGTACTGTTGGACTCCAGGTCTGCAGGAGAAACTCCAAACAATAACAGGTCTCCTCAATAAACTTTAAGCCCATAGAACATAAGTAAACACTTGGACACCTGGCCCCGGCACTCATCCATCCCACTCTCTCCATTTCCCTCTCTACGAAATGGCACTTCACAGTCACTTACCTACCCCAGTTTCCTCTTGCTTAGTGCAAAGCTGATGCTCTATTTTGTCATTCTCATTTTTGGTTTGAGGGAGCAAGAATGCAGATAACATAAACATCCTTTTTAAAATGTATTACAAAGAAAAAAGTTAAAATTGAAGTGAAAACTAGAAAAATCTTAAGTCGTTCTTAAATTTTCTTTTTACTTGGAAGAAGTCCACTTGTGTTCCGTTAAATCTTTTCCCCTGGGAGCCTCTTACCATCCCAGTCTTTGTGATCAGTTTCTTGTAGATAAAAATTGGATTATTCTCCTTAATGTTTAAAATTCAACCCAAATTAATCCTGCTCTTAATCTCAGAAATGTACACAGACATAGGAGGAATAGATATAAAAATGAACACAATGGGGGAATAGCAAAGTGAGGAAAATAGGAGTCTGTTTATTGGCAGGCTTTGAACTTACCTAATGTGGGGTTCATGGCTTTGCAGCTGACTTCACAACATTCACAGCTTTGGTCCTTTGTCTGAAACAGTTATCACCTTCATCAATTCATAGACAATCTGCCCAGGTAGCATTAGGAGAAGTTGAAATCCATAATGGCAGAGGGTCAACTGACTGCCTGTACCTCGGACTTGTGGGTCCTGGAGATTGTAAGCAAGTTTCAGTCCCTTCCCAGGGTTCACCCCAGCCCCATTCCTTTTCAGGGACCTGTCTCTCATAAGAGACTGTTAGAACAGAAGCAGACTCCCTTCAGTACTGGGATCAGTGGAGAACATGCCCTTAGTGTTCTGAGCAGGGGGGGTTATTCCTCTTACTTTCTGATTCCAAGGAACAAAGGGGGTTGGCTCTGCATCTTGGACCTTAAACGTATCAACACCATCTGCTATTTCAAATTCAGGATGGTGACTCTAGCCTCCATAATCCATTCTTTAGATCTGTAGGACTGATTCATGGGCTCAGCCTGCAAGATGCCTACCTGAATATATCAATCCACCCAGCTCACAGAAAGTACCTCAGATTCCTAGTAGGAACATCCCAGTACTAGTTCAGGGTTGGATCTTGCCCTTTGGTCTTTCTATGGCACCGAGGGTTTTCATCAAGTGTCTGGCTGGTAATGGTCTGGCAGTTCATCCAAGGAGACAAGAAATCCAGGTCTACGCACACCTTGGCAACTGGTTGTTTTGAGGCAGATGACCACAACAAGTGACCAGCTTGTTTTCATGTAATTGTAAAGCTTTGCTTTGCTAGGTCTCAAAGTCAATAGACAGGAATCCACATTGACTCTGACTTGGAGCATACAGTTCACAGGAGCACTATTGGATTCCAGATCTGCAGTTTCCTGTCTCAGGAAACCGAAAGGATTCCACTTCAGGCTTTCTCATCTCAATACTACCCCTCCTTGGGGCTAGTTTATTACGACAGCATAATCCAAATAGCCCATAAGAAAAGTCCCAAACATGTAGTCCATTTCTAAGGTCCTTCATTTTCAGTTTTTACTGAAAAAATCCTGGGTTTTACAAAAGCCATTATTTTTTTTTTTTAGTGATTTTTTTATTATTATTATTATTATTTTTTTTTTTTTTTCTGAATTTTTGGAAATTCTGAAATACTGATGTTTTAAGAAAATCTAATGCATTACATTAAGCAAATGTGTTTGTTAATAGTAAGTTAGTCTAAGTATAAATGCAAAGCTGTGTTAAAGTAAGACAATATCATGGAAGACACACATTCATGTGTGCAGATATGTATATACTGTTAATATACAGTTCACAAAGTAAACCAGAGCCTTAAACTGCTTTTATTTTCAATACTCTTACTTTTCATTGTTGCTTTTTTCTTGCCCTCGCATCCCCCAGTATTAACCCTAACATTTACCCAGAAAAAGTTGAAGTTTTTAAGCAAAATAAAAACTGAAAATGAAGGGCCTTATTCATTTTTCACCCTAACGCAAGCAGTCATTAAAACTCAAAACATTTCATCTCTTGATTCCCTACATACCACATGCCAGTGCCTTCAACCGTGCCTGGACTCTCAGTCCTCTCCTGTCTTTGTACCAGGACTGCAACACCACTCTTTCCATTGGGAGCCCCCACAGCCTCTCTCCTGGGAGCATCTTTGCCATGCCATTCCTAGTATCTTCCTCCACTCCTAGGCTCCTTGTCTGTCCTCTTCCATTGCTCTTCCAGGACAGCCATTCCAGTTAGAATGCAACACCACTCTTCCCACCAGGAAGCCCCACAGGCTCCTTACTGGGAGAGCATCCCTCACTCCCCCTGACCCTTTCATGGTTCATCTGGGTTCAGCTCTCTGGCCGTAGAGCTGACGGCAAGTAAGCTCCTCCTCTGCTCCCCTGCCTTCAGCGCTCTTCGGCCCTTGGCTCCAACTCTCTGGCTTAGAGCCATCAGGCAACTCACTCTGCTGCTGCTTCTCCCTTCAGCTCTCCAGATTGGGGATGCCAGGCAGCAAACCCTTCTTGCTGCTCTCTTTGCCTTCTGTTGCTTCCTCCTGGGACCTTCTCTAGTCCCCCTTGTCTCTGATAGCTCTCACCTGCCCTTCCTGAATGAGCCAGTCTGCTCTGACTCAGTGGAACTCTGTCTCACTAAGTCTCTCTGTTATCCTTTGTAGCTGCCTAGGTGCTGCCTCATCCTCTTAAGTGGCCAAACGAAAGCACCTGCTGTGGCACAAAGGAGGTGGATGTATTTCATTTTTTGGGGCCAGCTACTCTGTGACAGCATTCCTGCCTCTTCTTTAGGAATCCCCAGAACAAGTGCTGACAGACAATTCCACAGCTGAACATTATGTCAACAGGCAAGGGGGAGCATGATCATCCCCACTCTGTCACAAGCTATATGTCTATGGAATTGGTGCATTCTGAACCAAATCACACTGGAGGCTCTGCACCTTCCTGGCCTTCAGAGCACCATAGAAGATCAGGTCAACAACCACAAGTGGTCTCTCAAAATTCAGTGCAATAGAGCATCTTTTTGCAAATCGGGATTCCCAAAAGTAGACCGATTGGCAACAGACCAGAACAAGCAGTAGCAGACATTCTGTTCCAGTGGGTCTTCAAGTCCAGGCTCCCTGACAGACTCCTTCCTCATCCCTTGGACACCAGAGTTGGTATATACCTCCTTGCCAATCTCCATGATACTGGGGGTCCTGAGGAAACTGAGACCGAATGCAAGATCCACAGTTATTGTAGTGTAACTAGCTGTTCTTTCTTCGAGTGATGGTCTACAGATTCCATTCTTTGTGGCTACCAGGCACGTTGTCTGATTGCTTTGAAGTGGGTAATAGGGTCCTACC
The DNA here is from genome assembly GCF_027887155.1 of Malaclemys terrapin pileata. Taxonomy (NCBI): domain Eukaryota; kingdom Metazoa; phylum Chordata; order Testudines; family Emydidae; genus Malaclemys; species Malaclemys terrapin. The sequence goes on from NC_071505.1 coordinate 244,176,815, forward strand.
TAAACAATGACTGCCAGACGGCCCTACCAGAACTGGCATCCAACATGGAAGCCTCTGCTAAGAAATAGTGTTGTGTAAGTGTGTGGCTCAAGTTCCACATAGCTGCTCTACAAAGTTCAGCTATGACTGTTCCTCACACAGCCCTATTAATACTATATTATGATCCCAAGAATGAGGGGACTCCTGTACTGGGAGAAAAACCATGCATGAGGCCTTTGAGTCTTGCCACTGCAGAGTGGGAAAACAGTGTGACCCTGGTGGGGGGGGAGAAGAAGGGAAGTGTGTGATGTGATATGAAGATATTACTTGCAGACAGAGCCTTATGGAACTGATAATATCCAGATTGTTTCAGAACTAGCAAATAGTCCAGTATCGCTGAGTTTGATGAAGTCAAGAGAGATGGTGAAATGTCCAAAGAGAAAACTTCTTCCATTTAGCTTTATATGCCAATCTGATTGAAGGTTTTCTCCTTCAAAGAACAATGTTCTGAACCACAGCTGAATAGCTTCAGTCATCCAGTCAGTATCCAGATCTGTCAGGTGTAACAGTGCTAGATCTGGGTATAGGCTCAAACTGTTGTTTTGGGAGATTGTCGGGCAGGAATGGGTAGTAAAGTGATCAGAGGCTGTATTGAGAGGTTCACCAGATCCATATACCAGAACTGCATGACCCATGCTGAGGGTATTATAATCATGCTTCTCTGAGATGTGTTGTCCATGTGGATTGTATAATCTGCCCTCCTTCCCTGCTACTATGGAGTTCTACTCCTATGGGATTTTGTATTGGTGAAGGAAATCAGAGGTGCAGGTACAGCTCCAGTGGGCAGTGCTGGCCAAAAGAATCTGATCTCACACTTGTGGCACTCACAAGAGTCTAATCTCTGTGAACAACACATCTTGAAAAACCACCATTATTGTGGGGTAAGTAACCATTCTTTCCTTCCTGGCTGGGGGGGGTCAGATTCTTCCCTAATACCCAACACATCTATTTGGGCTGGAGGCTGGCAACAGGATTTTCCCCAGAGTGCTCACACTTTTCAGCCTACAAATTATATAAACAAAGAAACTGAATATACCTTTATTTGGCCTGTCTCTTTATGCTCCCACATACTTTGGTCACAGGGAGGGCAGCAAATTGATACAGTATGTATTAAAAAACAAAGTAGCAGAAGCAGCCATTTCACATAAAACTAGTTAATCAATTCTGGCTCCAAGTCCTTGTTTGAGCTCATCGTTGCTTTGATAGCTTTATTTAGTCACCATCCCTAAAATAGATGAGATGTAACAGTCAGTGATTAATTAAACACTTCTAGTGTTTTTAACTGGACAGTAAAATCAAGCTATCTTTTTTTCCCTCGTTGACATTTAAAGAATAAAATAGTGTCACATTTGTTCCCTCTGAGGCTTTTCTGGTGACTATTCATTTAAGAAATTTGTTTTTGATTTGACTCCTCACATGCATTAATGTAATGTAATGTGCTAGGAATGATTTATGTACAAAGACGTTAAGAGGTGGTACTTATTGGTAGACCTTCAAATCTTTTGATGGTGTTATAAGCTCACAAAGTGGTGGTGGTGTTGTTGTTTTTGTTTTTTTGTTTTTTGTTTTTTTTTAAACAAACAAACAAACCCAACAGCCCACCACCACAGTCTGAACTTGTCCTTAACCCATTTCAAAGTTTCAATTTTTCTTGGGTGGCAAGACCACCTTGCAGTTAATGAAATGTCATTTCATTAATCTATCACATTATTTATATAATCTCATCTGAGCATCTCAGTCTTTTATGTATTTTATTCTCACATCTACCTGGCTTGGTAGAGAGGTGCTATTATCCCTATTTTGCAGATGGGCAACTGAGGCAGTGAGACACTTAGTGATTTGGTTATGCAGGAAGTTTGTGGTGGAGCAGAGAGTTGAACCCATGGCTCCTTAGTTCCAGGCTAGTGCACTAAACACTGGACCATCCTTCTCTTTTGCCTCAAAATACGTGAGAGCGTGCAAATATTTCATGCACAGTATGCAGAAGAATCGTGTAAAAATAAATTTATAAATAAATAAATAAAACCTCAAGGAAAGTAAGTGTTCGAGTTGCTGAGATGTAAGACTTTCATATTTAAATATTGCATGCAGTTATAATGCATTTCTTTCTGCCTTTTGGATTTGAGAAGCAAAAGGCTTTTACATATTGTAAAGCTATAAAACACTATATGATTAGACATCTGGTTCCTTGTTTTTCTTACATTGCATAGAAATTCATTAGAGAAAGATCTTTACCCAAATATTGCTAACTAGTATTAAAGCTAGTGATGAAGACTGTCTTGCTATAGCTTACTTCGTATGTTGGATAAAACAATATTAATATATCGGCTTGTGTATGTCTGTCCTTTGTTTTAACATATAAACTCTGGGTTTTTTTACAGAGCTTTCTGGGGTGCTGCATCAGTGCCACGTTCTGGCATCAGAAATGGTCCATTTCATTCATCAAATGCAGTATTACATTACATTTGAGGTACACTTTATCCATCTAATTTGTTACTGTTAAAGGGAGAATAGTCTCATTTAATAACGAAGGTGACTTATGTGTCTTCTATTTAGAGTAGAAGAGTAACTATATAATCTATCAAATATAAAACAGCTCAGTCCTGAATCTTTGGTTTCTAGGTACTTGAATGTTCATGGGATGAGCTCTGGAACAAGGTCCAACAAGCACAGGACTTAGATCACATCATCGCTGCTCATGAAGTTTTCTTGGACACAATCATCTCTCGCTGTTTGCTGGATAGCGACTCCAGAGTAAGCCTTTTTCTTTGTATAAAATCGTAGCTTTGTTGTGTCAGCTCATGCTTAAATTATAAAAATATTTTATATTTATATTTAACACCTAGAGTCTTCCCCCTGAGATCAGAGCCTTATTGGACTAGGTGCTGTACACAATCGCTACTCTGAATCCTCTTCTCCAGTTACCCCTTCTTTAAGTGACTTCCTCTGCTCACATGGCTTCCACCAACTCTAGGCTGATGGCTCAAATCTACAGCTCCACCCCTAATTTGTCTGCCTCTGTCCGTTCCTGTATCTCAGCCTGTCTAACATCTCCAAGATGTCTTGCCATCAACTTAAACTTTGAACTCTTTGTGGCCCCCCCAACCCTGCCTTTCTGTGTCACCCATCACAGGATTGAGTGACACGAATTAAGATAGTGTCCATGGAGTATCCTTTAACTCCCGCTCCAGCATCATTCTGACCATGTCTGATGACACACCAAGCTTTGAGTCCCTCCACTGCCATCTCCCCCACACCAAATACAAGCTTCTGATTAGACCTGGTTGGAAAAAAGGGAAGACATTGTAAATTTTGTATTGAGATTTTTTTTCCTGACTTTCTGAAATGTTGACAAGCTTTGACCAGCTTTACTTCTAGCATTTACCTTTTAAGTCCCTAAATATTTACATGCTTTGTATCTTATCACATTTCTCCCACATGCTGGTTCCTGTCTCTGTTGCATATTTGTCCACTTCTCCCACAAGAATCTTCACACCTTCCTCTGTGTCTCCTTTTATGTGTGGAATACCCTCTGCAGACTAGAATGTGAAACCACTACCCTCTCCTCTTTCAGATACCTTCTTAAGACTTGTTCTTCCATGATGGTTATGGGAATCTTCCAACTGATAACTACTAGATAGATAGCCAGTAGAGACTTCAGATGTTTCTTATCTTTTTGATCTATGTAAATGCTTGTTCTCATTACCATTGTCCTCATCTCCTCTCTCATATTCATTTCAATGGTGTAATCCACCCACTTGTTGCATCTTGCCTTGATTATATTGTAAACACTTTGGGGTGGGTACCATATTGTTTTCTATAACACATCACACTGGGAGCCTTCAAGCACTACTGTAATACAAATAATTATTTCCTTGATGGGCCAATTAGCCAAAAAAGCTGCTTTTGAATTGGAAAAGGGCAATACCAGAGCAAAGCGCTTTATGTTAAAAACTCAGTTGTTTTACACTGCTAGTAGGAGCTGTACAACTGGTAAGAATTTAAAAAGAATCTTTTAGGAGAACCAAGAGGAACTGCAAAATGTTCTCCCTTTCTTTCTTTCCAGACTTCCTGTAGCGGTAACATAATTATTTTGGATCTAGGAGTGGACTATTGGCCATCTGTTTTACTCCACTCTTTCCCTTAATGTTCTTAACCATTGTGATAATCTTCAGATAGAAAAGTGGGTCATTAGCTTGCATTTGGGGTGCATACGCAGGCACAGAGCTTGAAATGAAGCATGTTGCTATTGCAATATGGACTGGCCCTTTTTGGTTCCCAGTAAGAAGTGTATGAATGTTTGTTTCTCCTGAATCTGGGTTTTCTGCATAGTTGTGCTCTAGGTTACCAATTTGCTTTCAGCTAAATAATTCTTTAGAATCTCAACAAATGGAACAGTAGCTTTAAAATCCTTTTTATATCCAAAATCTTCTTTTTTACCCTTTCTGAATCTTCTCACAGACACTTCTTAACCAGCTTCGAGCCATTTTTGATCAAATCATTGAGCTTCAGAGTGCTCAAGATGGAATGTACAGAGCTGCTTTGGAAGAGCTGCAGCTGAGGTTGCAGTTTGAAGAGAAGAAGAAGCAGCGTGAACTTGAGGTACAGTAAGGCTGGCAGTGCAATGTATTATGGGTAAGGCTAAGATTTTATCACGGTTATTTTTAGTAAAAATCATGGACATGTCACAGGCAATAAACAAAAATACACAGAAGCCTGTGACCTGTCCCTGACTTTTGCTTTAAAATAACTGACAAAAGGGGAAGGAAGGGCTAGGAACTGTGGGGGGGCGCTAGCCGTCTTGGGGCTGAAGTGGAAAATATCATGGAGGTCTCTGGGAGTCGTGGATTCTGTGTCTTCAGTGACCTCCGTGACATAATCTTAGCCTTAATTATGGGTGGCAATTATTTGAGACAGATGGAAGAACAATATATTTTTTTAATTTAAAGTGGATGTGTGTTTTTTTTTTTTTAAGACAAAACAAACATCCAAGGTTGTTAGGTACCTTCGCCAAAAGTTAAAAATATAGTCAGAGAGAGAATATATCAGCAGCTTCCACACACTCCATAGAAGGTTTAAATAGAAGGTCTTGCAGGATGTCTTAAAAGTCTGCCATTTTTGAGATGTTTCAGACCAAGGAGTGAGGAGTAGGTGCAGAGCTCTGAACCCCTCATGGAAAATGTCTTGCCTAAACCTAAAAGTCAAATCCTTTTCCCTCCCACCATACACATACATTCAATTGGAAGAGTGGATATGTGATGAAACCAGCTCATTCCTAAACACACACAAACTTTTACCATTGTCTATCTTATAATAATTCTTGGCAAGTACATTTTATAACTTGTCACCTTTTGTAGATTCATTAACACAACTTGCTAGTTATATTTGCTGCATAACCAGTGTAAAGGGGTTGACAGTCACAATATGAGAAGCTGAATATGTGTCTTGTTACGATGAATTTCGATGCATGAACATGTCTGTTTAGTCAGGTTGGTAGCTGGACTCAGAGTTTATAAATGTGAGGTTAAACATCTCTCTCACTTTGTTCTGTAGGGTGAGTGGGGAGTAACTACATCCGAAGAGGAAGAAGAGAACAAAAGGATTAGAGAGTTTCAAGAATCTGTACCAAAAATGTGTTCACAGCTGCGAATACTTACACATTTCTATCAGGTGACCTTCAGATTTATAAGGATTGTTTAATCTGTACCAAGACAATAAATTTGCCAGTTTTGTATACATTTGAGCTTCTAAAAATCAAAACTACCTGCAATTTCAATATGAATGTTCGTCTGTCCATAATTTGGATTTTTTTTTTTTTGTTTTAAAACATTCATGTTAGCTAGTCCTCAGTACAGTGTGTTTTGTCTTTTTATATATGTTTTAATTAATTCAAGGGTGGCTCCATGGAAAACATCAACCTTAGGAAAATTGATAGTTTGTAGGTGGATGATATTTGGGAACTTCTAATAGCTGTTCTGTATGAGCTTTGAAAGCAAGTACTTTCTTACATGATAGACCATGATAGCCTTTTCTGTTAAGTCTCATACTTGTTTCATAATGGATTTAATAGATCTTTTAAAAGTAATCTTAATCAGTATAATCCCAATTGCATTCCATTTACCTTCCTAATCTTTGCAAATGATTACTACCCAAATAATTCTCTTAAAGAAACAGTCATTTTCTTTTCTTATTTTAGGGATGTTGAAATGGGTAGTGTCTGAGCAGCTAAGTGAAAGCATGCAGAGTCCCATGCTGTGAAAAGAGAATTATTCAGGCTTACTCTTAATTAGTTACATTTTATTCCAAATGCACCATTCACTAAGGAAGCCAGTAGCTACATTTCAAGCAAAGCATTCCACAGGATTTTTTTTTTTTTTTAAGGAAATTAACATTACGGTAATCTACCATAAAACGTTAGGGCCACACTTCTATCAATTTACGAAGGTCAGGAAATTGACTATCAAGGATGGATTTTCAGTTTCAACTTGCCCTATTGTGTCTAGTTGTCAAGCTCATCTGAAATGTCTCATCATGTACTTTTCTGAAACCCCCTGCAAAGTAGCACTTTGTAGGATAAGGACAGCGTTTTTTAGCTTTAACTATTCAAAAGCCAGTAAATAAAATCTAAAGTTAAACGTTGAAGATTACAGTGATATCGTATTCATATTTTAATGCATGTTTTTAACTAAACTTGTTGGGCCAGTTCTCTCCCTTTTTGCTGTTTATAATTTCCTACATGTTTAGTACATTAGACAAAATAAAAGATGTTAAATGTAGACATATTAAATAAAAATAGATCAATGAATCAGGGAGACAGCAGAGGTTGCTTCTAAGCGAACCATGTTCTGCATTTATACAGCATTGTTGTTACCAGGACTGATGTATACCTTAGACAATAAAACACATGTAGGGGTTTGTTAGTTTTTGGTACTAAGCCACCAGTAGTTCCACCATTACTGCTTGCAAGGATGCACCGTGTCTACACTAGCCGTTCTGGCTGTTATAAACCTGTTCAGCGTGTCCTTGCACAGCACTTCTCCATCTTTTGCCATACCAATTTCTGGGTAGCTGGCTTATTGTTTCTGACCCAAGTCTCCAAAGCTGGGTTTGTGGAAGAAACAGCCACAACTGGGAAGGTTCTGTACTAAATGCTTTTAAAAAGCAAATCTCGTAAATTAGCATTTCTAGTTTATGAAATTGTTTTGTAAAATTAAATAATACCAGCTCCACCTAAAATACTGATGCTATTAAGGTTGTCCGACACTTCCCAGGATTCTGTTTTGAGTTGCTTATAACTTTGTGAAATTTTAACCCTTTGGGCTGAAAATTTCCATGCTGGCTGTTTGCCTTGGGGTGAATTTCAGCCAAAGTGGTTCAGCTGTTTCAGAGTGGGAGGCTAGGTAAAAATGTTTTGCCCATGTTTTAAAACAAAAAAAAAAAAAAAAAAAAATCTGGCAACCATATTTCAGAATCTCTAGTGCTTCCATGCTGTGTAATTTGGCAGGGGAGTGGCATTTGTGTCAGAGACCTATCTCTTGTCATCCCTGTGAAAATCCATCTAAACTGGCCAAGTTATAAGCCTTTGACAAACTGCAGTTCACACATGCTCAGTAAAGATGCCATAAAAGGTTTGCAGCTTAATTCCCTGAAAAGACAAGCCAATCTGTGAAGCTGAGGCAGAGGATTTCTGGAAGAGAAATGATGGTCTCAGTCTCAGGACAGTGATAGTGGTTGAAAGCCATCCTGGAGAACTAGATTCTATTCCTGTCTCTCTCCGGGAGTTCCTGTGTGATGCTGGGCAAATCACTTAATCCAGACTTTTCACAGGTAGACACTAGTTATGCATTCCTCATTTTCTGGGTGCCTAATTTGAGACCCAGGGTCTGATTTGCAGAAGTGCTGAGCACTCACAGCTGCAATTGAAGTCCGAGAGAGCCCTGCTTTGAACATATAAAATGTACTATAGAAAAATCAGGTACTAGGTGTTGGTTGACCCCTAAATTGACTGGATATTTTTGACCTTAATCTCTCTGTTTTAGCTCCCCATCCGTAAAATTGGGATAATACCACTCCCTTACCTCACAGAGGTGTTATGAAAATAAGTTTCTGAATGTTTGTGAAACCCTAAGTCACTTTAGAGATGTGCACCAGAGAAAAGCCCAGGAGGAAATTAATAATTGATTTCAGAACAGAGTTTGAATAGTGTGTAGTAAATAAGGCCTAGGGCTACCCACTGAACTATGAGGAGAAAACAAACTGTTGAATTCAGTGAGCACTGTCTGTTCTGTGCAAATGAGGCAGGGACCTGTGGGGGAAAACATAGCATGTGATCATGTAATTAGCATCATATAATGTATATGCACAAGGGGAGTGAATTAAGGTTTCGCAGGTAAACTTAGTTCTGATATTTACTAACTTTTGAGTGTTTGACTTCGCAACCATAATCAAGCTAGTTTAACAGTTTTTCTGTGAGATTATAAATAAAACATTTTTAAAACAAACAAAATCTTGAGTGCATGCACTGCAGCTAACAGAACACAATATATGTGTATATAATTATATAAACTGCAGTAGCTCAAAACAGAAAAATAATTGATAGTATAAGAAACATTGTAAAATCATAGAATATCAGGGTTGGAAGGGACCTCAAGAGGTCATCTAGTCCAACCCCCAGCTAAATCATCCCAGCCAGGGCTTTGTCAAGCCTGACCTTAAAAACTCTAAGGAAGGAGATTCCACCACCTTCCTAGGTGAAGTAGCTGCTGAATGGGTTGCAGGAGAACCAGTTGCAATGGTGTAGCTGCAGCATCAGTGCTTTCATGCTGCAATGACACTGGTGCAGGGTACAAAGCTGAAGAGGCTTCTCAGAATAAGTAGGGCCCAACTGGCTTAAGAGCCTCTGCTGTTGCTGTTATAGGTTTTCTGTTTTTAACTTCAGTCATGAAGTCCCGGTATATTGCTGTGGATTTGTTATGCTTGGTTTTACAGAAGTGCAAAACTATCTCCACTTTGTTTATAACTAGTAGTTCACAAATCTTCTGCTTGCCCTTCCTTTGGGAGTCCCTATTCCTTTAATACAGTGCTACCATTCAGATCCTTAGTTTGTCAACAAATAGTATTGCACACGAATGACACCATCTATACATTCTGGTGAATCTCTTATTTTTCCCTTTTCATTCAGGGCATTGTGCAACAGTTTTTGATCTTACTGACAACCAGTTCCGATGAAAGCCTTCGATTTCTTAGCTTTAGATTGGACTTCAATGAACATTATAAAGCAAGAGAACCAAGACTTCGTATGTCTTTGGGCACTAGAGGGAGACGCAGCTCACATATGTAAAGCAACTTCTAATGACTGTTCCTGGATTTCGGAAGGATGTTAAACCTGGTATTGGACAAGGCAGTCAATGTCTACATACTAAAACCAAATGGCATGCAATAGGTGTCTATCATTTCTTCAGGCAATATGTTTTCAGTCGTGATTGTGTGACACTATGGGACAGAGAGCAAAAAAGTCTTGTTTTTTACATTGACGTTTGTAATATTACAAAATTAAGTGGGCTGGTTTAAACTGTTCCAACTGATCTGCTGAATCTTCCTCTTAATGAAGACCATATTTTATTTGGGGCTTTTTAAGCTCTCTTCACTGTAACGTACATTTGTCTCCAGGAAATCACATCTTAGTTTGTTTCAGAAGGCACTGTTTCCTTTTTTAACAGTAAAATAAGAGGGTGTTATTTTTTCTATATATATTTGTTCTATTGGGATATCGCTTTTGTTAAAGCCAAGAGATTTGGATCGAAACCTAATATCCTTAAAAAAAACATTTTACTATACTGATTTTTCAGTGTTGTGATGTATTTGTGTGAGAAACTTTGTATCCTGGTATGTAAACTTTACATACATTCTAATTTTTTTCTCTCTTTAAGGATAACATTTTCAAAATTTTGATTTATTACTCCAGGCAAATTCTGCTACTATTCAAAAGCAAATTACAGGAACGTAACAGGTGTGACATGTATCACATAATATAGCATCCTAAAAATTGAAGTTAAAACCTCAGTGCTATTCCAAGTGAAGTAAAGAAATGTGTAAATATGGATAGAAGTGAATGAAGTATTTTGTGGTCAAAATATGATTAGAAAGAAATTGACTTGGATAATGAAGACTACTTATTTCTTTCCTTGCCTATTTTTCCATTGTAAATATTTATATATTGCTGTCCAAATGTTAGGGGGAAATGGTTTTTGTAAAGATGTCATTATATCAAGTCATTTAAGTATCCATTTATTATGTTCCACAAGTAAAAGCTTAGAAAAATAAAAACACAACTATCTTTCAAATACTTTGCTGTTTTTTGTGACTGGAAAATGACACATTTTTGGAGAAGGTGGAAAAAGGGTAAACTGCATACCAATGTGCATAGATCTTTTTTAATTACAAAATCTCTATCCATAGCAGGTCTTGGTATGCACACATCAATTAAGATCACAATTCTACAAAAAGTTATAACATACAGATAATTACACTGAAATCCCAACAGTCCAGTCCCATAACAAATCACGCAATGTGATCAGAGCACTTGATCAAGTACTCCAAAGCTTGCCTCTTTCCCCTTTCCTTCCCCTCTCTGAACATCTGGGTAAACAGCCTACACTGCATGCTGTAAAGCCCCTTTGTCTATCAAGTTTGGGCTACTTTGGATCAAGAGGAAGAAAATTCCATTGTTGAGAATGCCTTGTCACACAACAGCCGTGCCTACTTTAAAACATTGGTGCTTCAGTTCAAGCTCCTCCCTGATTGTGTAGTGGTATCAATGGGGAAAGGTCCTTCAGATAAGGAGGTCGTTCAGGTCATCAGCCAAGAGGAGCATGGGCCTAAATCATAAGTTGTGGTACAAAGGTCATTCAACTCCAGTACCTGAAAGAGACAGCTAAAGCATTGAGCAAAGATGACATAAAGTTTTTCCATTTTCAGTATTGCCCTTGTACTATGAACACAGTTCGGCCTGAATCATCTGGGTCTTTTTTTTTTTTCAAAACTATAAATTTGTCCCACAACAGGAGGCACTTGAAATAGAAATGAATTGAGGAGACAGTGAATTAATCAGAATGTCAACTTGAAACAAATCAATTGACCAAGACCTTGTGGCTTCTAAAGTAGAGACAGAAACTTTTTTGCCTCCCTCCCAGACACAATATAAGATGTCAAGCATTTTCAACAGAATCATCCAGATTCATCCTGAGACTTCCACCACTGATGTTTTAGTTGTTTTTCCTCTTGGTTCATTTGTTGCAGATCGAGGTGATCTGTGAGAATGAAGCTATGGATTAAGACACCTAAGGGCCAGTGCACTGATGGAAAACAAGAGTCTGGTACAGTATAAAGTCATACTCAATCATCAGTAGAATGGTCTGAGAATGGAACAGTGTTCTTCAATTTGTTTGGAAATGTCCAGGTTCAATTAACCTCTGAGGGCAAACCATCAAAACAGGTACATTGCCCTGCCAGGAAAGCTGTGCCCTAAACGTACAGTACTCAATTTATCCACAGTGACAGTTTCTTCCTAATCCCGATTAGCTAATGGCTGATTTATACCCTGAAGCATGAGGGGTTATATCCCTTCCAAAACACTTGGGATTTTTAAATCCTTGTTATCACAACTCTGGCTATTGTCCATATAAATATCTGATTTTTTTATATATATAAATCCTACTAGCCCCTTGACTTAGCATGTGGATCTCATTGCCACGTTTAACTGTGCATTGTGTGGAAAAAATACCGCCCTTCATCAATTTTAAATGCTTTGTCTCTCAAGTTAATTGAATGGCTTTCTGTGTTAGGAAGGATTTTGTCGATGCATTTTCTTCAACTTTCTCCTTACTCCCACCCTCCAATAATGTTTTCAGTTTCTTCGCTGCACCTAAACTGCCCTAATGACAATCTTTTTGCCAAGTGTAAAACGGCATTTACTCCATCTATATAAACACTCATGTCTTTTATTTTTCTTCAGCACTGTGGGCCGTTGCTCCTTTTTTTCCTTGAGGCCCTTTCCTATATAGGCTCCTTTGATTCACTCCCTGCTTTCCCGGTTCCCCTATCTTGCTTAACTGAGCCTGTTGTGTTGGCTTTGGAGGATCCTATTTCCCCCCTCCCTTCCTCCCACTCTGATATCCCTTCTGGGTATGTTCACAGTCCTCTTCTCCTTTGCAATTTAACTCACTTCTTTTCAACTGCCACCTTTGCAATGACTTGCAAATCTACCTCTTCCCCTGACACCTTAGGTCAAATCTCCACCTGTCTCCCCAGTAAACCAGTCTAGAACCCACTCAGGCTTGCTGCTTAAAGTTTTGAGTTTAAACTTGGTCACAATATGGGTACCTAGTCCCCATTAGATAAAATGCTTAAGTTATATACTGAGTTAACGTCTGTGGCTTGAGAATATGACCAGAACGTAACTGATGCAAGGACCTGAGTCTGTAGACCGTATGGAACAATAGTTTTTGAGAGAGGGGAACTGTCCCAAGTATCTTAATGGGGTATTAATTCCAAGACACCCATCAGCACCATCCCAGTAGAGAGGACACTGTGTGCAGGAAGTCTGGTCTCCCCACTTATGCCAATATATCCTGGAAGCCAAGGTAAGTACTGGGGGACCCCTGCACAACCACCCCTGCTGTTCCTGGTGCACATGGGGACCCCATCCTGCTGCCCCTCCCTCCCTGGAAGAGTAGAAGCTCATTTGCCACTTCCATTCTATGGGTTGCAGGGTTGAGCCCCAGGAAATCCCAGTCATAGTGTGCCTAGGTCCCCAGTTTGCCTTCATCTGGCCCTGTGCCCCCATTCCATCTTCTCAAAGGAGTTTACATGATGATAGTCCACCTTGGAAAAGGTTACATCACACGGAGTTATGAAACTGGACATAGGCAACTGGAGTCTTAAATTCCATATCTTATTCTCTCTGAATGTTTATTTGCCATTACTATCATATCAGACTGTCACACAATCACAAATAGTGTTATCTTCATAACACTCCTAGGAGTTATGGAAGCATTATTATCCCAATTTTTACAGGTGGGGAACGGAGATACAAAACTATAGGTTCAGCAAAGCTCAAAAGCCTGTGTAATTCTAATCAATGTGAATAGTCCTATTGACTTCAAGGGGACTACTTGCATGTAAGTTTTTAAGTTCTTTGTTGGATAGGGCCTAAGAGGTCCTTAAATGGTGGGGCGCGCCCGCTACAAGGGCACGGAGGAACGTTTGGGGGGGGCGCGGCAGGGCCAGCCCCCATGGGGGATAGGGAGAGCTAATGGGACCCCGCTCCGCTCCCAGCTCTGCCTCAGCCGCGGCCCCTGCTCCCGGCCCTGTCCCCAGCCTCGGTCTCCGACCACAGCCTGGCTGCAGCTCCTCACCTGGCCCTGCCCTCAGCCCCTGGCCGCGACTCCATTGCCAGGTCTGCTCCCGGCCCCAGACCCAGCTGCGGCCCTAGCCTTGGCCCCCTTATCCCTGGCTGCATCTCCCTCTCCCCCCGGGAGCCGCAGCCCTGCTCCCAGCCCTGGCTCGGGTGGGGGGGGAAGGAGGGGGCATGGATGGGGAGGGATGTGACCCTGAAAATTTTGGGGACCACTGGTCCAAGTGACTGCCTCGAGGCCACACAGGAAGTCTGGCAGAGTGTCATTGCCCTACGTTATATGGTGAGTCAAATCATTTGATCTTCTCTGCACCTCAGTGACAAAAAGAGGATAACCGTATTTGTCCACCTTTGAAAGTGCTTTGTAAGCTACTCTGAAAAAGCCCTGTATAAGTGACATTGTTTTTGTAATGTAATAGTCTGAGTTCTCCCTACAGCAGTGTTATTGTTGCTTCTTCTGGGAGGAGACTAGTTGTAGTGTATGTGGAGTGTGAGGTTTGTGGATTAGCTAAATCTGTATTTTAACCGTCAGGTATAGGGGGAGAAATGTGGCAGCGGGAGGGGTGGTTGGGTTCTTTCTGACCCATCAGAGTGGTAATGTTGGGCTAGCTGAAGAGAGAGTTCTTGTAATATTTGTTAGGTAGCCCATCCAGTCCTGGCTTTCCTCAGACAATAGGTCTTCTATGGCCTTCTGGATTTCCCTGTTGAGTCTGCTGGTGGTGGTCTGTATCTTGATATGCTATTTAAATTTGATTCCATTAGATAATTTATTCCTCTTTTTATTTATTTATTTATTTTATTTCACATGAGTGAATAAGTTTTTGGGTTTTTTTTTTAATCTGGAAGTATTTTATTAATTTCGTCTGGAAAGGAAACAGTCAAAGTTGGTTCATTTTAGAGAGAGGATATGATTCCAAGGGTTTCCTCTGAATATTTCTTTATCAGCCTTGCTGTTGGTTTTTCTGCTTTATCTCCAGCATTCATATATTGACTGCATGGAACCGAGTAATGCTATTTCCATGGGTATTTTTAATTTGTTATGCTCTGTTCGATTTTTCTAATAACAATTAATATTACACTCTCTTTCTATTTCCCACCCAAACTCCTTCTATTCCCTTTATATTTTAATCCTTTCAGCCCAATAGTGTGGTTTTCCTAGAAAGTTTCATTGGACTCTTGGCAAACTCTGACAAGTTGATACTTTTGTTCCGAGTTAAAACACATTTGACACTTTTCCTTCTATCTTCTTGAAACAATTAGCCATCCCAATTGCACCATTTTTTTAAAGAACGGGATTATAAAAAATAAAATAAACCTACTTTTTCCTATTTTTCTGTCGTCTTGCTCTATAGTCAGACCTACTCTCACTAAGACTTTTCTTCCACAGTAGTACTCTAAGGCCTGCTTCAGAAAACAACTCTATTCAGGACCGCACTTAAACATGTGTCAGTGGGACTTAATCATGTACTTAAAGTTAAGTATGTGCTTAAGTGCTGTCCTGAATTGGGGCCTAACCAGTAAGGCTGTGATCCTGCAAAGATTGACACACATGCATAACTTCATGGAGGTGTACTCATGCTTAAGGTTAAGCATGGGTGCAAGTCTTTGCAGGATTGGGGCCTACAGGCCCTAAAATAGCTGACTATATTCTTACCAATGATAGTTTTTAGAGAAGGGTAAAAGTACGCATGTGTAGGTGATGGGTAATTTTTTATGTACAGTTTTAACTTAACCTTCTACTACAACATTGCAATAAATGTTGTAGAAGGTTAAGTTTGGAGCTTCTGTTCTAAATCCTTGTTATTTATAATATGTTCTATTGATATATCAAACCAAACAAAAAACCCACCCTGTATTTTGGGCTGAAGTTTATGCTTGGTTTCATCCAAAAGATGAACACAAATCTTCATTAATATCTACGGAACTGGTTTAGAGTAATGCACAAGGCGGGGGGGGGAATAGGGGTGGGATTTTAAAAGCACTCCGAGCTCAGGCCTAACTCAGACTTCAATTGGGGCACAGTTAGACCAACACAAAGCTTTTGAAAGTCCATTGCTACAAGTTTTATGTATTTAAGTAAACATTCAATTGTTGCTTTGCACTTGGAAAACTAAACAGATTTATGCACAAGTTTGAAAATGTCATCCTCTTCAGAGCAGCTTAAATTGATGATCTGTTGCAATATTTATTTGTATGTGAACATTTGTTATGTATGATTATACTTCATCTTTCAAAATGTTTTTTCATTTAGGCCCTGATTCAGCAAAGCACTTGAGCAGTCCACTTGACTTCAGTGGGACCACTCATGCTTAAAGTTTAGCATGTGCAAAGGTGCTTTCCTGAATCGAGCCCTTTATAATGTGCGGTCTCTCTCTCTCATTCATTTACAATTCTGGTGTTAGGATAGGGGTAAATGTCTTCTAATGTCTAGCATCCATCTTTTCTTGCTCAGTTGGAACTGGACCAGTTCTGAATAAAGGATTTAATTTTGTTAGAATGCAGGTATCAGTAAACCGAACTCTTCACATTCCTCACCCCTACAGAAAATGATCACTGGGGTTGGGGGAATTGAGACAAAAATATTTGATAAAAAAATCCAAAAGACTTGATAGATTCACATTCAGTATGGGTCTGTTCTGTGTGGCTCATTTGCGGTGTTAGTATTGCAATATTAGTTATAGGCATTGTGAAAACTCAAACATATAAAGAAAATGTGCAAGTTAACTTAATAGTTTATAAGATGTCATTAACAAACCTGAAACTAATCTCTACATTAGCAAGTACTGAAGCCTAATATAAAAATATGTATTTATTAGCATGATTACAAAAGAAAACAACCTCCAGGACTATCATGATCACACGTGGTAAAATGATTGGTACTACATGCTGCTGGATATCACTGATCATGTGGAATGATGATGTTTACTCCTTTGAATGCTACTAATGTTCTAATCAGAATATGAATCAGAGCTACAAGAACCCATTCTGTGCTGAGAATATGTACACTTTGAACCATCATGTTGGGATATTTCTGACAGATGTGTTTTTGCAGTTGTATCTGAAGAAATGAATACATCTGAAGAATCATCACTAGGACTTGAGTCATGACAACATCCATCTAGAAGTGAACAATCTGAATGAGTTGTATTACATTTTGTAGACTTTGATCTATGTTTGTCATGCCTAGATGATCTTTGATGGTGTAAATGCTTTCTATGAAGAGCGATATCTTTATCCCGTAGTCTTTGATAACCATGTTCTTTTGGTTCTGTACAATGTTGTCTTGGTTTGTGACAACAAGATTGATTTGTTTTTAAAGTTCTAGGTCTTGTTCTGTGGTTCTTGCATGTTTTCATTTCTGAAGACGAACAATTGTCAGGGGGCATTCGTGAAGAGTGGTTACATTCTAAAGGTTCAGTTGACGTTGACAGAATTGTATTTCTTTCATCAATCCTTTTTGATGGAGAGTTAATTGAGGAAGTAGTATGGCCTGGTTGTTTTTCTGAAGGTTCTAAGTCTTGACCATTTTCTTTAGATTTGTCTTTTGGTAAATGCACTGGTAGTTGATTCAGATTACTATGTTCAGACTGATTTTTCACTACAGCAATGTCTTTTTTCAGTTCTTTGCAATCTATTTCTGAGATTGATTTGGCTTCATCTTTTGTTGGGTTTTCTCTTTTGTAAATGTTGTAAGTATTAGTTATTACTGGTTCCCTACAATAATAAAAATAAGTTCAGAAAGCAATATATATTTTTATGAATTTGGATAACAATTTAAAAATTATCTTACAGCAGAAACCCAATTTACCGTCTGATGTTGTCTTTTACTGTGAGGAATTAACACTGTGTTCCAGAATTCAAAAAACCATTATGTGGATTTAACCATAACATCTTAATTATTCGATAGCAACCATGTACTATATAATGGGGGGAAACAACAACTCACTGTTTGTTCTTCGCAAATATCGAAGTAAATATGTGCATCAACACTATTACAGCCAATATCAAACCAGTGACCGCTACACAGGCTATGATAATGTGCTTTAGAAGGCCTTTAAGATCTGCAGCTTTTGCTTTTTTCCTGTCATGAATACCTAAAGGAAATTGTACAATTCCACATTAGAGGGGGAAATTAGTGTATTATTAATAATTTTACAATGTTCTAAACATTGCTACAAATCATAGTAAAACATTCTTCTCCTTTTGTAATTTCTTTGCATTAGTAAAAATCCTGTTACATTTTTGCATTAAAGTAGCACCAAACAGAGCTCTTCAAAGTCATGCAACTCATGCACTTTGGGATATATTTTTGGTATATTTTCTTGAAATGCTCTTATGACTATGGCAATTTAAATATTTTGTCTAGATCAACTAGTAAGGATGCAGCCAAACTCCCTTTCCAATCACTCAGATCAGCTAACAGACAAGCATACATGAGAACCACAATACATTCTTTACTATTCATGCTAATAAAGCTTTGCTAGTAAGGCCAATCCTGTGGTCCTCAAGTGTCAACAGGAAGTGAACTGTAATTTCAATATTTAAGGAAGGCTGTGACGTTTTATTATTTAAACCCAGCATTGTATTTAGTGTTTACATCGTTGCACCAATTTTAAATACACCTCTACCCCGATATAACGCTGTCCTTGGGAGCCAAAAAATCTTATCGTATTATAGGTGAAACCGTGTTGCTTTGATCTGCCGGAGTGCGCAGCCCCGCCCCCCCCCACCCCCAGAGCACTGCTTTACCGTGTTCTATCCAAATTCATGTTATATCGGGTCGCATTATATCGGGGTAGAGGTGTACAAATGATCTTTGCCTTGGAATCTTGCTGTCATATAACCTATCCAAATTAAGGACATTTCAAACAACATATCAGTGACTTAAATGGTGGGGCAAATTAGATATCAGGTGCAAGAAGTGAAGTATTGTAACTTTCACTGATGTGACACTTTGGCCCTGATTCATCAAGATACTCTTACACATGTACCTAACTTTAAGTTTATAGACTCCTTGGACTACTCATGCTTAGGGCTGGTCTACACTAGGGTGAGGGGGGGGGATCGATCCAAGATACGCAATTTCAGCTATGTGAATAGCGTAGCTGAAGTCAAAGTATCTTGGATCGAATTACCTGGGGTCCAGACGGCGCAGGATCGACGGCTGCGGCTCCCCCGTCGACTGCGCTACCACCACTCACTCTGGTGAAGGTCCAGAGTTGACGGTGAGCGCGTTCGGGGATCGATATATCGCGTCTTAACGAGATGCGATAAATCGATTGCTACCCGCCGATACGGCAGGTAATGAAGACGTACCCTTAAAGTTCAGCATTGTACTTAAGAACCTTCATGAACTGAGGGCTAAATGTCAAAACTGTGCAAGTTTAATACTACTACTTACACCTGACATGCATTTTACACCACTAATTAAAGTGTAAAAAGATACTGAACCTGACCTACAATTGGGATTATTCATATGCTGAAAGTTAGGCAAGCAGTGATGTAGCTTGCTAAGCTAAACCCTCAGTGGGTGTGTAGAAATGAGTGTAAGCCCTGATTTGGTATTCTAGGGTCAAATTCAAGGCTGGCGTAAGTGGATACAACTTGTGTAGAAGTTAATGGTAGCTGCTCCGGCTTATGCTGGGCCTGGACTTTCTCCCAAATGTGTTGAGGGTGGTGTGGATGTAAATTAGAATGGGGAGGGGGTGGGAGGGAATGGGGAGGGCAGCTTTCATTTCCCTGCTCATTACAACATTCTTCCACTCCATCAGCACGAAGCTACACTTATTTTGCATAGCCAATGAAAGCCGAACTTGCAACTTTCACTTTATCATGCCCTAAACATGTTTAATTTACAGCACTTTTAAAATATCTGCTAAATTTGGCTTTACCATTTACTTCAGGTTGAATGTGGCCCTCTGTTTCTCTCCAAATACTTTTAACCCTTGTTTATGAGAGATCTAAAACAGGACTCGTCACTACTCCATATGTGCCCCTGTCACACAATAGCTCCTCCTAACTCCCAGAAGCATCATAATAACGGAGATGAGTGAATAGATGGTCATGCTTAATAAATGTATTTAAAATAGCAACAAGCTATGGTTTAAAATGTCTGATCATATTGTAGGGGGTTATGTGTAATAATGAAACACCCTTCTATCTCTTTCAAAGAGTAAGATTTAGGGGAAGAAATTTCTGAGTTTCTGTCAAACAGTCCTGCCCCTATAAGTAAGCTATTTGCTTCTATGACTTCTCTCCACCCTGCCCCCGCTTCCCAGACCCTGTTCCTACTAGTCTCCATCTCTCTCTAGTGTCTGTATTGCTTTCCTTCCCCCCTTCTGCGTTGCTCTTCCTTTTTGTTTTCTTAGGACCCATTTCAACATTTTACTTAATCTCTCTACCCTTAATATAATTCATTGTGATGATCTCCCCCCCTTCAAAGCCAATCAATGATGCTCCTTCAGCTGAGTTGAGGTTGTCCCTAGAGAGATGATTATCTTCCCTCAGGGCTATGTGTACTGCCTCTGCAGTAATCTGACCTTGGACTTAGATGCTCTGCCAGTAAACATTTGGCTTCAGAAGGAAGCTTTGGAAGCCCAGAAAAATCAGTATGCATAGAAGCTGGACACACGTTGTACTAAATCTACTCCTTAGAAACAGCACCCTTAATTCTGGCAACCTAATCTGCAGCAACAGTACTCTGGAATCCAAAAGCCAGCATTTATAGCAGTAATTTAGCATATATCTCATACTAAAATCCATTAACGTAAATAAAAATCTCTCAATGCAATAGAGAGAGACTACCATCCAGCAGTGCTGCTACTGGACTCCATCTTATTCTCTCCAATAAATGCCACTAGTAGTCCTTTCTTCCCATAGTCTATTTCTAGGAATCACATGCTGTAGGTTTTCAACTGGATGATTGGCTGGTTGAGGGAAAATACATCCACACACATTTATTTGTTGCATTCATGTTAAAAATAGCAATGTTGCATTTATTTAACTTTTCTTTATCTGTCAGCTGAGCTTTATTCCATAAATAAAGTCCTGCTACCCCAGAGCCTTACTGGTGAACTATCTGTAAATTATTTTCTTGTGACTTGTTTGATGAATTCTGAAACCAAAGCCATGCAGCTTGAGTACCAAATTAAATTTAGTAAATAGGTAGACCATAGTTTTTGTATCGTATTTAGCTCTGATTTCTCATCAGATGCTTTTATTGTAATCTAAGCAGCCCAACAACAACACAATCTGCCCTTTTAATGTTGTAATTGAGGTCTATGCAAACAAATTGCCATAGCCATAGAAAAATGTTTGCCCTCTTTCAGCTGAACACACACAATACATTTTAGCTGAATAAAACTCAACTGAAAGGCATAAATCAAGAGTTTAAATATAGCAGTAGCTTACTAAGTCAATAAATACAGGACAACAAAGCTGAAATTATACCCCTGTTGCATTAGGTAAGACTCCTTTTAACTAAACTACAATACATTTTGTTGAGATGGGCAGGCAGAGCAAGCTGGTATTTTATCTGTTTGCCTACACTAAACCAATGTCTTAATGTGCAGCTTTATTTTTTTTTAAATAAGTAACAGCCAATATTTTACCTTCATGCTCTTTAAAAAATTCAAATCGTTTGGCATCCTTCATGTTTGCCTTTGTTGTGACACTTGTAGGCTCTGTTTGGGAGGGGGGAAAAAGTAAATTCTAAGTGTGTCTTAATTAGTAGTACAATAAGCACTAAGGCAAATTATGGCTTCTCAGCAATCACTTACTCAGCCCATAACTCTGACATGCTAACAGGTTACATGTGGAGCTGTGGCGAGCCAATAGAGGCATTTCTAATGCACCTATGGCAGAGATAGCTAGACACTAAAGTCAAGAAGATAAACTTAGAAAAGCTTTTTCTGATTTATTTTGAAAAATTTGACAGTTACTAATAATTTAAAGCTTGGCCTCTGATACTGTGTACACCTGCAGGGGTAGTTACATGTCTAACTACCTGCTTTGTGAATGCAAAACTTTCAGGTACAACTTTGGAGTTCAGTTTGAGGCAAGCACAGACTATGACCCCTAATATTTGGGTGCAGTCTGTTGTCGTTTAATATAAAATCAGCCTGTGGTGTGTAGGCAGTAGTCTATTTAGCAGGAAACAACTGAAGTGAAAAGCCATTTAGTGGTTATTACACTAAGAGATAAAACTGGAGACATTACGTACAGCAGATATTCTGATTTGCTACTCCAGTTTATAATGAATGGATATTACCTGGCACAAGTGTTGCTTTAAATTGGTCTATATTTTCATCTGAGACTTGTAGACTGCGACTTTGTCCCTCAAAAGGTGTCTGTGTCTTGTTTTCCTTTTCACTGAATTCTGACTTCTCTTTAATAAGAGAAAATAATTAATTTTAAAATGGCATTCGTTAAGTCTTCACTACCTGATTATGACCATATCAATGATGTAATATTTCTCGGCTTTAAAAGTTAAAGATCATTTTGTATTTTTGTGAGTGAGTCATCTCACCCACCCATCACCAACCAACAAAACCGAAACCCCCCTATTTGGGGGGGGGGGAATTAAACTACATAATAGTTTTCAAAATCAAGTTAACTGATGCAGATAGATAAACCAGACATATTGGGTGACTTCTAAATCAACATATTTTACTTTACATTCCAATTACTGCATTTTTAGCAAATTACAGTAAGATGCTGAATAGTTTATTAACAAAAACACAAACACCACCCCACAATTTTGTAGAAGCAAGTCCTATTATGTGCCTATAGTGTCAGGAGTCTACAATATCCAGATAGAAAGTGGACTGAGCCAAATCACCGCCAAGATATATTCAAGGCACCCTGGTAAAAATGAATGAGGAATATACAGCCCATGAAAATAGCAGCACTACCAAACCAAAGATACTTAGTCTAAATATATTCAGTTAGAATTAGATTAAACTACCCCCCACTGCCACATATATATTTCACACATATTACCAATAGACCTTCATCTCCCCCCTCCACCCCCCAAAAAAGCTCTGTCTGTGATAGGAGGTGATAGTGTATGATCATGTTTCTGGCCATTTGGTTTTAAATGAAAGTATAAACATTTAATGTGCTTTTTATACTATAAGGTTCTGCTCTAAAGCTCACTGAAGTCAATTGGAGTCTTTCCACCAGTCTTTCATCCAATTTTAGGATGAAAATTAATACCCCCTTTTTTTTTTGGTTTTATGGTAAAATATTTTAAATGTTTTATATTTCAAATAGTTTGTATCCCATAATATTAATGAATCAAAAAGGAAATGGGTAACTGAAATATTGGTTCATAACATGTTACATCAGTATAAATACAAAAAGTAACACTGGTAACAAAGTCAAAGTACAAAACATTTGTCATGTAACTGAAAAATGTCTAACAGCTAATGCAATATTCAACACAAAACTAACAACTTATTAGAACCAGCTCCCACTACAAACTTCCATATGCTGACAGGGACAAAAGAAGGTTGGGGGAGAAGTGACCTTAAAAAAGAGCAGTGAGGAAGACGTGGAGTAATGGGGAGGGTCTCATGGGAAAGGTTCCCATGACCTTGTGGATCATCATTATTGTGAACCCTAGAGGCTTCGATACTATTGTGCTCTAAGCTCTGTATAAACACACAGTGAATGACAGTACCTGCTCCAAAGACCTTACACTCTAAAAAAGAACAAGATATAACAAGTGGATGAGATAAACAAGTGAGCTAGAGGAGTGTGGGGAGAAGAAATAGTAGTTGTAGTACAGAGCAGTGGTGTGTGCAATTCTTAGCCCATCGGTAACAGTTATCAAGTAGCAGCAGCAGTGATCACACTGCATTGGCCAGCAAACATCCTTCTTTCTGAAAAGGAGTTTAAACAGCAATATAACTTATGAATAGACAGTGGACACCACTTAAAAATTGGTATTTGCCAACCTGTACTACCCTTTACCACAATTATTGTCTATTCCAAGAATAGGGGGACAGTGTAGTATCTACTGCAGATAGGTAACTACCTACCTACATTTCTAAAGAACCTGTCACTATATCGTCTATAAGTATGGCCATAATATCTACTGGCAAGTTATTTCTTTTAAATGGCAACCATGGAATCGTTTCCACATGTCTAATTTTCAATAACTAGGACATCCCCGATAGGCTGGGGACAGTTTGTAGATGAAAGAATGGATGCATGCAAGAGAGTACAGACTGATCTTTAGCAGTGTGGTTGGAGGCCCATATAAATTACCTAGAATATTCTACGTGGGGAAATCCCAGGAATATTTTTTTTTAAAAAAAACCTTGTAAAACAGAAGCAAGATTAATTCCTTCAATATGGTATGTAAGTTTTTCTGTGGGAGCCCAAAATTATATGAATCGGAACATAGTCACCAATTGTATGAGGGACCTGTGAGGAGGAGAGCGAAGATGAATAGCATTAAGTTAGAAAATGAGCTACTCTGATCTATAAGATCTTTACCTGGAAATAGCAATCTCTAACAAAATGCCAAATGGCACATTTTTCAAAATCAGTCTGATGGTCTGATCTCTCTTCCAGGCATGGAAGTAAAAACAAATCTTTCTCTGGTAAAGCTTCACTAAGCAATTATAAGTAAGTGAAATAAAACTTTTTTATCATGCAATTAATGAATTTGCAGGCTTCAATAGATGATGGCTGCATATGAAGGAAACTGTTATTGCACATGCCAAATATCAAACTTGCATGTATTGAAAGAGAACCGTTTTGTTCCAAAGCACCAGAATATCTTGAATTCTCCAGAACTGTTTTCCTCTGTACAACTGGGACAGTAACACCTCATTAAATCTGCAATTTGGTCTTTAGCATACCTAGACCTTCTCAGATGAATGAAAGCGATAATACATATTGTTCCTAAGTTAACTATATCACTTTCTGATCATTTTTTCCCTGAGTTTATCTCACAGGTTCCAGGTTCTTTGGGGAGGGAGGGACGGGAACAGAAAGGGCTCTTCAGGTGATCTGGGGACCAGTTACTTACATTGTAGGAGTGAAAGCAAACCCAAGAACATTGGTCAGTCACTTTCTATGGATATCTACTATATGTGTATAGGGGTAGCATGCCAAAAAAGTACCACCACACCGTCGGGTCACCGTCATCTTATGATTGCACAAGATGTAATAGGTTCATCTTTAACAAGCTTAGCAAAAAAACTACTGTCTGCTCATCGTGAAATTTTCAAACACTCAGAATTTGGTCAAATCCAAACCAGTTTCCTCCAGAGTAAATCCACATATGTACTATTTGTTAGTGAGAACTATTTCCATGACAAACTGCAGTATTCAAAGCACAGCATTTTTGACTGTTGGGTAGTGAACTCCAAAAGTTGCAAGAATTTCAAAGTACGAAAAATATGTTTTCCTCGTTCTCCCCTCACTAAAAAAAAAAAAAAAAAAAATGGCTGGATTATTTTTGCTCAAAGTAACCAAACAGTATTCACCTTTGGACAGAACAAACTGTGGAAAACGTGAGACGCCCACAGTCTTAATGTGTCAGTCATGACTGAAAATAGGACTTTGTCACAGCAGGATTAATGAACTTTTAAAGCCCATGTCTAGGACCCCAGCTCCAGGAATCACATTATGATGACACAATATCAGCTTTTTTTTTTCCCTTCAAAAAATTAATGCCTAGCCCTCTTGCTTCCAAAGAAAAAAGCTTAAAAACATGAGCCACGTGTAACCAATGCAGTGAGGCCTGCATGAGTAAGCTGACAGCTTGGAACAATGTCTTAAGAGGTGTGAACTACCCCAGCCAGCTCAGGTCCATCTAAACTGCACAAAAAACCCCACAGCAGCAAGTCTCAAAGCCAGGTCAACTGACTCAGGCTCACTGGGCTTGGGCTGTGGGGCTCAGAATTGCAGATGCTCAGGCTTAGGCTGGGGCACTGAGACACACCACCATCGCAGGGTTTCAGAGGCCAGCTTCCAGCCTGAGCATCTATGCTACAATTTGTAGCCCCGCTGCCCAAGTCCCACGAGCCTCAGTCAGATGATCCGGGCTAGCTGGAGCCGTGCCAGGGGTCTTTTATGGCAGTGTAAAGTGTAACTGCTGCTTGAACTGACATATGTGAGCTAGCTTTATTCTAGCTAGCTGGGGTCCTGGAATAGTGAAACTGGCAGCATGAGCTGCAGCACAGGCTAACCCCACGCCTAATTACCCAGCGTTCTAGACAGGTTCATACAGCTCGTGCTGCCACAGCCTCACTGAGCCACGATCTGCATTAGTAGAGAAAAGCTTGCTCAAATATGTTGGCTTGAGCTGCAATCACAGCCAGTGCCTGCAGTCTAGAAGTACCCACTATGGGATGTTAGCTCTAAGCCCCACTGCTCTGGGTGGGACCACCCATCAAAACAATCCTGATGCTCCTAAGGGGAGGGGGAGAGCCCTATTCTCACTCTGGTGGGGGGGGGAGAGGGAGGAAGGGGGCTCCATATCCCTGCCTCTCTGGGAGACAGGCCCTCAACCACTACCACTTCAAGTGGGAGGAAGGGTCCTGGCCTAAAGGTGTGGCCCTGAATTGCCTTAATCCTGCCCTAGTTTTAATGCTCAACAGTTCAGCAGCCTGCTGTAACTTTGTAGGGTTGCACTTTGTCTCTGAAGCTGCAATGAGAGAGACTGGCTTGGCAACTATGGTGCCTTAAGGAACAAAGGTCCAACACAGATAACTTCAAATCTCAGCTTCGATAATTTAAAGAACTGGTTCATAAAGAAACCATTCTAGAATGACTTTTCTAACATGTTTTGGTCAAATTCATTTCTAAAGTAATAATACTGACATGAGTGAAGTTACTCCAGGGATGAATTTGGTTCAATAATGAAAGAACTAGATTAGTATAAATGTTTTAGGGGGGAAATTAATTATCCCTTGAAAGATTTTTTTACATACTAATCACAGAAGGACTTGCTAGCATCTCGTGTTTCAAATACAGAATAATTTGCAAGCAGAAGGATAGCACAACAAATATTTCTGTTATTCCCTGTTAATTACAATTTGCTTAATTTAAGGAAATTCCACAGAATGAAAGCTCTCTCTTGAGATTGTTGCTAGTAGGCAGCATAAACACTGTACAAGGCAAATAGTTACAGTATATATAATAAACTACCTATCACAAAACATTTTTGCTTTTTCTTTGTCCCCAGGCCGATTCAACTCTACGATGTTCACTGCAAATGACATCAGATTTCTGTCTTTAGAGATCTACTGTGTAACATCTTGCATAAAAAAGTTAATGTCTTCAATTGTGACTCTTTTAGCATGTTGGGTCATGCTGGAGCTGTTCCTTAAAGTAGAAACTAAATCTATGTTAGTAAAAATTCTAAGAAAATAAATAGTAGCTAGTGATATATCGAGTAGTGAAGGGAAGCTATAAGTGATGACCTGTAATTAGGGCCTGCGCTCTGAAAGGGCCCATTGTGTTTGCCATCTGCTGCCTTTTGCAAACCCTGAGTCCTGCTGCTGCTATCACTGAACGATACTCCACTTGCTCTTATCTAGGCAGAGCTATAGCAGTGACAATCAAAGCAGCACTCCCTGCTCTGTCCCATACCCATAGATCAGGTAGATGGACAGCTCCAGCATTCAGTCAAAATGCGTAGCAATGCTATAACTGCCAAAACGTCTCTGCCCCCAATCACAGAGGGGGCAGAAGAGAGCTACCGGGGTACAGTAGCAGAAAGCCTCCCTTTCCTCCAGCAGCCAGGAACAAGAGGGTAAAGCCCTCTTTTCAGCAGCTGGGTGGGAATGGGGCAGAAAAGATGGAGTGCCCCAGCTTGCTCGCTCTCTGCCTCTTGCAGATAGATGGTTTGGGATTAACTAACTAGTTTATTAACATTCAGGGTCCATTCTCCACTGTCTTCTCTGCTGATGTTTCCATCAGGGAAGTGCACATCAGGCAGCACATGCCCATACGCAGTTCTGTGCCATTTTCCCTTGGGAGAAAGATTCATTCATGGATACTTAAAGTGACATGAATTTAAGTGACAAGTGGCAGGAGATTAAGCAGGACTGAGAGTGCTCTCTGGATGTAAATAATCATTGCCCCTTATGCAATTAAATTTCAAAAACAAATTAAAAACACACAAACCATTACTCCTGTGTGAAACTGCTTTTCCTAGGGCACTTTTAAAATCATACATAATGTAAAATATGCTGTGAAGACACCAAATTACACTTGAAACCCCAAGAGTTATGTGAATGAATACCTTACAATCCATGACTTTTGATATGATCACAATAGGCCAAAGTGAGAGCTATGCCTGGCCGACCTCCACAGTTGTGGGGCACTACTTGCTTCCTGAGGGACATTAACAAACTTGTTCTGCGATCACTCAGCCCTATGGACTCTGCCCCCTCCTACTGCTATAAACACTGCAGTGGAGGTGCCAGGGAGTGATGCTGGGGAAGTGGTGTCTCTTCTGATAGCTCTGAATGATAGGGTTGGGAAGCTCTCCCTACCTGACTGATAGCCAGTGTTTTAGTATCTTCCTGTATCAGGACCTATTTTAACTGATGGCCTTGAAAATTACATGTGATGAGCTTTTGTTAGGAATGCTGTATATTCTTAACTTGCTTCAGTAAAAACTTCAAAACATGTTTTTCTCTTATGTAGCTTTTAAAATATTTACTATCTTAGAAGGACCTTTACACTTGTCAGCCTTAAATCAGAAAATGAAACTTGTTGGAAGCAGATTTCTAACAGCCAAGGGCTACTATAATTACATCCCTATTAATATGCACGTTGGTTTGCTATTTTCTTTCTATGTGCAATCAATCCACATTTCCCTTACCTTTATGTTTTTTTAAATTTTGAAGAATGTTTTCCATGACTGAAGAGTTCATACTCTCACTAACTGTTAAAGGCACCTGTGTTTCTATACAACAAGAGAGGGAGGGGAGAAAATGTTTATTTTAAAAATGTTTTTACTTCTATAAACTCAAAGTATTGCATTGACAAGTTGCAGTGCTGATATATTTTATTGCTTACAAGCAACTCGGGGAATTGCTGTTCTCAACCTAATCCGTAACAAATGACCCTTTCAAGCTATTAATAAATCAGGCCCAGAAATATTTTATTTCCTTTCTTTTATTCTTTGGTTTTGTGTATTTCTTTGTATTTTCATTTTTCTTTACTAGTGAGTCTTTGTTCTGTATTCTCAGGGCCAACTCCTAAGTCTTTACTCGGGCAAAATATTCATTAAAGCAACATTCTCTACTCAGTATTTATTGTCTGTTTTCAGTGTCTTTCTCCATTATGAAATAATATTTATTCAAGAAAGGCTACCCTGAGCAGAGCATGGTTATACTATACTATTCAATGTCACAAATGTGTATGAGGAGGTGCATTTTTTCTAGTGCTGGAAAAGGTACTTGAAAAAGAAAAGCATTTACCCATTGTTCTACTGCAATGACTTCTCAGATCCAATTCTAAAAGCAGAAATAATAGTAGGATCGATAGGCCAGTAAACTCAATGGCAACAGGGCATGGCGCCTTCTCCATCACTGAACTGAACATGGCATAGCAGCTGATGACTGGTTGTTCAGTGGTCTACACAATGCTCGCTGTACCTCTTTCCAGAGGAAGAGTGAGAACTGCTGAGAGAGGCTTCAGTTTCTTCAGGCACTCCTCTGACTACCACTGCTCTCCCTTCCCTAACAGGAGGTTTCACCTTCTAGCACCTTCCTATTTGTTTAATTGCTTGGGCTACTAAATAGGGTGCTGCATGCATCTGCACTCTTTGCATGCCCCTAGCACCAGCTCTAGGCCTATGTGAAATGTACTTCTGATCTAAGTGCAGTGGCAGCAGGATTTTTATGTGCGTACATACTATAGCCACCAATATGTTTGGTACGGCATTTGAGGGAGCTTTTTTTATAGCAGGATTTTTTTTTAATTACATTGTGTACATAGTTTAGGGGTAATAAATTAGCCCCTGATCATGCAATCACGTATTTACCTGCTTAACTTTAAGCACATTAATAAGTCCCGTTGATTTTATCTACTGAAATCATCACTAAAATCAATGGCACTGTTCATGTGCTTGAACTTAAGCAGGTACATAAGCAATTGCAGAATCAGGGCCTTTATTTGTAAGTTCTTAAAAGAATAGATGGCTATTTGTTTTGCATGCCTTTTTCTCTCTGTTCAAGAAATGTAAACATAGTTACATTTCTTATCTGGCAACGTTTGCCTCTCTCATCCTGGCTATTGGAGGCATTCAGCACACAATTTCATAGTTTCTGGATTTTAATAATGTTATTTACCAGTACCTCTTACACGGTGTGAAGTTTATATAGCAACTGTCTGTAGTCCAAGTTAAAACTGAACTGAAAATAGAGGCCTTGTACCAGATCTTCAGCTGATGTAAATTGACAATGACTTAGGTGGCACTTCACCAATTTACATCGGTGGAGGATTTGATACTCTCTGTGTCCAGTATGTTAACATGTGTTCATCCATATTTCTAATATAACAATGTTATGTTTACAAAATATAAATATTAATGGAGAGTGAAATATACATACTATATTCTTTCTGTAAGTCCTGTAATACATTCTTCAGCATTCTCACTGACACTTGAGAATGGTTTCCTTTTACACCTTGGAGATTATATGTTTGAACACCTATAAAAAATATTAAGTTACTAGAAAGTGATTGAATCTTATATTTAAAAAGTTATACCATAAATATTTAGATTTACCCATGTGATCTTCCAGCGTCTGTAAAATACGGTTCAACTGACGAAATGGATAAGTAGCAGACTCAGGCAGACCTGCAAACAAACATATGAAAACACTTGTGGTCAATTCTTCCATACTTTAATTGTAATGAACAGTATTTTTGCCAATCAAAAATGAGGATGAAAATATCTTTTGGAATGATTTAATTATGTAGCTAGTAAAGTGGGAGGTGCCATACAATGAGTAGATGCAAATGGATTTTAGGGCTTCTACGAGAACACTCTGTGATAACAAAACTAAAAATGTAAATGGCTTCACCAATGCAATGGCTCAGGGGAAGAACATACTGTAGACAGAAATAAAAACAGGCTTGTTAGATTGGCTGCTTACAACGATGGCAGAACAAGCCACACTGGAGTGTCAGAGACACACTGGTGCTCGCAGTCAGGATTTCTCAGTGCTAAGCATTCAGGCAGAACTTTTCTACTTAGTTTTGAGAGTAACAGAACCATTAGTTGCCAGTAGCTCATAGAAAATAAAATAAAACAGAATTTAAAAAACACTGGTCATAATTTCTAGCGAGTCCAATTACCCTCATTTTCCTTTCTTGCAGAGATCAGTCAAAAGCTGGACTGTTCCTTATTAGAATATAAATATGTAAAAGATATGGGGAACATGTTTAGGCTAAGATTTTCAAAGCTGTCCATTGGAACTGGATGCCCATTAGGCTGGGATTTGGCATCCTGAAGGAAGTGTTGTAATCTCCATCTGAAGCTATTGTTCTTAAGTGACATCCACTGCTATTGTAAAAATGGGATGAAAAATTAAACTTGCCTGTCATATCCCCTTCTCATTAAAAGGCCTCTAAAATGCATGAAAGAAAAGCAAAAAAAGAAAAAAAAAAAAAAGGGGGGGGGGGAACGCAGCACAAGATGATAAAAACAATAAATTGCACTTCAGTTGTACAAACGCCCATTGGCCTGTGAAAGGTAAAACTGCCATTTAATCTTTAATTCAGCCTACTGTACCTCAGTACATATGGTGGGCAACTTCCTACAGTAAACACAATGATGTTAGGTAGGCTTAACGTTCCGTTTCCTGGGTTACATTGGTATAACTTACAAACTTATCTTTACTTTTAACACTATGTACACTAATTGGATAACATATTGAGGTTGTTTCCTGGTTGAAGTAATAAAGGAATCCTAAACTAAATAAATGCCAAATGCAAATAAACTCTTCTCTGATTGATTGACACTTTTGATGCTGACGCCTCTCAGGAAAAGTAAGCTATATTAGCAATTTGCCTCTGTCTGCTACCTCTGAGGTAGTGGTGGAAGCATCTATATTGCTATATATTTCATCACTGATCTCAGAAACAGGCTTCTCAATCAACTATGGTTACAGAGCAACAATGGAAGGAGGTGGTTCTAAAGGCAAAATTCCTTCCAATGAATCGGAAAATTGCTCTTCTTCATAACCAAATACAACAACATGCCAGTATTTAAGAGAAACAAAAAGGGAGGCTTTAGAAGAACAGCTTCCAAATCTCTATCCTACACCCACTGTGGCAGCCCAGAAGATAGGTACTCTCCTCAAATTGTAGTAACAGCTCTGTCACAAAAATTCCTTGCGTGACTTAATCGTATCTCTACAAAATTCCCAGAGCAAACTTTAATATGCAATTAAGGCTGAAAAAAACATATGTAGCTACAGGGGAAAATGCCATAAAAAGGAACATACGAGCTTCTCTATGAATGAGATCCCCTTCTCTGTCACCTCTGCAAAGTTTTATAATTTTGTGTCAAATACAAGAAGTTTTTAATAGGCTTCCTGTAGCAGACAGATGATTAACTGAAGTAGAACCAATTTTCACAGTTTCTGTGGTGGGAAATATTCAGGGATGGAAAATGTTAAATAGTCAAGCTCTTCATGATACGATGTTTCTGAAGGGGGAAAGCACATACAATGTTTTTAAAATATCTTTTTCCTAACCTGTTGGTTTGCTCTCTGTTGGATAAGTTTCTTCAAAAAATGCTGAATGACTACTTGTTTTTTTCATACTATTGGTTGTCAAATCTGTAAATGTACAATGTTTAATATTAAATTTTCTAAAATTGATTTGGTGAAAATGAAAATCAGTGCTATGATTTGGTTAATGTATTGGCTTTACATCAATAAAAAACCATTTGCTGTGTGAAAAGCATTTTGATTATCTAGGGATTAGACTTTTCAACAGGAAAATTCTGGTCATTCCCCTGTCCCCAAATCACTAGATGGTCTACTACTGGAGCACTATCCCACTCAGAAAAGTGGAAAAACAGAGACAGAGTAAATTTCATTCACAATTGTTAATTCAAATTTATCAATCTACATTCTCAGCTGGTGTAAACTGATGTGGTGCATCTGCTCCATTTTCAAAGACTTTGCATATGCCCTTTGCAAAAGGAGTTCTGAAGCAGAATCAGACCTTCAGTGGCATCAACTGGAATTGAAGGGACTGAGCACCTTCCAAGTTTTGGACCTAGCCAGGGAGATCAGCCTCCACCAATAGGCAATACTGAAGGAGACACTGAGCAGCAGCAGCAAGTGCAGGTGTCCGTACACAAACATTTGAGATTGTATAGAACTTCAGTTTTTACTGCTGTTGCTCCTATCCATTGCTTGCTCACCTCAATCAAGCAGCTCTCCAGCTACCAGTTGAGATTTATTAAATTAGGAATTCAGTAGCTAGAAGAGAAATTGAAGGAGGGGAGGTTTCAAAACAGTGAAACAGCTTTCTTGAAAGCTATGTTTTCTCCTTTCATAATTCTTCCTGCATCCCTCCCTTCAACATCATTATTATTATTTTAGGCAGGGCTGATAGCACTGCTTATTATTAAGGTTGCCTGACACTTCCTATTATTAGCGCCTGTTTTAGTTGCTGATAACTTTGTGATACTTTAATTATTTGGGCTGATTATTTATTTATTTATTTTTAGATTTTAGCCAAAATTGTTCAGCCATTTCAGAGAACAAGACTAGGAAAAATATAAAAAAATTCTTGAGACTTTTTCTTTGAAATGCTGTTTTACCCCCATATTTTGGAGTAGAGACTTGAAATCTGGCAGTGGGGTGGCCTGTGTGTCAGGAATGTGCCTTTTGCTATCCCCGGGAAAATTCCCCCAAGTTTAATCACATCATAAGTCTTTGATAAACTGCAGTTTGCATATGTTCAGTAGAGACTTATATTTTAGCAGCTAAAATCTCTGAAGATTCAATCTTCACTGAGCATGCTTATGCCTCTCACAGCTCCTAGTGCTGACCAGATTGTGCATCTGCCATCCACACACAGAGCAATTTAGCATGCGCCAGCCCAGGGCTATGAGGGCTCAGAAGGACTCTCCCTGTAATTGCTGCTCCCAGTGGATCCCTGGGCTGGGGCTGGGCACTGGAACTGAACAGGGAGACTGTCTCTCCTGTGCTGTCAAATACTCCACTGAACAGGCAACCCTTATTTCGGCATTTCCTGTCTTTGAGTGCTTGACTTTACAGCTTTCATAATGTTTTTAATATAGTTGATAGTAGAAGATGGTTTCCACTATTGCTTCCAATAGAGAACTGCTTTCTTTAGACCAACCCCCCAATTAAAGGCATCACTTTCATGATATCTCCATCATATTGCTTATATGGGAAAATCTGTTTTACAAATCTAGACCTTTTGGCTAATTTTACCCTTACCGAGCATAACATTTTCTACTTACCAGTAAAAGGCACTTGATTTTGTACACTGTACAAGCTATTCAAAGTAAAATTATTTATTAGCACTGGAAAATCTTGTGCATTACTTGTTATATCAACTTTTTTAACTTTACCTAATTCTGAAACAAAATTGAAAGATTAAAAAAATACTATTTGCATTTATGTTCCTTTGTGGGAGAAATTTTACTTGATATTATAAAGTTACATAATAAACACCATACACTGCCATTAATCCAAACTCAAAAACTACAGTTGAAATCAAGATACAAGATATTATTATGATCATATGTATTCTATAATGCTACAGACATGTGCTGTAGAATCCATACTCTACTCCAGAATTGTGCTTCAGGATGCAATCTTATATTAAAAAGAAGAAAGTTTCTAGCATTTATGGTTGCACAGAAAACTTTCCAAACATGAGGGAAGCATAAATGGTTGCAGTTCTATATCCTTGATTCTGCAGACAGCCTGAAATAGCATCTCTGTAAAGTCTGAACAACTCTCATTCATCTGAATGGGATGTTAACTCTGAAACATGATGGCAATTACATATCAGTATTAACTATTACAAGGGCCCTACCAAATTCATGGTCCATTTTAGTCAATTTCATCACCAGGGAGTTTTAAAATTAATCGATTTCACATTCAGATGTTTACATCTGAATTCCAAAATCATCTTTACACTTTTTTGTGAGAGCCAAAACCCCATCTGTCAAAACCTCCAGTTTCCTCTGACATCGTGTACATTGCAGTTGTGGTTTAAATTCGGTGTGCTGCAGAGTTTTCCTGCATTACAAATTTAGGGACAGAGGCCCAGATCCTAAAGGTATTTGGGTGCATTGATTTCGATGGAAATTAGGTGAGTGTGGCACCTAAAGATCTTTGAAGATCTGGACCAGAGTACATA
The DNA here is from genome assembly GCF_027887155.1 of Malaclemys terrapin pileata. Classification (NCBI taxonomy): domain Eukaryota; kingdom Metazoa; phylum Chordata; order Testudines; family Emydidae; genus Malaclemys; species Malaclemys terrapin. The sequence continues at coordinate 244,211,661 of NC_071505.1, forward strand.
GAATTTAATATCAAATTTAATAACACATACAATATTACACTGATTGTATTATGCATGCAGTGCTGTTGTGCATGGCTAACATGTACAACAGCACTGCAATAACATAATACTAATACTGTTGTAGCCATGTTAGTTTCCCAGACGCCAAGAAGAGCTCTGTGTAGCTCGAAAGATTGTCTATCTCACCAACAGAAGTTGGTCCAATAAAAGATATTACCTCACCCACCTTGTCTCACTGATTGGACTACTCATTTTCAAATTTAATTCAGTAAAACTTCAAATTTTAAATTTATCTGAAGTTGATCTCCAGTATGCTGCACAGGTGATTTGCTGAATCATCAAGCTTTTCATGGAGTACACATGTCCTTGGGTATTATTGTTTGTATTGAATATTTTTATTGCAGTAGCAACTAGAAGACCCAGTCAAAGCTTAGGACTCCCTTTGTGCTAGTTCTCTTCACACACATAATAAAAAGATAGTGCCTGACCTAAAGAATTTACAATCGAAATACTACACTGAGAACCACTTGCATTCAGTGATCATTTACTCATGAGTAGTCCCATTAAAATCAGTGAGACTGTACATCTGAGTAATTACTCACCAATGTGAGTAAGGAGTTTACAATCTGTCTTTAAATAATATTACGGTAAAAATCATTTTATTTTGCAACAATGTAGAAATAGCTTTTCACGGGGAATTAATATTCTATCGAAAAGAGAAAAGAATTTCTTACCTGCTATAAGAAGTTTTTTCCTGTTGCTACCTGTGGAGTTTCTTTCCATATTTCCAGCCTCAATTTTTGCAAGACTTTTTCCTCTTACTTTTGTATTATTCTGTATTTTCTTATCCAGTGAACTGTTTACGGTCACTTGCAAAACATCATCTTGTACTACTACTGAATTTATTTTATTTTGTTGGTCAATAATATTGCTGGCGACAATATGCACCTCAGGATTCGCTCTTGAATTTTTTAAATTGTAAATATCAATCTGAGTTTGGCTTGAATTATCATTGGAATGGAATCTTATAGTAATATTAGTTCTTGTTAAGCTGTCTTTGTTATTACCAGTATTTTTATCTTCCTCCAAATCAGGAAACAACATCCTTTTCTTTTTACCCTCTTCTTTGTTTTCATTATCCACTTTCTTATATTTTGACTGAGTGTCCAAAAGTATATTTGGGAAAATCTTCTGCAGCTTGTTAATAATCAGCATTGAAGAACCGTTAGAAACCTGAGCTGCTTTTGTTGTCACACTGTTAGAAGATAACATCTCTTGCACATCAATGTGCACTCCACTTGGTAATAACTGTGTTTTTACAGATGGCCCTGAAACTATATAATTGCACATATTAAAATCATAATTCTGAATGTGCACACAATAGGTGTGAAATTCGGATGGCTAACACAAGGTCTGTGCACTATTTAAGTTTCACTTAAGCTCAATTTTTTAAAGTTGAAGTGGGACGTAAGTAATGCACAGACTTTGTGCTGGCCCTCTGCACAGGGATGAATTCTATTCCAAGAGGATAGATAAGAAATTTAAAAACTGGGAATACTTGCCTTTTACATCTGTCATATTCACAGGTGTGCTTAACACTTCATCTTGTTTTTCTGAAAGTTTATGTTCATGCATCATATGCTTCTGGTGCAGAACTTGGATCCGATGATCTAAAATAAAATAGGTGAATGACTACTTGTGAAAAGGAAAAAAAAAAAAAGCAAATATCTACAGTATTTTAAACTGTTTTGAAAGTGTCAAATACTATAGTAAATTGTAAATGAGAATCACTGACCATAAAATATTGCTTCTAATTTTTAGCAATGAAATATATCTCTAATCCAGGAGAGAAGAAAAATAAACAACCCCAAAACTATTATATAAAAGGATTTAAAAAGAGAAACAATGTACACAAGAGGAAAGTGTGGCTTATCAAGGACTTTAAAGAAACTGAGAACGTGAGTATAAAATCCTTATGTCAAGAGTAACCTCATCAAAATGAAATGTATACTGAGTTGAAAAACTAACGTATGTCATTAACCGGGTACTAGTTTCCTGCATTTATTGCCTCTACAGAACTGAACTCTTGGAGCTGGGCACCATATACACAGAATAAGCACACATTACCCCAGATGTATAATCACATTGAGACTGTGTCTGTAAAGGAATAACTACAGGTCAATCCCTTGTAATTCCTATCTACCAGTCATAATAGGGAGACTCCAAATTGGGATATATAACAAAAGTAGAGCTGATGTGTAATAATCTTACGAATACTGTAGGATTTGCTATGCATTAGTCTGGAAATACTGAGACGTAACAATTTTTTCCTGTATAAATGTATTAATCTAGCTTAATAGGAGCTGTGGGAGGTTCAAACAGGAAGAGAACACAATGGTTCCCTGGATAAGCAACCTCTGACCAAACGTTTAGGGCAGTGGTTCTCAACCTTTCCAGACTACTGAAGCCCATACCCTGCCACCCAGGCCTGAAGCATGTAACTTAGCTTTGTGTGGCCCCCTGTGGCATGGGGCCCCAGGCAATTGCCCTGGTTGCCACTCCCTAACTCTGGCACCGCACTTGCAACCTCCCTAAAACCATCCCATTACCTCCCCCACCCTGGAATCACAACCCCCGAAGTTGAGTAACACTGATCTAGATGAGTTGATGTACTGCCTGGAAGACCTCTGCGTACCCCTGGTTGAGAACAACTGGTTTAGAGTGCCAATTACGAGACAATGGTATACTTCCAGCCCCAGGCTGGGTACTAGACAGTAAACAGCTAAAAAGCACTTCTCAGGAGAAGAAAGGGAGTCAGTTGTCAGTGGCTTGTCTACACTTACAGCGCTGCACTGGTGCAGCTGCATGGCTCTAGCACTTAGTGAAGACACTACCTACGCCGACGGTAGGCAGCTATGTGGACAGGAGAAGCCCTATGCCAGGGGTTAGGTCGGTATAACTGTGTTGCTCATGGGATTTTCCACATCCCTGACTGACATAGTTATACAGACATAAGTCTGTACTGTAGATGTAGACCAGAGCACAGGCTCTGTAGCAGTGTCTGAAGGAGCTGGGCCTTCCCAGATTCAGGAAACGATAAGCCTTAGGAAAAAGCAGGCATGCATATAATCTGGTTTATTGTTTTTAAGGTGTATTTTCTCTGAACTGCCTTTGTTCTAGTAACTCATACTTTGTTTGAAGAAGGCTGTTTGGTCTCTAATTACCATTGTCATTGCTTCCAGAGGGAACAGAACTGCAGGCACTAAGTCAGACCTGCTGAGTCAACCATGATTAGTACCAGGGAACTGTCATCCAGGGCCCAGCTTGAGAGTTGGAGAACTATGTGATTCCACCCCAGGCAGGGGATGACGAGAGGTCTGAGAGGTTGGAATGCTCGAAGAGACAAAGAGGGGTCAGAGATGCTGTTACCTGGGAACTGTGACAGGGTGAAAGGAGGCACTGTGTGAATCTGTGACATTAAGATTTTCATCAAACTCCAGCTATTGTTAAGTGAGTGACTTTAGTTTTCTCCTTCATAAAATTACTCCCACAGATGAAGCTAACATCTGGTATAACACACACTTTCACTCTGAAGATGATAGAAGAATGGAAAATGGAAGAGGGACTGAAGAAGCATTTTCCCAAAGTGGGCTTCTGAGCTAGGCCTTGAATCTATACAATTATACTGAGTGGAGGTATGCACAGAGCTCCAATTGAGAATTTTAGAAACTGCTGTGGTCTGGCTGTCTGTTTGGTAGTAAGCCCAGTGGTCTTGAGACCTTTTGCCTTTTTGGTATTTGGACACAACTTCTTTATAACAAGCATTAATACATTCGGTACTCTATTTAGACAGCCTCTGAGCTAAGATATTCCCCTGCTGGCCTTTCTGCATGGGTAAATAAAAGCCAAGGCGGTTTTCCAAAACACTTAGTTCTTCAGTACAAAAATCTCAGAGCCTGTTTCATATTCAGATTGTAAACGACAGCAGTCTCTGAAGAGAGATAAAGTCTAAGGGAAAAATAACAACAGGGAAATAAAATGATTGAAACTATTAGAACTACTAATAGTAAGTTTGTCTACACTGTGGCTGGGAGGTGTCATGTCCAGCTTGGGTAGGCATGCACTCGAGCTACACAATGAAAACAGTAGTATGACTGCAGTGGTATGGGTGGCAGCTCGGGCTCACCACCCAAGTACAGCCATGGCTGAGCTCATAAGTATATACTCAGGCAACTAACCTGAGCCACTGCCTATGCCACTGTGGCCACACTGCTGTTGTTAGTGCACTAGTTTGAGCAGAGCTAGCAGTGTACATCTACCTGAGCTGGCATTATACCTTTCGTCTATGTTGTAGACGTGCCCGACATTCCAAGAAGAAGCAAAATTATTAAAAACAATTGAAATTATTGCCAGATCTATTACGGATATTTTATTTTGTGGATTGTCTTGACCCATTTTTACATCATCATTGAAATCTTTCGCTGAGTGCTCTTCTGTGATGGATTTATAGTTTAAGCATAACATAAGACATAACATTCTAGACTGCATGCACGTAGTAATTAATAAATATTGTAAATTCAGATCAAAGAAATGCTACTTACTGAGTAACTTAATCATTGATTTAATTTTATTTTTGGAAAGGACTGGACCTTGTGCATCTGAAAATGAAACATTTTACAGTAAGACTCTATTATCTAAATCATAAATATAGTTAAGATTTTATTTCCAAAATATAACTAGTCATACTAAAACTCTTGCCATGGTATTTATTACACTGTCATACACCAAGCAATACGGGTCTGTTCCTTTAATGAAGTCAATGTGACAGCTCCATAATCCCTTGTGCTAGCAGGTGGTGTGCTCAATCCAATGGGAATGCTGTGGTGCTTCTAGGTGCCAAAAGCAACAGCTCTGGCAACCTGAGGGGCAGCGGCCATTTCCATTGCTTTATTATTTAAACAATATAAGAATTCCAAAGGCTGTAGTGATGATAAATCTCCATAAATAAACTACTTTCCACATTATTTCTCAGAAGCCAATATAACTCCCTTTTACTACAATTACAGAATATCTTTCAACAATTCCCTGTAAATATGCATCGATATTTGCATATATAAAGTTTTTAGAGCTATCAGTCCAGAAAAGGAAAGTTGCGCATATTTAATCCTGCAGGCTTTACTGTAGCTAAACATCTTATATAATTGTGTTATCTGTTGTTGTGGTTAATTCATATGTAACCAATGTGTGATGAACAGATTTAAGTTGAAGGTAGAAGTGTAGGAATATGCAGGACAGTATTATAGCAGTATAGGATTGATAAGCATATATTATTAGTAAAAATTTGTTAGGTATATAAGTAAGGAAAAGCTGTAAATAAAGCATGGCCTACAGGCCGACGCCTGTCAAATTTCAGCTTAGCCATATCAAGCTTTAGGCCTGACAGAAGCTGACATGACTATTGACCCAAGGGTAACCCTATACCAGTAAAATTGTAAGATTATTGTAAAAGATGTATTAATGGGTGATGTTCAAGAAAAGATGCCACAATGTGCCCATCACTACCGCAAGATGCCTGATTGTAACATCATGGGAAACGCTGCAATGACAGCAAGTTACCATTGGGACACGTTGATATAAATGTTAATGAAGGTAAGGAGAGCTAAGAGGATAGTCTATGAAAAGGAGGCACCACAACATTAATGGGGTGTGGAAGTCCAGATAAGGGAAAAGGGGTTGGAACCCTCATGCATATGCATAGGGGTTATGATTGTAACACAAAATAAAAGGGGTTCCCCAACATGAATAAAGGAGGAAGAATCCAACAGGAAGGAGATCCTCCACAAATGACTACCTGCTGAGAGATACCCATCTCTATGGTACCCCTGGGGATGTGAGTATAAAATCTTTGCTGTTAGATGTTTTGTGGTTTATTTCTATCTCTGTGTTATGTCTTAGTAATTGTGGTTTTGTTCATGAGCTTAACAAAATTGTTAATAAAAGGACAATTGATAACTTGAGAATGTCATTGTGCTCATTGCTATTGTTCCTCGTGTGCTCCTAGAGTCTCCAAACTTAATGATATTTCTAATAGTGATTCTCACCCTGCTATTTCTGATACTGTAGCCTCAGGGAGCATGAACCTTTGGCACAGGTCACTGTGGTTTAAGATACCATTGGTAATCTCATCTATATTATAAAGGCTATATTACTCAGACAAAACTCCCACTGAAAAAACGGGACCCTTAAGAGTTTGACATAACCACCTACCATACCCATTATGAACACCACAATATATTCAAGAAGTATATACGAGAATCTAAAGTTCCAACTCTAAACCAATGACAAAGCTGATTTTGAAATGGTTTTAATGATAGACAATCTGCATACCAATTGACTCATTTACGCACATGATGGCTTAGAACAATACCAGAAAAATATGTAAAAAGGTCTGTAATGGTGTATGACAATTGCTTCCAAGTATGCTGACCTTTGGTAAATGAAACAAACAAAAAGTACAGTACTCTTTTGATGAGACATTAATGAATGATTAAGAATGGATACAGCTGCATCATATGAGCCCTTGTTAAAAATATTCTTTTCACTTTGTGTCTGTCCCATAATTATAATAGAGATATTGTGCGAAGCAGGCAGTAAGCATATGCAGTAAAATATTTATATTTTTACAATAACTATATGGTATTTAACAGTGCATTATGGAATGCAGTTACTTTAGTACTTTTCCTGCTGCCGTTATTTATTGGCAGACCTTACACTTGAAATATACTATTCACTTCCAGTGAATTACTGTAATAAATCACATAATTTCCAATATTCATACTCTTTTGATATTGCACACAACTTCCAGAGGACTAGTTTTCCTCTTTCCTTCTTGAATATTCACATAAATTTTGAAGAAACTGGTATCATAAACAGCATGAATAATCGCATGGAATAGTTTGGAAGTATCAGTGGAAAAGAACAGCAGAGAAAATCTTGTTGGGAATTAAATTTACATTTTTTGAGAGAACTACAAAAACAGTATGATTTTATTTTAGTAGTATACTATGTGAATACTTGCAGAACACCCCTGAGCTATAACTAGGAATTTGATCAGGGTTTCTATTTAGGCCGGTTTTCTCCCATAAAGAGCCATTAGGATAAACAAAACACAAATATCCTGCTTCTTGTTGTTATCATGGATATGTCTACACTGCAGTCAGGATGTGTGACTGCAGCCTGTGTAGACATACCCGAGCTAGCATTAATCTAACTAGCCCAGGTACCAACAGCAACAAAGCTGCCTCAGCAGGGGCTGTACAAACCCACCTAGAACCTGGAAACATATTCAGGTGACTATCCTGTGCTGACATCTGTGCTACAGATGCATCACTGCTACTGTTTCCTGGGCTAGCTAGAGCAAAGCTAATTCTGGTATCTACACATGCCGCAATCACAGCTCCGCAGTGTAGCCATGCCTGTATTACACTAGAAGCCAGGGGCCACCACTGAGACTGAGGCCTTTTTATTGTGCTAGAGGCTGCACAAACCCCCTGGAGGAAACAATCCCTGGCCCACCGAATTTACAGTGTCAGTCAGAGTTTACTTCTTCACACTTCCATGCCCCGCCTTGCTCTCTCTTTAAGGAGAGGATCCCACAGGCAGAGAGGGGAGTCTCAACACTCTGCCCACCTGAGGGGGCTGCATTAGCCACGCCCCCAGTTTGTATCAAGTGAACCCACTGCATCAGCTGTCCCCGGGCTGTGCTGCGCTGGAGGTGAAGCCCTGAGGGGGGAGAAGCAGCAGCAGCAGCCCTGGCAAGGGGCCTATCAGCACCTGTGGTCTGGGGGCGCGCTGAGCGCCAGGCCGGCCTGCCTGCCTCTAGGGGGAGCTGCCGCGCCTCCCCGTGGAAAGCCGGGCCTTGCAGGGCGCAGCCGCTGGGGGGAGCTGCTCCCAGCCAGGCTCAGCCCCCCAGTCTGTGTTCGTGGGGCGGCGGCTCAGCACCCTGCGGTGCCCGGGAGCAGCCCGGGGTGGGATCCCCCGCGGGGCCAGTGGCGGCTCCCTACCTGGGCCAGGCTCCCCCGCTTGCGTGTCGCCCCCGCACAGGGAGCAGAGGAGGAGGAGGAGGGAGGCGGGAGCCGCAGCCCCTCTGGCCCGCACCATGCTCACCGCGGCGCCTCCGACCTCCCTGCCCCGCGGCCGGGCTCGGTGTCCAGGACACAGGGCGGCATAGAACGCGGGGCCCTCTGTGACCTCACCCGCCCGGGACAATGGCACCGGGTCGTGCGGGGCCCGCGTGTCAAGCCCCTTCCTGGCTCCGCTGGCGCGTGGCCCGGGAGCTCCCGCGAGGGGCCGGGAGGGCAGGGCTGGGGGGCGCCCCCGGCTCTCTGCGCTCCGGGCAGCGACAGCCTCCTAAGGGCGCCGACAACCCCCGCGCAGGGAGACGGGGGCCGGGGCTGCCCTGGTGCCCGCGGGCCAGGGAGAGCGGGCAGGCTGACTGCGGGGCTGGGCAGAGCCCGGCAGCGGGACACCTTCCCTTAGTAGAGGGCTGGGGGTGCATTGGAAAGGCGGCTGCCCCCACCGACAAGCAATGGACGGGGCTGTGAAACATAAGGCGATTAAAAGCGTCCGAGGGCGCCGTGCCCAGTCGGTGGAGCTGCGTGGGGCCCTCGCGTTCGCTTTCCCCGCTGGACGGGTGCCATAGGGAGAGGGCTGCAGCCCCCGCTTGGCTGTGGTAGCGCGCCCCTGAAAAACTAAACTCTCTTGGGCGGGTCTGCAACAATGAATCAGTCCCTTGTCTCTCTGGGCATCGCTGAGGTACAAATAAGAAAGCACAGAAATATTTCAGTTTTATAAATACCCTGTCAAATCTAGGAAGAAAGGCCAGGTGTGCCAAGTGCCTAAAGGTGGTGGGGTAAAAAGGACGTTTTATTATCAAAATACTACAGATTAGATTGTAAACCTCTTTGGGATATGGACCATTGTGCATTCCTACAATGTCCAGCAAGCAGATTAGATCAGACTGGACCCTGATCTTATCACAATGCAAATAGGAATAGTACAAATAAGAAGGATGACCTAAAGGATGATGCTTGTAAACAATATCCCTTCAAAAGCTCTGACTGTGCCACTGAGCTTTTAAATTTCCTTAGTTTAGTCTGACAGTAAATTAAACACCTTCTAGGTATAGTATTTCAATCTGCTACTGTAGTACTTGTTTGAATAAGTGAGTACACTTGATGGGCACACAGTATGTATTTGCATTCAAAGGCATAATTAATGCATTGCAATAGCACTAAATTATTGTTTTTTGTTGTCAAGTATCAGAGGGGTAGCCGTGTTAGTCTGAATCTGTAAAAAGCAACAGAGGGTCCTGTGGCACCTTTGAGACTAACAGAAGTATTGGGAGCATAAGCTTTCGTGGGTAAGAACCTCACTTCTTGCATCTGAAGAAGTGAGGTTCTTACCTACGAAAGCTTATGCTCCCAGTACTTCTGTTAGTCTTAAAGATGCCACAGTTTTTTGTTGCTTATTACAAAATGAAATGAGAGTAAATGGGCACTGGAAGTATGGAACTTTTTACTGTTTTTAAAAGCTTTTAAATAAAATGGTCCAAATTCATCCTGGCTGTCTTGAACTACATTGTTCAGTTACAACCAGGATGAATTTGACCCAGTATCTTGAGTGATTTTGTCCAGATCCACTTGGCACTCACAGAACTTTTTCCTTTGTTTTTAATGGAAGAGACGCCAACCTGATTCCATTGTTTTCTTCCCTATTTTGTGCACAAACTTAATCAGTGATTATGTTGGCACTAGGCATGTGCACAGTTCTAGCAATACTGTTTTCTAGTTATCTTCTGCAGAACCAACAGGAGCTCAAGAACATTAAACATTACTTTGGTGTAAACAGAGCCCAACATTGCTTGCTTTGAAGTCCATGAGGGTTTAGTCCAGAGTAGTTTAAAAAAAAATTGTCAACTGCTCTTACAGTGTACAATACATACAGGAAAATAGAGGATGAAGAAAAGGAAATAAAAGCGGCTGGGAAAAGGAGAAGATAAGGAGTGAATGGAAAAGAAGGAAGGGATAGGATGGCCTGTGTAACTTACATTGGGACTTAGGCCCACATCCTCTAAGATATTTAGGCTCATAACTTCCATTGAGAGGCCTAAATATCTTTGAGGATCCAAGCCTTAGGCCATGATACTGCAAACTGCAGCTGAAGTCAATGTGGCTCATGGAGCAGTTTGCAGGATTGGGGTCTTATTTTGTAAATGTTTTTCTCACATGTTCCTCGTACAGTTTGAAGACATTATATGAGATGAATTGGTGCTCAAGTTCTTCCTTTGTCTTTAGCAGGGAAAAAAGCATTGTTAGAATGAATGTTTTACTACTTTTTTGGCTTTCTTCTCATGTTTCCTTTATAGTCTCATACTTGTGGAGGAAAGTGCTACTTAGCGTGAGTAAGGCAGACTCTGGCCAATACATGTTTTTTACATTATTAAATAGAATGTGTAATGTTGTTTTTCTTTGTTTGTTTTTTGTGGAGGGGAAAGAGGATGGAAGGAAGAGGACATTAGAAGGAATAGAATTAAGTTTAAATTGCTACAGGGCAGAAAGAAAAATGTGGGGATTTTCTCCTCCCATCTTTATTAATGTCAAACAGTTCACTTAAAGTGTTTGTTGGCCTTGATCTCAGACATTTCTCACCACCACACTGCATAGATACAGATTGTAGTAGTAGGCATCCTTCAGTCTCAAGAGACCATGGGTCTGCGCCCCTGAGAAGTAAAGAATTTTACTCAGTTGGTTTTATGGCAGCCAAGAAAGTGGCTGAAGAGATCCACTCAAGAGAGACAATCTCTGCCTCATCTGTCACATTTAAAGGTGATGTTTTGACCCTTTGGGCTCTGCCTTCTGTGAGCTCTTTTCTCCTCTGCGAAGCTGGACTGCTTCCTCTCATAACTCTGGAGACCTTTGTTAAGCTCTTGTTTCCAAAGGCAGCGGTCCTGAGTGTGATCTTCTCATTTGTCCACATCCATGTCCATTTCTTTGAGGTCTCGCTTGCACACATTCTTGAAATGCAATTTGGGGCATTCTTTGGGTCTTTTTTCCAGATGCCAATTTGCTGTAGAGGATGTCCTTTGGGATGTGCCCATCATTCATTCATCACACATGCCCAAGCCAGCAGAGGCATCTCTGTTTGAGGAGAGGTTGCATGCTGGGTATGCTGGCCCATTTGAGCGCCTCAGTGTTGGTGACTCTCTCCCTCCAGGAGATTCCAAAGATTCGATGAAGGAAACACATATGAAAGCTGTTGAGCCTCTTTTCCTGATGAGAGTATAAGGTCCATGTCTCACTCCCATACAAAAACGTGCTGATAACACATGCATGATACACACAGATCTTTGTGTGTTCTGTCAGTTTGTTATTTTGCCATACCCTCTTCTTCAATCTAGACATTGTTGTGGTGGCTTTTCCAGTGCGGATGTTGAGGTCTGTTTCAAGTGAAAAGTTGACTGCTATAGTGGGCCCCAAATATGTTAACTCATTCACCAATTCAAGGTCATAGTTGTTCATCTTGATGGAGGGTGCTTCCTCAACTCCTTGGCACATTATGTTAGTCTTTTATAGGCTTATAGTAAGCCCGAAGTCTTGGCAGCCTTTGGAAAAACTGTCCATTAGGCTTTGAAGATGAGCTTCTGTGTGGGTTGTCACTGCTACGTCATCAGCAAAGAGGAGGTGTTGGATAAGGGCCTCTCGAGACTTGGTTTTAGATCTGAGTCTTGCAAGTTTGAACAACTTTCCATCAGATCTTGTATGCAAGTAGATTCCCTCAATTCAGGAACCAAAGGCTTGTTTCAGTAGCAGGGAGAAGAAGATCCCAAACAAAGTGGGGCAAGTACACAACCTTGCTTAACTCCGCTACGAATCTGGAAAGCCCCAAACACTGACCCGTCATATTGGATTGTGCCGTACATGCTTTCATGGAAGGATGATAAGAACATACATAAGAACGGCTGTACTGGGTCAGACCAAAGGTCCATCTAGCCCAGTATCCTGTCTACCAACAGTGGCCAATGCCAGGTGCCCCAGAGGGAGTAAACCTAACAGGTAATGATCAAGTGATCTCTCTCCTGCCATCCATCTCCACCTTCTGACAAACAGAGTCTAGGGACACTATTCCTTACCCGTCCTGGCTAATAGCCATTAATGGACTTAACCTCCATAAATTTATCCAGTTCTCTTTTAAACGTTGTTATAGTCCTAGCCTTCACAACCTCCTCAGGTAAGGAGTTCCACAAGTTGACTGTGCGCTGTGTGAAGAATCATACGTAAGAGCTTGGGGTGGATATCCAATCTTTTCTAGGCGCATGAATAGTCCACTTCTACTGACAAAGTCAAAAGCCTTTTTTGAGATCGATGAAGGCTACGTAGAGGGGCTTTTTTTGCATTCTCTGAATTTCTCTTGTAGTTATCTCAGCAAGAAGATCATGTTGATAGTAGACCTTTCAGCTCGAAGCTGCATTGTGATTCAGGATAGATTCTGTCTGCAAGGGTCTGAAGTCTGTTCAGGACAACTCGGACAAAGGCTTTGCCCATAATACTAAGAAGGAAAATGCCATGATAGTTGTTACAGTTGCTCCTGTCACCCTTGTTTTTATAGAAAATGATATTGGCATCTCTCATTTCTTGTGGTACTTCGCCTTCTTTCCAGCACAGGCAGAGCAACTTGTGAAGATGTTGCAGTAGAATAGATTTTCCGCATTTTATGACCTCGGACGGTATGCAGTCTTTTCCGGGGGCCTTTCCATTGGGGAGTCCATCTATGGCAAGGCTAAGCTCCTTGAAAGTCGGTTTATCATTGAGTTGGTTCATAACAGGCAGGCTTTTGATGGCGTTGATGGCTGCGTCCGTAACAATATTTTCATGAGAGTAAAGCTAGAGTAGTAGATATAGATATAACAGACATAGGTTAAGAAAATATAATCTCCTCTTTGTTCAGTTTAATTGGTATTTCTGATTTCACACCAGGATTTTCACAGGACATTAGAGCCAGTTGGTAATTTAACAAATTAATCTATTTTGACTAGCTTTTCCAGAATACTGATCTTGAACCACTTGAGTAAGTGTCAAAGCAATGTAATTTGAACTGTGGAGAATTTTTAACCTACCTGCAGTTGAAACAATGGCTCTTTGCTAGACCTGATTAGGAGATCATTCAACAGCACCGAACTCAAAATTTGAACAAAGGTCTCAGAGTTATCATAAGATGGGCAGACCCCAAAGACAAGTCACTGTATGTAGGGCTTCTGGGTTTTGGGGTGGGGGGTATAAATTTCATTTCTGAGGTCTTTTGTTAGCAATTTTTGAGTTTTAGGTAGATGTGAAAAAAACAGGTTTTTGTGGGGTTCTTTGTACTGTATATACTATTGTAATGAATAATGTACATCATATACATTACGCATATATACTGTTATGAGTAATCTCTTTGTACAGTACTGTTTCAAACAGCACTATGTTAAAATGCATTAGGGAACCTTTAGGGCTCACCAGCAGGGTCTACATGCACCAATTAATGTGCAATATGTGAGTGCGCTTTAGAAATCACACCTCTGTAGTCAACATTACTGCTCCATGTAGACAAGTCCATAGATGCAAGTGACCATTTCCAATGTTTTTCCAGTGTTTATTGCATAAATACCAATTTCATTTTTTTATATCAGTGTTTATCAGTTAAAACCTAAAATCAGAAGCCCTAGTTATACAGTACACAGTGGAAATTTGAATTACTTAACAATTATTGAGGGTATGTGATAAATGAAGGGGGAGGGAGTAGCTCCCTTTTTTAGCTAGTAGCTATAAAATCCCTCTTAGTAGCTGTTCTCTAATTGCTGTACCTGTAAAGGGTTAAAATGTCTCACTTCTATGCATAGGTAAAAGGAAGTGAGTGGGCACCTGGCCAAAAGAGCCAATGGTAAGGCTAGAACTTTGTAAAAATTAAAACAAGACTCCCCTTTTGTCTGTCTGTTGTGGTTCTCCCGGGAAGAGGGAACAGGGTAGCAACTATGCTGTAAGAAGCTTGGGGCCAGGTATGAAAAATCATCGGTATCATACCTAGAAACTACTCATTTGAAACCCCAGATATGTAAGTAGATCAGGAAATGTATAGGAAGACACGATTAGGTTTATCTCTTTGTTTCTTTATGGCTTGTGGACTCCTCTGTGCTAACCCCAGATGCTTTTGTTTTGCTTGTAACCTTTAAGCTGGACCTCAAGAAAGCTTAATCCTTGTAGTTTTTTTTTTTTTTTGAATCTAGCAAATGCCTAAGTTTCCAGATATATTTTCTCTCTTTTTTTATTAATAAAATTTATCTTTTTTAAGAACAGAATTGGATTTTTGTGTCTTAAGCGGTGTGTGCACATGTTGTGTAATTAGCTGGTGGCAACAGCTATTTTATTTTTCTTTCTCAGTTCTTCCTCGGAGGGGTGTGTGAAAGTGCTTGAGGGTACCCCACAGGAAGGAATTTCCAAGTGTGCTTTCCTGGGTTCTCAAAGGGGTTTTTGCACTTGAGTGGTGGCAGCATCTACCCATCCAAGGTCAGAGAGAAGCTGTAACCTTGGGAGTTTAATACAAGCCTGGAGTGGCCAGTATTAATCTTTAGAATCCTTGCGGGCCTCAACTTTCTGCATTCTAAATGCCAGAGTGGGGAATCAGCCTTGACAGGGTATCTGAACAGTTAAACTTTCTAACATTATTACTGCTAATTTCCTAGTGAGCTTTTAAGTGGAAGTTAGTCACATACTTTCTTTATATGTCATTGATTATTAATAAATTCAACCCAAACAGCACTTAGCAAAATGGGGTCCTGGTCCATGACTAAGGTTCCTAGGTACTACAATAACACAAATAATAAATAATAATAATCTAGTAGCTGGAGGGAAATAGATGACACATACACACTGGACCTCATTGGTCTGAATTTGTGTACCTGAAGAAAGGAGGAGTGGGACCTCTAAGCACTAAGGATGGGATGGAGATTAAAGATAATTAGGTACGGCCCAACACCTAAACAAATATTTTGCCTTATTTTTAATAAGGGTAGTGAAGAGCGTAGGGTTAGGGGCAGGGTAGCTAATGGGTATGAGGATATGGAAGTAGAAATTACCACAGCCAACGAGGAAGTCAAATAGCTTAATGAGACTAAATTGGGGGCGCCAGATAATCTCCATCCAAGAATATTAAAGGAACTGGCACATGAAATTGGAAGCCCAATAGCAAGGATTTTTAATGAATCTGTAAACTCAGATCATACTCTATGACTGGAGAATTGCTAATATAGTACCTATTTTGAAGAAAGGGAGAAAAGTAATCCAGGCAACTACAGACCTGTTAGTTTGACCTCAGTTGTATGCAAGGTCTTGGAACAAATTTTGAAAGAGAAAGTAGTTAAGGATGTAGCGGTAAATGGTGATTGGGATAAAATACACCATGGTTTTACAAAAGGTAGATCTTGCCAGACCAACCTGGTCTTCTTCTTTGAGAAAATAACTTATCTTTTTAGACAAAGATAATGAGTAGATCTAATCTACCTAGATTTCAGTAAAGCATTTTATGCAGTTCCACATGGGAAATTATTAGTTAAATTGGAAAAAATGGGGATTAATATGAGAATTGAAAGGTGAATAAGGAACTGGTTTAAGGGGAGACTGCAACAGGTCATACTGAAAGGTGAACTGTTAAGCCGGAGGGAGGTTACTTATCAAGTTCCTCAGGGATTGGTCTTGAGGCCAACCTTTTTAACATTTTTATTAATGACCTTGGCTCAAAAAGTCAGTGTGTGCTAGTAAAATTTGTGGATGACCAAAGTTGGAAGGTATTGCCAATCTGAGGAGGATCGGAATATTATACAAGAAGATCTGGACTATGTTGAAAACTGGAGTAGCAGAAATGGGATGAAATTTAATAGTGCAAAGTGCAAGGTCATGCACTTAGGGCTAACAGCAAGATTTTTTTCTATAAACTGGAAACTTATCAGTTGGAAGTGACAGAGGAGGAGACTAAGGTGTATTGGCTAAGGTGTATTGGTTGATCACAGGATGACTGAGCTGCCAATGTGATGTGGCCGTGAAAAAGGCTAATGCAGTCCTAGGATGCATCAGGCGAGGTATTTTCAGTAGAGACAGGGAAGTGTTAGTACTGTTGTACAAGGCACTGGTGAGACTTCATCTGGAATACTGTGTGCAGTTCTGGTCTGTCACGTTTAAGAAAGATCATTTCAAACTGGAACTGGTGCAGAGAAGGGCTACTAGGATGATGTGAAGAATGGGAAACCTACCTGATGAGAGAAGACTCAAAGAGCTTGGCTTGTTTAGTCTAACCCAGTGGTTCTCAACCTATTTATCATTGTGGGCTGCACATTGAGAACCACAGAGCTTCCCTCAACCCTTCCCACAGACCCCTATGCCCAGCGCCCCAGCCCCAACCCAGAGACCCCTCCACAGAGGGCCACTGATATGCAGCATGGAGCACTTGCGGGTTTAAACTAGTGTAAATGGTGGATTCTCTGGAACTTTCAGTCTTTAACTCATGATCTGAGGACGTCAGTAACACAGCCAGAGGTTAGGGGTCTATTACAGGAGTGGGTGGGTGAGGTTCTGTGGCCAGCAATGTGCTGGAGGTCAGACTAGATGATCATGATGGTCCCTTCTGACCTGAGAGTTTATGAGTCTATGATGTATGCTGTTTCCCCCCCACACACATACTATTATGATCTTGGGACTTATTACCACTATATTTTAAACAAAGAGATACTTAATCCTAAATTACTGATAGTACCAGCAAAGGAATACATTATAATACTTCGGCTGATAAAAGATAACCCATCAATAACAATGTGGTTTAAAAATCATTGGAAATACAAGAAATGGAATTTTTCCATTTTGTGGCATGCTTGGTGTGCACACAGCTCCCTCTACGGCAGTTCCACTTCTGCCCAGCCCACGGCGGGTAAATGCTGGTCTTTACTGGCGTAGAGTGTTGTACCCAGATGGATTTCATTCTCAAGACAGTATATTAGTAGTATTTTCCTTTTAATTGTAAAACATTAATGTATTTTTGCAATAAAATTTAAATGTTTGTGTATTTTGTTACATGACTGTAACAGTGGTAGGGTTGTAAACATTTTATTTCCTGTTTTGTTCTGAAGCCTTCAAGCAGCTTTCTGAGCAATGTGATGAATTTACAGATGTGAAGGAAAGAATTTCAAACCTGAAAGATACCTTTGAGCATCTCTGCCACGAAGCTCCACATTTGCACTGAAGTCCAGAGCTGCATGTGAAGATCTCCTGGTAGATTATTATCATCGTGAATTCGGGCTGTGAGAAACTTGTTTTTAGTCTTTAGTGCCAAACACACTTTCTTTTTCAATACCGATTTCTTGATTATTTTTATTTTATTTACATAATCCAGATAAATTGCCACAGGAAGTTACTCAGGCCAATAATTTAACAAGATTCAAAAAGGGAGTGGATATTTCTATAGAGATCAAGAATATCCACAATCATCACAATGATAACTAAGGCTGTGAGTTTGCCACGGATTCCGTGACCTCTGTGAGTTCTGCAGCAGCCGGTGTGGTTGGTTCTGGGGCTGCCCAAGCAGCTCAGGCAGCTCCTAGGCTAGTCGCACCGGCTGCTGCTGGGGCAGTCTTGAGCCACCGCGACTCCCTCCCCCAGCAGCAGCAAGAGCAGTTTGGGTGTGGGAGGGGGCTCAGTGTTTGGGCACAGGAGGGGGCTCTGGGCGGCGCTTACCTTGGGGGGACTCCCCAGAAGTGGCAACATGTCCCTCCCTCAGCTCCTAGCTCTGTGCGCTGCCTCCAACCTGGCCAATGGGAGCTGCGGAGCTGGCAGTGCTCGGAGGTAGGAGCTTAGGGAGGGATATGTCGCCGCTTCTGAGAAGCTGGGTAGGGATCCTGCCAGCCCCGCCAACCCCCGGCCCCAGCACCAGTGGGGGTGCCAGTCTGCTCCCACCCGAGCACCCGTGGCACCCCTCAGACTGCCCTCTCCAAGCTCTCACCCCCCCCCGCGCATCTGCGGCCCCTGCACATCTGCCGTGCCCCTTGTACCGCCCTCTCCAAGCACTCACGCCCCGCCCCCGAGCATCTGCGGCTCCTGCACATCTGCTGTGCCCCTCAGACGGCCCTCTCCGAACACTCACGCCCCGCCCCCGAGCATCTGCGGCACCTGCGCACCTGCAGAGCCCCCTGGGCTGCCGTCCCACTCAGCATCCGCAGTGCTACCCGGGCCACTCCCCCAGCACCCGCGGGCCTCCCAGCACCCACGGCACTCCCAAGATTTAGTCAGGGATATAGTACAAGTCATGGACAGGTCACAGGCCGTGAATTTTTGTTTTCTACCCGTGACCCTGTCCATGACTTTTACTAAAAATACCTGTGACTAAAATGTAGCCTTAATCATAACAGAAATTTCGAAAGGGATATTAAATGTCAGGCTTCAGGGTTTAAGATAATTTAACTCTTAGAGATCAGGATGAGACCTAATGAGGTGGGCAGATTATCTCACATCTGCCTGTCAGTTTCAGGGTAACTGCATCTCTATTCACTCTTCCATGGTTACCAAGGATACCCACTTAGGCTTCTGGCTCCCAGTTGTCACCTTGCTTGGATGGAGACCCGTGTCTCACTCACTTCTGACCAGGACTTTAAAACTGCACAGCTCCCTGCCTTACACTGTGATAGCCCCAGGAAGCCAGTCTGCCTAAACAGGTCAACATCTGCACTTTGTACTTGTAGTTACAAGTTACCACATGGCTCTTTCTAAACAAGCACATTTATTCTTAAGAAACAAGCGTTAGGTATAAAGGAGAGATTGTATTGGGAGTGACAGGCAGGTAGTTCAGCTGAGTGAGAAAAGACATCTGAGGAGGTAGGGGACAAAGTAGCTCTTCTGCTGAACATCAGCATCAAGAGTCCTGTTTTCCTTTTGTTGACTAGTGTGCCCTAGTGCCCATTAGGCCCAAACAAGTAAGTCAGGGCTGTCACTTCCTGTCCGAGTAGCACAGAAATGCCCTTTAGAAGGCTGTCCTGTCACAAGCTAGTAAATACTCTTGATTAGTGGGACTTTGTGTCTTTAATTAGTCTAGGTAGACATGATGAGGGAAGAGTTGTGATTCAAGGTCATGTGAAGATTTAATTGTTGCCTTCCTGAACATCCTTCAGGAGGGACAGGTGATTAAGACTCAAATTCCTTGTAGGATGGCAATGGGTGAATTAATGCCAAAGGCACCCATCTGTTTTCCTTATTGATTGCCAGTATATTATTCAGCGCTCCCAGGCCTAGATACTTAGAGATTTCAGTTAAATATAGTTTTCTGAAATTGGGGGATGTCTATATGCTGCAGTCTGGATTTTTATTATTTTTATTATTTTTATTATTTCTATATAGGTTTTACTTCTTATTTCCCCCCCCTACTTGCTTTTAAAAAGCCTCTTTATGAAACCTGAATATACGCTCCTTCTGGTTTGCCAAAGGAATGTGTTTGTTTCATATTTCTTATTTTCAAACCTTCATTACAAATTTTCAGTTTTATTTCATGTTGAACATATGTGAAGGCTGTGTCTACACTACAGTGGCACAGCTACACTGCTGCAGCTGTGCCATTGTAACGCCATAGTGTAGACACTTCCTACATTGGCGGAAGAGGTTTTTCCGTTGCTGTAGTGAATCCACTTCTCTGAGGTGGATTCTGTCAACCTAGCCACATCAACACTGGTGATAAGTTGACCTCACTACTTTGGTCAGGCTGTGAAATGTTTCACAGCCCTGAGTGACGTAGCTAGGGTCATTCTAATTTATAAGTGTAGACCAGCCCTAAGGCTAATACATAGACCTGCAATTTGGCTATATACTGTACATATAATGTAATCAGTTGTTTTAAAACAAAAGTGATGTTGACTATTATAATGTGAACTGCTTTCCTAATGAAAAGAATTAAAGGTATGTAATTGGAGAAGTATACAACAGTGGTTAATATGAGACTACTTGAAAGAGATATTACAACTTATAATCTTCTTTTATGGGTTTATGTTGTTAGTGTTTAATCAGGCATGTGAATGTATTCAGGTGTTAAACCATTCTATTAGCTACGAAAATTGCACTATTATTTACCGAGCTCTTTGTGATATATTGTTGTTGGCTTTTTTAGTTTGTTGCTTGTCTCTACACAGACTGTTTAATTGTCCTTTTTACTTTTGTCTTTTCTCGTAAAGTGTAACTAGGATAGATTAGCCATGTCAAAAATCACATAGTTTTTTCATCTGTTGTACAAATTAATCTTATTTCCTTTCCTGTTTTACTGAAAAGAGGTGGGAGTACAAGGAGGTGCTATGCTCCTTTCAGCTTTCGTCAACGTCTCTAAAGACAGCACCTCTAGTCTCGGTGGTTCTACCTCTAGAAACCCTCAGAATGTTTAGCAGTAAAAGTGGAGAGAAGTGTTAGACAAAATATTGTGTGTTTTGTGGCCCTTTGCAGCCATTTGATTATGCTATGCTCTCCTTTAGTGGGAAATTTCTTATGAAGTACAGTTCCTGCTGCTGGTTTTAAGCAATTTTTGACAGAAACTCAGGTTCGGCTGATTGCGGCTCCCACTGATCGCGGTTTGCTGCTCCATGCCAATGGGAGCTGCAGGAAGAGGCGTGGGCCGAGGGATGTGCTGGCCACCCTTCCCGCTGCCCCCATTGGCCTGGAGTGGTGAACCATGGCCAGTGGGAGCCGCGATCGGCCGAACCTGCGGACGCAGCAGGTAAACAAACTGGCCTGGCCCGCCAGGGGCTTTCCCTGAACAAGCGGCGGACCAGCTTTGAGAACCGCTGTTCTAGATCACTCTGAATCAGTGACATGTCCTCTTCATTATTTACCACTCCCCCCAATTTTTGTGTCATCTGCAAACTTTATCAGTAATGATTTTATGTTTTCTTTCAAGTCATTGATAAAGATTTTAAATAGTGTAGGACCCAGAACCGATCCCTTTGGGACCCCATTGGAAACACACCCACTCAATGACTATTTTGAGACCTATCAGTTAGTCAGTTACATTTTGAGATTTATCAGTTAGTCAGTTTTTAATCCATTTAATGTGCGCTGTGTTAATTTTATAACATTCTAGTTTTTAAATTAAAATGTTATGCATTATCAAGTCAAATGCTGTAGAGAAGTCTGTATATTACCTCAACTCTATTACTTTTATCAGCCAAACATGTAATCTCATCAAGAAAGGATATCAAGTTAGTTTAACAGGATCTATTTTCCCGCGTTCTTTGACATTAATTACATATCCCTCCTTTAGTTAATTATTAATTGAGGCCCATATCAGTTGCTCCATTATCTTACCCAGGATCTATGTCAGGCCAGCAAGCCTAAAATTATCCAGGTCATCCATTTACTCTTTTTAAAAATTGGCACAACATTAGCTTTCTTTTAGTCTTCTGGAACATTCTCAGTGCTCCAAGACTTATTGAAAAATCAGCATTAATGGTCCAGCATTCTCCTTAGCAGGCTCTTTTAAAAATCTTGGATGCAAGTTATCTGGACCTGCTAATTTAAAAATGTCTGACTTTTGTAGCCTCTGTTTGACATTCTCCAGACATACAAGTGGAATGGAAAGAGTGTTATCATCTCTTATGATAAGATTGCATCATCTGATTTTTTTCCTCAAATACAGAACAGAAATATTTATTGAACACCTCTCCCTTTTCTGCAGTACTATTGATTATTCGATCATTTCCATCTTGTAATGGACCAATGCCATTATCGGGTTTCTTTTTATTCCTAATATATTAAAAAAACCTTTTCCTTATAGTCCTTATCTCTGCTGGCTGTAGATTTCTCCTTGTGTCTCTTGGCTTCCCATATAAATTTTCTGAAATTCCTAGCTTCTGATTTATATTCATTACTATCAACTTCTCCTTTCTTCCATTTGTTATATATTATTATTAATTTTTTTACAGCAGTCTTCACTTCCCCTCTAAACCAGGTTGTTCTTTTAACCAGGACGGCCTTCTTCCTCAAGTGTGGGATTGTGGATTTTGGGGCATCTAATATGGTGTTTTTAAATTATTCCCAATTATCATTCATATTTTTCTGATTAAATTCTTCCTCCCAGCTGACTTGGCTCATAATTGTTTTCAGATTTTTGAAATTGGTCCCATTAAAGGACCAAGTGTATAAATCACTGGTCTGGACTTTATTCTGCTTGCACATTCAAAATATGATCAAGTCATGATGACCTGTACCTAAGCTACCATTAACTTTAAGTTCTGTGATCAGTTCTTCTTTATCCGTCAAGATGAGATCTAATATAGAATTCCCCCGTGTTGGCTGCAACACTTTTTGAGTTATGAAATTGTCACCTATAAAGTTTAGAAATTCCAGGGATGTTTTAGTACTGGCAGCATGAGACCTCCTGCATCTGTCACTCAAATTGAAGTCCCCATGATCACACGTTTTTTTCCCCTACACACTAAAGATAGGTTCCCTAATGTGCTTTGGGCTGTAGCAGACACCAACTAATACCCATCTTGTGATTTATCTGTTAGGACATGGATCCATAAGTGTTCAAGATCATTTTCTTATGAGTTATCCGTGACTTGGAAACAGGTAATGCCATTTTTGACATAGAGTGCCTGTAATGCTGCAGTAGCATGGAAGGGGTTAAGGAGCTGCTTTGGGCTGGAGTGGCCCTGCCCCAGTGCACCTGCAGATCATGCCTGGACTGGAGGGGGAGTTAAAAATATACAGGGCAAGCCTAGGAAGGGAACAGACTGAGTTTCTCCAGCCCTGGAGAGAGCACTGAACAGCCTGCACAGCCCCTGCCCTCGCAAAAGGCGGGTGCAGAACCCCTGAGTAAAAGGGGAAAATAATTGAGGCTTGCACTGGAGCCCAGACACTCCCAGGGCCCCTCTGAAGTCAGGGAGGCCCCTAGCCTGGAGGGAGGCTTTTCTTTATCTTTCTTCTGTTTAACCCCTTTTGCTGACTGTGGGTTGTTGGTGGCATCACCAGAGACATGGAGAGGGGACGAGACAGTCAAGAGGCCCGAGCTGGAAGGTGAGTGCTGGCCTGCTAAAAGGATGCCCTGCAGCACCTGCTGAGGATAGGGTGGAGTCAGTGGACTCTCATGTGTGCCCCGCCCTTGTAGCATAAAGGGGGCACCCTACCACGAACAGATTCATGACAGTGCCACTTCCCCGCTCCTTTTGCCCAGGCAGTCCTTCCTAAATAAATTATAACCATTGATTTTAACATTCCAGTTATATAAATAATTTCATCTGGTTTCAGTAGAACCAACTAGAGCAAATGCTCATAAATGAGCAATTCCAGTTCCATTTGTTTGTTACCTAGGCTCTTAGCATTTGTGTATAGGCAATTCAGGAGTTTTTTCTCTTCGTGTCCTTTGGTTTCTTGATTAATTTGGTTCTCAACATCTTGATTTTATGCTAACCGAGCATTCATGTTCTTACAGGTTGGGCCAAGCTGCCATCCACATGCGTGATCTGTACATCTCTCCATTCTCTTGGTCCTACTGGATGTTGAGAGGTGTCTTCCATAGTTTCTATGTTGAGAACCTGGTTCTGATTTGAAACTTAGCTGTATGGAATTCTTCCTGCTTCTATTCTCTCTGGTGGCCCCAGTCCACCTATCTTCGTCTGTCTCCAGCCATGTAGAATGCCGCAATGATCTCATGTCTCTGATGGTAATGAACTGCAGACCTCCTCTCTGACTTCCTCTCTCACTGATTCGTTTGTGGCCAGCTCCATTCTTCTTTGAACCTGGGGAACTGATGTTTCTGGACCTGGAACTCCTCAGCTTCTCTGATCCTTAGTAGTATCTCAACTTGCCCCTTCAATCCAATAATCTTTCCCTCCAGCACAGCCACCAACTTGCACTTCATGCACAGGAAATCTTTTCTGTCTTCAGGAATGGAAGAGATCATGGCACATCCGTTGCAGGTCACCATCGCTGTTCCATCACTGGCCATCTTGATATTACAGGTAGAGTTGAACCTTGAAGGAAAGCCTCTCACACTTCCTTTCCAAAGTCCCTCTGAAACTGACCTGTTCTAATGGTGGCTTTAACACCAGCACCCTTTCTAGTCTTGGAAAAGTCACTTAACCTCTGATTTATTTTTCCTATCTGTAAAATGGAGATAATCCTACTCCGCAATGTTATGAGCAATAATTAATGAATGTTTGCAAAGTGCTTTGCAGATTGAAAGTGCTACATAAACGCTATATAATGTCACAGCTGTAATTTACTGGTGTCAAGTATCAGGGGGTAGCCGTGTTAGTCTGTATCTACAAAAACAACAAGGAGTCTGGTGGCACCTTAAAGACTAACAGATTTATTTGGGCATAAGCTTTCGTGAGTTAAAACCTCACTTCTTCGGATGCATGCGTAGCTATGCATCCGAAGAAGTGAGGTTTTAACTCACGAAAGCTTATGCCCAAATAAATCTGTTAGTCTTTAAGGTGCCACCAGACTCCTTGTTGTTTCTGTAATTTACTGTATCTGAAGCTGAATGTGAAGACTATGCACAGACTCCAGCTGGTACAGACTGTGGCTACTCACCTTCTCTGTGGTTTAGGCCACACAGTACATCATATCAGGCCCGTGCTCAAGTTCTCCACTGGTTCTCGGCACATTCCCATGTCAGTGTAAGGCATAAGGTCAGAATCTTCAAAGCAATTAATAGATGTAGGCCAAGCTACATTAAAGACCAAATTTCGATCTGAGCAGCCATGACAGCCGTGCTCCTCTGTGACAATGCAGATCACAAAGCCCAGGACAAAGCACGTGAGATGTGGGGACAAAGCATTTTCAGTCATGGGAATTCAGCTATGGAACAAATGTCCAAAGGAAATCAGATGAATCCAGAGTATGACTATCTTTAGGAATCACTGCAAAAGGCCTTTCCACCATAGGAATGATACAATGCTGACACCCCTTCTACGCAATAAATTGTTGTCAACCCTCAATCCTCCAAAAAGGAAATTAACAAAATCTAAAGGTGGGGAACCTATCCCAACCAGAGTTTTTACCCCGCAGAGGGAGAATTGCCAGAGTTGCCATGATGTCCACTAACAACTTCACTATTGCTATCAATTTTACATGGAAGGTGTTCAAATACTATGGTGGTGGGTGGCAGTATAGAACACTAAGATAGATAGATAGATAGATAGATAAAGTGCCAAATATTATATAATATCTCTCATAGTTGTTATTTTTCTTATTCACTGTACATATGTACTATGTGTGGGTATCTGTATGCACATGGTTTCCTCTAATGAATGTGAACTCAAATTCATAAGCAAAACAAAACTATGAGAGCTGGATGAAGAGCATGCAAATTATGGAAAAAATGATAAAATGTAGCAATATATAAGAACAGCCATACTAGGTCAGATCAATGGTCCATCTAGCCCAGTATCCTGTCTTCTGACAGTGGCCAGTGCCAGATGCTTCAGAGGGAATGAACAGAACAGGGCAATTTTGAGTGATCCATTGCCTGCCATCCAGTCTCAGCTTCTGGCATTTGGAAGTTTAGAGACACTCTTCTGTCCCTGACCATTTTGGTTAATAGCCTCCATCCTCCATGAACTTATCTAATTTTTTTTTAACCTAGTTATACTTTTGGCCTTTACAACATCCCCTGGCAACAAGTTCCATGTTGACTGTGCATTGTGTAAAAAAGTACTTGCTTTTGTTTGTTTTAAACCTTCTGCCTATTAATTTCATCAGGTGACACCTGGTTCTTGTGTTATGTGAAGGGGTAAATAACACTTTGCATTAACTTTCTCCATTTATAGATCTCTGTCATATTCCCCCTTAGTCATCTTTATCTAAGCTGAACAGTCCCATTCTTTTTAATCTCTTTTCATATAGAATCTGTTCCATACCCTTGATCATTTTTGTTGCTCTTCTCTGTACCTTTTCCAGTTCTAATATATCTTTTTTTAAATAGGGTGACCAGAACTGGATGCAGTATTCAAGGTCTGAGCATAGCATGGATTTATGTAGTGGATTTATGATATTTACTGTCTTATTATTTATCCTTTTCCTAATGGTTCCTAACATTCTGTTTGCTTTTTGACTGCCACAACTCATTGAACAGATGTTTTCAAAGAGCTATCCACGATAATTCCAAGATCTCTTTCTTGAGTGGTAACAGCTAATTTAGACCCCGTCGTTTTATATATATATATATATATATATAATTTAGATTAATTTTTTCCAATGTTCATTTCTTTGCAGTTATCAACACTGAATTTCATCCGCCATTTTGTATGTGACTGACGAGTGTAACATTACAGCAAAATGAAATGCACCAAAGAGTAAGGGCATAGTGGTGTTTTTCAAAGTCTCTGGGGGCAGTTTGGTACCCAAACCATACTGAAGGTCAATGGGATGTTGAGTAACAAACTCCCATTTAAGCCATCGAAAATATCCCCCGGCATGGATAGAAAGCTTTGTATTCTATATCAATATAAGAAGAAGAGAAAATAGAACCGAAGAAGGACAGCATGGTTGAGGGACTCTAGAAGCTATAGAGGTCTACATAATTGAAATTCTGATAACAACTGTTGGAAAAGACTCACCCTGCAAAAAATGCCATTAATGGAAGGCAAATGGATTACACAGGCACAACCTGTTTGGAAGAAATTCAGGTATTTT
This sequence comes from Malaclemys terrapin pileata, assembly GCF_027887155.1. Lineage (NCBI taxonomy): Eukaryota > Metazoa > Chordata > Testudines > Emydidae > Malaclemys > Malaclemys terrapin. The sequence continues at coordinate 244,238,408 of NC_071505.1, forward strand.
CTGAACAGAATAATGGCAAAAGGTAGCATATAATAACAAGGAGAGCTAATGTTCTATTGTGCCAGTACTTACATTAAGTAAGCACTATTTCTAGAAACATTGAGTTATAGGCATATGTGTATTTTGAGGAATCCGTAGGTGCAGGTTTGTGCAATATTTTAGGCCGCTGTCCTCCTAGCATTTACCCTCATGAGTAAAGTGACTTACCTGGGTAGCCCCATTGACTTCAAGTGCTTGTGTGTTTCAGGGTGGGAACCTTAGTTCATATATGCTAAGTTTGCAGAAAGAAAGACAATCAGTTTCTCATAACAAAACACCCACTTTACTATTCAACTATCTGTCATCCTATTGCAACCAAACACAAATTCTCTCAGAATTCATCTCACTCTGCATGCTGCCTCACTCCTCCCACTTTCTGGTTCCCATTTCCTTCCTCCTTTTATTTAGGGTCCTAACATCCAACTTTCCCCCCTATGAACAATGTAACAAAGACTACCTTCCCATTTGACACTACAGCCTGTTCATCATTCCAAGCAGAAAATTACTTGTTTTAATTACCGATACAATGTAAAATGATTGTTTATTGGCATTTAGTAAGAATGACTTAATATCAATCATTTTTAATGTAGTTATATTAATTACAAAATAATATTTATAAGTAAGGACCATGATAAACACCGTAAATCAGAATATTACTCAGTAAAGGTGACATTTATTTAGGTGAGAGAGACACCACAAGGATCTCTGCCCCACGTAAAACCCTTGTGTTGGGCTGATCATGTGTGTCACAGTTGCCAACTTTCACGTGGTGAATAAGCACCCCGACTTTCACAATAAGCCAAAAATCAAGCTAATCCCATTTCAAAACAAAGCCAAAACAAGCCAATCCCTAGGAACCCCAACACTCTATGTGACTAGATCCCCCTGGCGTGCAGTCTGGGACTGTGGTGGGCCTGCTGTTCATCCCTGACTCTCTCCCCCCCTTGCCGGGAGCTGATTAAAAAAAAAAGAAGCAACAATCTACAAGCCAAACACGCTACAAGCCAAAAACTAGCCAACAAGCAACTCACAAGCCAAAAACAAGCCCAATTTCTGCTTTTTTATCATGGGTTTGGCATGTGTGCTGTGTGTGTGTGTGTGTGGCGGGGGGAATAGAATAGTCCTTGCACACCCAACACATTGTGGAGGCAGTCTTGACTCAGGTTTAGAATAGACTAGTGCAAGGAGTGCTGATGAGGAATGGGATGGATCATGGTACCTGGATATACACAGAGCCAGAGCCCCACAATTTCCATGGAGGACATGTGGACAGATGACAGCTGTTAATCTAACATACAGAAGGGCTGAATTGAAGCCCTGCCATCTGTTTGCAGGTTGGAAGAATGGGAGCGGGGGTGTTTTCCTCTCCTCCACCCTTCCTTAGTGCCCTGCACAAAGCCAAAATAATCAAGCAGGCAGGGATGCATTTCACCCTAAGTGAACAAGCTAGTATTTAATCCCTAAATATTACTACAAATTACAAGTAGACTGGATAATTTATTTTACTACTCGTACTAATTTTATGTAATTGTAATCAACAATATTTTTTTTGGGTGAGCGCTAAAGCTGGTGACAGAGAAATAACAATAGAAGAATAATCCACAAGAAAAGTGCAAAAGCAGAGACAGATCATGGACATCATATCAGATGAACGGTGGGTACAATGTGTACCAAAAAAAGGGGATAGTTCATGACAAAGAAGAGAAAATTGATGCTATACCCTATAGTTAGTGTGACAACATGTAGTTAATGTGTATTTAATGATTCCCACTCTGTTAGCTCATTTTTCTTGCCATTTGAAGTTGCCACTTTTTTTATACATAGAACTGTAGCCTCAGATTAGCTTCATTCCAAAATAAATTTAGACTACAAGTCAGAGTTCATTTAAAAAAAAGAGCAAGTGTGATGGAAGATATGTAGAGATATTGGTACATCAAAATAGATGTATATTCATTCATAAACACCCTAAGGGTGAAATCTTGGCCCCATTGAAGTCGATAGAATGATTCCCATTGACTTCAATGAGGGCCAGCATTTCTCCGAAAATGATTGAATGTTCAGTGGGAGCACTTGCTAGCAAAGTTTTAAGGCTCAATCCTGCAAAGTGCTGAGCATGTGCACGCTTACTGAGGTTGCTGAGCACGTTGCTAGATAAGGCCTTACGTTTATAGCTTTTGAGTCTCTGTAGAACACTTTTTTTAACCTTGGCTATTAGTTTGATCCTGAAATCCTTACTCAGGCAAAACTCCAACTGGCAGCAAGGTTTTCAATATCTCCTCTGTCAGTTTATCAGGTAAACTTCGTATGCAGTGTCGTTGTAGCCGTGTCGATCCCAGGATATTACAGAGTCAAGGTGGGTGAGGTAATCTCTTTTACTGGACCAACATCTGTTGGTGAGAGAGACGAGCTTTCAAGCTGCACAGAGCTCTGTAGCTCAAAAACTTCTCTCTCTCATCAGTAGAAATCGATCCAATAAAAGATAGCACCTCGCCCATCTTTTCTCTCAGGTAAACTTTGTTTCACTGGATCAGAATCCAAGGGGGGACTAGTCATGAAGATTGGATGCACTGAGATGGTGCTGGAGTTTAATTTAATTGATATTGGCCAGTATTATGTTGTTTTCTTTGTGCTGGATTCTGGCCAGCTCCTGGATGGTTGTGTGTTTGGGGGAAGGAAGGCAGGGGCAAGGACTTACTCTTGCATCCCTGCATGCAGGCTGCACAGAATCCCATTGTGGATAGGCTGTTGTGAGGAAAACAGACAGGATTTTCAACTATCCAACTTTATACCATACATGGGTAATGACGATTCCAGTTTCAAGATCACATACCTTTCTAAAAGAGATACTCTAGTTCAACCACGAGTTATTGGACTCATTACAGGAATAATCAGGTGAAATTCTATGGCCTGTGTGATACAGGAGGCCAATCTAGAGGATCATGATGATCCCTTCTGGCCTTAAAATCTATGATCTATGAAAAGAATATATAAATAGCCCAAGATGGGACAAGCACTCCATAGACCTAACGTACAATCTTCCTGGAGATGTGAATGTATAACATACATCTATGTAGTAATTAGCTTAACTATTTCATATCTACTAACACTTCCTTCCTGATTCTTAAATATTCTGTATACCCCTTCACAGATTGTAAATTGTAATTATCATTAAGCAGGAGTAGTAATTATATTGTAATATATAATTTCCCCCAGACGTGTTTTAATTATTTTGTATAAATTAAAAGATTATACCAATAACAGGTTATACAGAAAACCATAAATAATGAAATGGATAATTAGAGAAGACAAAGGGAACCCCATATGAAGCCACAGTACCAAGACTATGAGATAAACACCTGCAACAAATTAGAGGCAGACAATTAATTCAAAAACAATATGCAATGTATTTTCCATATCTGGCTCATATAATTACCTATGCGCTGTTCCTACAGTTATATTATTATGCCAAAAGATGCTAATGGCTGCCATCAGGTGAGTGTTGAAACCAAAGACTATCCTAGACCTTGTTAAAGCCAGTCAGTGTGCCACGTACACTCTTTCAGGATCCACAGAAGGTGCAATCAAGAATCCTTTATGAAGTAAAAACAGTTGCAGTCAGTGGTGGCAACCACCCAAGGCAATAGGCTCCAGAACTAACCCAGGTACATTACAAGGGTTTCTTTAGTCGCAAGTACAGGGGCTAGGACATTGGTTGCAGACTGTATGTGATAGAAGCAAAAAAGCCAGGAGGAAGATTTGGAAGTACAACCCTGAGAGGAAGCAGAAGGATAGATCTGAATAGAGCTGATTGAAACTCAAAATTCCTGTTTCACTGGAAATTTGACATTTCAAAATTAGTTTTTGTTCCAATTTGGAGCAAAAACTCATTTTTGAAATTTCCTGGGAAACAGATAATTAAATTTTAAAATGTTGTTTCCAAAACATCGAAACATGGTGTTTCTGAAATAAAATATGCTCCCTGGCATTCATGCAGTTGCTGACTGAAATTAACATGATTCCTGTCAGTTTTACTGCTGTTCAGGGGTGAATAGCAGTCCTGAATTTGACCAGACTGAGGGACTTAGGCAGCCCAGGGACCCAGCTAGCTCAGAAGTTTTGAAGCTCTGCAGTCCCTGGCCGTAGGACAGTCTGCATGGTAAGTTTCAAAACCTGCCTGGTGGAACCCTACCTTTATTTATTTGAAGGAGTCACTGAAAACAACATGTTCCCATGAACTGTTTTGCTTTGAAGAATTGACATTTTCTGTAAAACCACTCAGGTTGGAAAATTTGTGACTAACTTTGCCTCTTGGGCCCAGAGCTTGCCTATGTGGCAGGCTTGGATGCCTGAGCATGGAAACTGCCTGCTGTTGTTGATTTCTATTGTGTTGATTTTGTGAATGTTTTTTGCAAATAGACAATATTACACAAGACTATACCTGACATACCATCAATTTCTCATACTAATGGAAACACCCCTGCAAGACTCCAAATTTTGGCTAATTTCCCAGGCCCAAATGGCAACAACATGTTATCAGAATTATTGTTTATTATGGGGAATTATTGTCGGTAAGAAGTTTGATACCAACGAGAAAAGTTTTTAGAAAGTAAAAATAAAACAAACTCTCAAACTGCCTTTTTATGAATCTCAGTCATTTCTAAGCTGTCAGTGTTCCATCTTTCACAGCTATTTACTTGTCATTAAGATGTCTACTGAAGTGAGGACATTTAAAAAACTATAGCATGTACTTATATAGCCCCTTACAATCATTAGCCCTTTTCCCTAGAACTCTGTCCTTTCAAATTAATTCCTAGTTGTGTGATAATGTTTAATACTATGACACAATTCTTAATTCCTTACCTGCTGTTTCAAGAATTCTAATCCCTAATTTAATTAATGAGCATTCTTTCTTTCTTTCTTTCTTTCTTTCTTTCTTTCTTTCTTTCTTTCTTTCTTTCTTTCTAACAAGGCCAGTATTTTAAACAACAAGGCTCCTGGTGTGCTGAGACCACTGCCTGTCATGCTGACCAATATTTTATCTTTTTTTTTTCTGTAATGGCTGGCTGGATCTATCTGTTGTCTCTTGTCTTATACTTAGATTGTAATTTTGGGCGGACAGAGATTATGTTTTTTGTTCTGTTTGTACAGCGCCTGGCATAATGGGGTCCCGATCTGTGAGTAGGGCTCCTAGGCACTATGATAATACAAATAAATAATAATAATAATCTTTCACTAGTCCACTTGAAAATAAATACTTTGAATTAGTTGTGATACTGTATGGTGTTCTCTTTTTAATCAAATTTTTTCTTTTAGGAAGGGGGTATCTGTAAGTCTGGTACATTTCCGTGCTTATGAAAGGCTGAAAGCACTGTTTAGATTTGGATTTATGGCAGGTAGACCATGTATTTAAGCTTCCTCAATAGGGTGAAATTCAGGTCCAACTGAAGTCAATGAGAGTTTTGCCATTGACTTCATCCATAGTTCAGTCTTAATGTTTGTGAAGCACGTTGAAGATGTAAAAAACAGTGTGTTAATTATTAGTACATTTGTCACATCACTTTGATCCTAGCCTAAAGCGTTTCTCCAATTTAAATCGTAAATCTTTCTTAGTGGAGACAGCCAAAATGACTGCACTTTACAAAACAGGTGGGATTTTCAGTAGTGCTCAGTGTTGTCCTAACTCTGTTCCCTCTGAAATTAGAGGGTGAAATTTTGGCCCCATTAAAGTCAATGGGAGTCTTGCCATTGACTTCAGTGGAACCAGGATTTCACTCAGGAAGTCTTAAGGCCTGGACTCACAAAGGGACTTAGGCTTTGCAATCCTGAGTATCATTTAGGCACCTAGAAAATCACAGGAACAACACTCCAATCCACAAACTCCTGTGCAATGCATGGGGAGAGACAGGCACCTTAGAATGAAATCCACAAACACTAGCATGCTGTGGGGAGCTGCCTAGGCACCTAAGTAGCTTCTATTTAACTATTTATCCAAGGGGCAGCTGTCATTGGGCCAGAGAAAGAGAGAGAGAGTGAGAATAACTGTATAGCTGGTGGTTAGGGTATCCACCTGGGAGGTAGGAGACCCAAAAGTCAAGTCCCTCGGCACCCATCACTCTTTCATTATTCAGAGTGCAGAAGCTTCAATAGGAAAGACTGAGGGAGTGGCACATCAGAATATCCCCTAGTTCAGTGGTTAGCGTGTGCTCCTGAGAGGTAGGATTTGAACACGAATTTCCCTTCTCCCCATCAGGAAGAGAGGGGGTGGGGAAGTGAACCTGGGTCTTCCATGTTCCAGGTGAGCCCTTTAACCACTAGGCTAAAATAATAAGGTGGGCATCTCCTCTTCCTGCATCTGTATTTTGAATGGGACCCAATCCGGTAGCCTTTGAGCACAGCTAGCGGATTGGGCCCTGCACAAGTGAGATAGGCGTTCAGCTGCTTACCTTACTGTGGTTTGTGGCTCGCTCGGGGGCTTAGGTGGATGATAGGCCTCCAGACATGGAGAGTGAGGTGGCAGTGCACAGGCCCACAGGCAGGTACTTAGGTGCCGAGTGAGTTGAGATGCCTACAGCGTTCGGCTGGAGTTTTGTGGGTCACAGTGGAGCCTAAAACTTGGAGTTAGGTCCTTAAACCTGGCACCTAAGTACCTTTGTGGACCAGGGCCTAAGTCTTATCATGAGTGCATACAAAATAATCAAAGACATATAAGTCAGGTCTTAACTCCCAGTAAGATCCAAACTCCCTCTTTGTACTTTGATTCTATTTGACTCCCATTGCTGGGTGTTCAAGGTCAATGGGAGTAGAATTGGGCTGTCCATCGGAATCAGTTAATTGCAGCCAATGAAGTCATTTGGGATTTACACTAATGTAACTGTGCTTAGAAACTGATCCCTCCACCAGCAATGTTTGCAAGTGCTTCATATTCCTGTTTCCCAGGGGCTTTGACTGAAACTTCTGAAACTTAATTCCATTTCTACTCATTTCCCGAGAAGAGAGTAGCTTGGATTGTCTTGTTTATAATGGCTGACTTCATAGGAACAGGAACAGGCCCTAACACCAGAGTGATTCACATCAGAATCTGGCCCCACGTGTTTCATCTCATAGCCAACATGTTATTCAAAAAACATTTTTAGAATCCCCCATCCTAATTGTGGTATTTATTTGAATAGATATTTTTGATCTTTTGCCGTTTGATGTAAGTCTCCCAGCATGTTCCCATTTACATTATTGAAAATTAATTATATTTCTTTTTCTTTCCTAGTCTCCATTAATATTTACACTGAATGGATTCTTTTTGTATTGCGCTTGTTCTTGATATAAATGTAAAAATGAAGTGAGAATATTCTAAAAGTAATAATAAAAAAGTTTAGCGAGATAAGGTGGGGGAGGTAATATCTTTGATTGGACCAGCTTCTGTTAGTGAAAGAAACAAGCTTTCAAGCTTACACGGAGTTCTTCTTCAGGCCTGTTCTATACCTGCTCTAATAGCCTGGGGCCAAAATGAGCTAAGCCAACACTGTAAACAGTAAAAATGTTTGTTCATCTTAATTCGAACGTTTAGTTCCAATAGGTTACTGTCAATGTTTCACTGCTTGGCCAAATTTATGCTTGGTGAAGTAGAGGCGGGGGACTGCTAGGGAGCCAGTTACAGCTCCTCAGCTCTCTGCCCAGCCTCTTACCCAGGGCAGGTTAGAGCACCCCATGAATTCCTTTAACCTGCACTAGCTTTCAACATTCTCCAAGGGACCATCTTCCAGCTGAGAATAAGGCCACTGAATCTGCATAATTGCAAATTCTGTGGCATCCTCCTGGCCCCTTTCAGCACCCCAATGTCATTCTCCATGTCAGCCTACCTAAGATGTGCAAGAAATTCCCTGTACAGCAAACAAGGTCCCTGGAAATGCAGCATTTTAAGCTGCTTCTCATTCATGCTCCTCCCCTTCCCTTGTATGAGGAGCTGCAGCGATGTAAGAGCAAGTTATGTTAGATCTATGCTCACTGGGACTCTCTGATACTGGGAAAATCTCCAGTCAAATGAGTAATACAAAAGGAGCAGAGCAGGGCAGTGATAAACAGATGCAAAATTTCAGCAAACACACGGAGGAAAATAACATAGTATTTACTGAGACTGAAGTCTAATTAGTGACTGTGAAATTCTGGTGCAGAACTGGCCTTTTGCATCACTGGCTCCAGCAGTGCAGTGGGAGTGGTGATGGGGAACCACAGATGGAGATTTTGTTCCAGGTGACCTCTGTACTCCTTGTTTGCTGTGGAGAAGAGAAGAATGTTTTCAACATCTTGTGGCAGCTATTATGGAGAATGGCATTGGAGAGATGGAAGGAGCCAGGACAAGGCCACAGGATTTGCAGTTGCATAGATACAGTGGCCCTAATTCCACACACAAGTGGTACAGAGCAGTGGAGCGCACTTTTGGCAGCTTTGAATCATGGTGCTGTGTTGAGGGATGTATTTCATTCTTCAGCCTCCATGTACTTCACCTGACTAAAACCAGAACACTGGAATTTTATACAGGAGACGCAAAATTCACCCTGATGATCTATTTTAAAAGATTGTTTGATACCTATCTGAAATAAATTTTCTAACTTAGAGGCCTAACAAACTCTCAGGCTTGAATAGGTATAACTTTACTAAGTCATTTGTAATAGATGTGGTCATTAATCATTGTTGATCAAAACAGCTTGGTCCCATTAAAGTATGTAAAACATGCATTGAGTGAGAGACTCAGTTATGGAGTCACCGTTTAGCAGAGCGGTTAAATGCAAAGTCATATTACACAGAGTACTGCAAAAATAACCTCAGGGTTTTAGTTTTGATTTCCATTTTATTGATTTGCACTAGGCAAATTTAATTCTAAATCTTACAGATGGCTGAGCCAGTCATTCAATTTGTCTTTGTAGTGAAGAAACCATTAGAAAAATGGAAAGGTGAAGGTCACTGCAATCTTTTCTGGAATGAAGCCTCAAGCACCAATTTTATTCAGAGGTCACATAAGTACCAAAAGCTTTGAAATCCACATGCCATGCCATTATTTAAGTGTTTAAGCATTAGCTGTGTAAGTTAGAACTCACAACGTTGCATAAACATGCATTATTTTAGAAAGAGAACATTGCTCGCTAGAAGATAGAAAACTGTGCACCTGGCATAATCCCCTCCACACGTGCATACTGTGTGCGTTTCAAGTATGGAGGGCCTCTGAAGTATATGTGAACATAGAGTGGATACCAAGGGAGCTTCACACACCTGTACGGTATGGAAGTGTCTGTGCTGGCTCGAATGGTCCCTGAGGGGGATGGGCGAAGTGGACTGTGGAGTTTTCCTTCTGTGAAAAATGGCCTTTTAAGAGGGAAGAGGCCAGTGTACCTGTGACTGGTCAGCTGGCCCCCAGTTGGGTTTAAGAGAGGGCAGCTGGACACTAGAGAGAAGGAGGCTGGATGAGTCAGGAAAGGGGCAGAGAGATCAGCTGTGGGGCTCTTAGTGCCTGAGAGAGAAGCTGTAGAGAGCAAAAAGTTCTGCGGCTGCTACCCGTGAGACAGGCCAGAAGCTGGGAGACCTGGTGGTGGGGGCAAGAGGAAGGCCTAGAGGAGTGCCACAGTCCAGTACAAGGGGCTGGGGAAAAGCCTAGGAGGGATATGACACTTTCATTAAGCCGAGGACAGGTGGCCATTGTTTGTGCTATTGCTTTGCTTGAGCTTTTGAAGTCCAGTAGAGGACTTTGGGGTGACGTCTGAGCGCGGTCCAGTGTGAAGGATGATTGAGGCTTATGAAGAGTGTGGAGTCACAGAAGATGGTGAAGTCTAAACCTTTGGGCTCTGGCCCTGGACTCTACGTTGTGAGCTGAGGTGCCCTTATTCATTAATCACCTCATGACATGGGTGTTGCTAGCCTACGAGAGTGGTGGAGAAATGCTCTTGAGCAGGGGAAACTGAGGGTGGGGTTCCTTCAGGGCCACCCAGGTCACAAGGGGATGCTCTGAGAGGGTGACCTTAGGATAGACTCATAAAACACCCACTCTTTTCTCCTGTGATGCCTGATCCCAGAATCCTTTGTGCCTCTGATGTCAGAGCCCTTTGTGCTGTTTCAGATGAGCTTGGAATGTTGTAACATGTAATTGATTTTAAATTTCATCGTGCAGCACAGGGTCAAGTATTCAATGCTTTTGAAGCTGACCATTTCACATTTAAGATCGATCATAATTTAATATATCAAAAAACTGGAGAGAGACACTCTAAGAAAGAGGCTGGTTTCCTTTTTTTTTTTTTTTTAAAAGTGACTGCCAAACAACACCTTGAGAATCACTAGCACATAAAAGTAATGACATCCCTAGATGGGAGGTCTGTGGTGATTTAACCCAAGGCATTTGAATCTAAAAGCACATGCCTCTACTGCTCCGTTTAAATGGTTGGCTCCATTAATTTAGGGCTTGTCTTCACTGCAACCACTAGCTGGAATTAGTACACTGGAGTTACTCCGCTTGAGCTAGCCTAGCTCAAATGAGAGTGCTGCTGCACAGAGTGACTCGATAGTTTTAGCAGAGTAATTGGATTAGCAGCTGATTGGCTGTACTGACTCCAGGGGTAGTCATGCTACTACATGACTAGCTCAAGATTTAGGAACACTGGAGCTTCAACCTATATCCCTGATAGGCCAACTAGCTGGGGTTTAAAGCACTGCTTCACTTGAGCTTGAGATTTGTGTGTGGGGCCAGGAGTCGGTTTAGGGGAACACTCAAGTTTTACCTCAAGCTAACACTGCAGTGAGGACAAGGCCTTAAAGGTGGTAACAGACTCATGAACCTCTTCATGTAGTCTATCCACCACAAAGGGGGACAAAGAGCCACAGTGGATTTGTATGGTTTATAAATACGTATTTTTGAAGTAGTATAACTGTGATGAGACGTTTCCTTTATGACCCAACAGTAATTTTCAGTGTTCCTTTATATACTTGGCTATCAGGGCTTATAGCACTTAATATGCTTGGTTCAGCGTGACCAGGTTGTTTCCTAAAGCTGCTCTTTTCCTGAAAGGTGCTGTGTCTCCTATAGCAACCCAGGTCCCAGCACTAACCCCTGCTGCAGTAGTGAGTTATTGAGGTGCTATTAGGGCCTGCAGCTGTGATGCGGCAGCATGAAATGCTATCCTGGGACGGGAACAGCCAATGGAAGAGTAGCTTGAGCTAGAGGAGGGGCTGGGACGACCTTGGAAGGAGAGGTTGTTGGAAAAAAGGCTTTTAGAGAAGGAGGGAAGGAAAAGGACCTAGATGTTGAGTTTGCAGATGAAGTGGAGCTGGGGTAGGAGATAAGGTGATACAATAAAAGAAGAACAGGAGAATAAAAGTAGGGAGTGAGAAGGAAAATAGGAAAGGTTTCAGGTCAGGAGAAGAAAAACACAGGGCTGGGTATGTCAGCACACACTATTGAAGAAGGGAAGTAGAGGAAAATAAAATCTACAGATGTACCAGAGAAAGAATCGGGGGGGTGGGGGGACTGAAAAAGGGAATTGATTGAAAAGCTGTGTTAGATTAAAATAGATCCTGAAACCAGAGAATGAGAAGCCTACCCCGCAAAGGATCTAAAGTAAATGAACAGAGAATGACAGTTTGAACATCTGTTGAAGGAATACAGTTCAAAAGCGCCTAATGGTCAAGCAAGGGCCACTAAGTGAAGAAACACTGCTTGAAAAGAGTCCCAGGAGCACTACAAGCCAAAGAGAAGCAATGGACAGGACAGCAAGAGAAGAGTTGGACTTACAGTCAAAGAGAGGAAAAGTGAACTCTTTTCTGAAGTATCACAGGGGTAGCCGTGTTAGTCTGGATCTGTAAAAAGCAACAAAGCGTCCTGTGGCACCTTATAGACTAACAGATGTATTGGAGCATAAGCTTTCGTGGGTGAATACCCACTTCGTCAGACGCATGCCTAACCCATGCGTCTGACGAAGTGGGTATTCACCCACGAAAGCGTATGCTCCAATACATCTGTTAGTCTATAAGGTGCCACAGGACTCTTTGTTACTCTTTTCTGAAATGACACAGTATACTGTTGAGTAATTTGTTGTTTTTTGTTGATAAGGATGCATTTGGTGTTAACAGCCCAAAGTAGGGAAGAGTAGTGTGTACCAGCTCACAAAAGTTAATGTGTTGGTAATTTATAGTTTATTACTCTAAGTAGTAAGTACTTGGCAATGTTCTATTTCTAAAAACTTCAAAATTATTCCTTTTGTTTCGGTTTGCCTCTGCCTCTCCTCACAGTTAGTATTGCCAAGCATAGCCTGGGTCACTGCACTTCCATCAGCTGTTTCTCAGCAGTCTAATTTTTTTCTTTTCAGTTACCACAATTCTCTAGCCACATAGACACTCCCTGACCAAATAAAACATGGCTGCCAATAGAATATACAGATGCAGAAGTCCTGTTTTTGCTGTGGTACTGGAGGAAAGGTCAGTCACTGTTGAATGATTACTTTAGTGCTTTTCTGAGAGAAGTTCACAACATCTAGGGCAAAGTATTATTTGCTATTTGTGTTGGAAAACTGAATAATTTTGTGGGTAAATTCCTTTCTCCTATTCTGCCCCGCCTACAAGAATTATACTGATTTCCGGCATTCTGTTGCGTTAAGGTCTTTCACTATATACATAAAGCATTTTTACCTCATTCAGTTTTACTTCTCAGATTTTTTTTAATAACTAAAATGCCTTAGTACTTTATCTTATCCCACACTGTGTCTTCAGCAGCACCACCACCATGCCACTGGCACCCCTGAACACCAATAAAACAGATACGCAGTTCACGTACTATTATTTGAGCCCCTGAATGTCTGCCTTCTCCTGCTGGAAGAAAACTGTATTGCAGAGAGAGTGCATTTGTTTCCCTCAAGTCTTAGTGTAGCAACAAAGGTATGGTTTAAAAGGCAATACTAACAGAAGGAAAGGAGATAATTGCTAAAGCAGACCAAGCCCTTCCAACTTCCATTCAAAATATATTGGATGAAAGAGCGTATTTTTTTTTGTCTGTGGAAAGAAAAAAATATTTCCCCTTTTATAGTCTGCATCATGGCACGGCCACCAGCTATCTCTGTTCAGACACTGGCATGGCAGGTACCCGCTTACAGAGCGACTATGATAAGTATTTTAGATTTAATTAAGTTTAAAAAAAGGGGGGGAGGGAAAGGGGTGCCTGATTGAGGTGTTCAGGCACTCAGACTAGTGGCCTGTTGCCAGTATTGGTTTTAACACTATTTCAGGCAGGGGTAGCAGTGGAGGCTGTTCCACTCAAAAGCCGGCCATGCATGGTAGGCTCTGTACCTGGGGCCATGCTGATCATCCGGTCAAACTCCTTGAAGCAGGGACGGGTAGATTGGGAGTTGCCAAAGTTGCCTTGGCATCCTTTGCCTTGCAGTAGACACCCTTCAAGTTTTTTTAATTCTCTCCCAACACCAGTTAGCTGTCCTCTTGATCTCCTCCTCTGCTAGCTTCTTGGAGAAACTCTCATACAGGTGCTGATTTTGGGTGCATCTTCCAAAATCAAGTTCCTTGCTGTACTCACACCAGACAGCAACCAGAACTCTGGTGTGATCCTCTGGCCAGTTGGCATGCTGGGTCGGGGATCTCCCAGATGGCATCTTCTAGTGCTGCTTGGCTGAGCTATGCAGAAAATTGAGTAGGCCATGTGGAATGAAGGATTAAATGCCAACCAGGTGTATATAAGCCAGCAAGTGGCTTTTGGTGCATAGGAGATGAGTGGGAAGTGAGTAGGTAAAAGGGCTGGAAAATACAGCCCTAGGGCATACATAGTCCAGGTGTTCTCAAACTTCATTGCACTCCGACCCCCTTCTGACAACAAAAATTACTACACAACCCCAGGAGGGGGGACTGAAGCCTGAGTGCACCCAAGCCCCATCGCCTTGTGGGGAGGAGGGGACAAAGCTGACGCTCCAGGGCTTCAGCCCCAGGCAGGGGGCTGGTAACCTGAGCCCCCTTCCCAGGGCTGGAGTCAAAGCTTGAGCCCTGCCACCCAGGGTGGTCTAATGCCAGCCCTGGCGACCCCATTTTGAGAACCCCTGCATCGTCTATGATGACACTGAAGGACTATCAAGAGCAAGGTCTGGGATCCAGTCTTCATTTGCATCCACACTACAAGTAGGTGGGATAGAACCTCCTTATTCAAAACCTGGGCTCTAACCCATAACCACAGCCAAGCAAACAAGTCTGTTCAAACCACATACAAACTTGAATTAAAGAATTTTATGGTTGGGGGAGTTGGGCTAAAACCCAGGTAGGAGTCCACGTTATCTCTACAGCAAAGCCCTACTTTTAGAAATTCTCTCCTTCTTAGACTTCAAACACCTTGTTTGTTCTCAGGGAGTCATTCAGCAAGGTACTTAAGCATATATTTTAAGCATGAGACTAGTCCCATTGAAATCACTAGGACTTAAAGTTAAGCAGCTGCTTAAGTATCTTGCTGAATCTGGGGCCTTACTTCTCATCCTGCACCTTTGATCACTTCTTCATTGTCTTGTCTGGGGCTCCTCCAGCTTTGCCTCTGTTCCTCAGGGCTCTGTCCTTGGTTCTCTGCTCCCTCTATCCCTTTTTCCCTAGGCCATCTCATCCAGGCGGGTGACTTCATCTACCATCTCTGTGCCAACTACTCACAGCTCTACCTCTCCACCCTAATCTATGCCCCTCCATGCAGTCTCACAGCCCTGATTGCCATCCCAGTATAAATCTTCCTGGATGTCTTGCTGCCACTCAAATGCAACACAGAATCATAGAAATGTAGGGCTGGAAGGGACCTCAATAGGTCATCTACTGCAGCCTCCTGCACTGAGACAGGACCAAGTAAACCTAGACCGTCCCTGACAGGTTTTTGTCTAACATGTTCTTAAAAACCTCCAATGAGGGGGATCTCACAACCGTCCTTCGTAATCAGTTCCAATAGGTAACTATCCTTATAGTGCAGTGTAATAATTGGGTTAATAATGCATCCCTGCTTCATAGGACTGTTTTAAGGATAACATTCTGTAATGTTTGTGAGAAGAGCTCAGCTACTCAGTGATGAGTACCACAGGAAACTTTTTTAAAAATGGACTCCTCTCTCTCCTTCTCCCACATCTAGCTATCACTAAATCCTGCCGTTTTTCTTCTATAAGATCTAAAAAAATGTGCCATTTCTTCCACATTTCCACATCTATAAACCCAGTCTCAGTCCTAATCATCGCTCACCTTGACTACTGCAACCTCCTGTCCTCAACACACCCCCTTCCACTCAATCCCAAATGCTGTAACACAAATCTTCACCCTTGCCCATTGCTCTGACCATGTTCAGCCTCATTCCCAGTCCCTGGACGTTGATCCCGATTGGTAATTATTACATTATGAAAGCTGAAGTAATGCTTCTTTACTTAATTTAAAAAAATGTACTGAATGTTAATGATTTCATATGTACCTGTCCCCTCTGCTGAGGCCCTGTCTTGGCATTGCATCTCACAGGATTGAGCCCCTGATTTCTGTCTTCAATTTCCATTTGAACAAACGCTGTGGTTCATTTCACTTGAAATGTCAGTTTGAAGTGAATGCTGTGTATTAAGGCGAACAAGTCACAAAAGTGGGATGCTAAATTTTATATCAGTTTAGGTAAATGCAGAAAGAATGCCTATTTAGAATTACAGTACGTGCTTATCATTTATTACCATAGAGGTAGTGCATTATACTAAAAGGTCAATATATTATACTTCACATTATACTCTGTAATGTAAGTATCAAAACCAGTGTCTTCTGCTAACAACTATAATAAAGGATTATGTATGTTAGAGTGTGCTTTCCTAAAATTAAGTGGTAATAATTTATTTGTTAAATTATTAGTTTAGTAACATTAAGTACAAATAACTGTACTGGTTGTATAATAATTATACCTATTGCCACTGTTTTTTGAATTACTTCCATCTGAATAAGAACAAATATACTTTTTAGTATGTCAACACACATTTTAAATAATGACATTCCATTTAATTTTCCTATTTGGGTTTTAAAACTTTTTCCCCCATTGATTTGTCAGTGATTTCCGCTGTAACTGACTGAAATATACCGTAAATTAGCAGATGGCTTCCGAATCCTGGATTAGCTGTCACGGGTGCCATAATTCTGTCAATAACACCAGTAAATGCATGAGCCTGACTTTGTTCCCCTTATTTTTATTTATAAATTGCATTTCATAATAGCAATAAAACACTGCAGGCCAGGCATTTTGAAGGGATTATTGCACTTCTCTTGTGATTAAAGTCACTCGGCCTTTAGCCTTGCACTGCATAACACCACCCGAGGTGTTCAGTAATAGTTCAGAAATGCACTGCATGCTGTGCCTTATTGCTTAAATATATTTAGCTGGATCATACAGAAAAATAATGACAAAACTAAGAGAATATAGAAGACCTCCTCCCCCCAGTTATTCCATTACTTTTTAATTAACTCACAAGTAATTCTCAGGTTAACTGTTTGTTAAAATGTACCTGAAATGTGAAGTAATCATTTCCCTTTTATGATTGTGGAATCTCCTAGTATATTAAACACCAACCTTTTAATATAATTTGGCTTGTTGCATAATACAGAAATGCAGCTAAATTCTTAAAAGGGTTAAACTGTTACATTCTGCATTAAATTACCACTGTCATTCAATTCATTAGATGAGTTTATGGAGTTACAATATGTCTGTAATTTATAGCCTGCTTACTGACAAAGCTTAATGCTAACATATGCCTAATTTGCCAAGGTTATCTCAAGTTCCATTCATCTCCCCCACTAACAATATGCCTCTGATTCCATGCTTCATGGATGAGGTACATGCGGTTTCATATTTAGTGCTATCAATCACAAGTAATTGCCTCTAGCTCCCCGCCTCAGTGTTCAAAGTGATTTCTCTTCAGTGTCTGATGATTGATGAAAAGTGGAGGCTTAGCCAGTGGAGGGCGTCATCCTCCATCCTTAGCAACTAAAAATCTTCCAGAAGCTGAAAATCAGAAGAGAGATATACTTCACTCTGACATTTCCAAACTTTTATCTTTCGGGGCACACATTATTTCTAACCAGGAAAATATGCTTTTAGATATATTTTGATGCAGCAACAGTGACATCCAATGGCAATTTAGGTTACTCCAAAGTATGCATTCCCTGGATTTCTCAAGTGATATACCGTACTAACTTCTCACATCTCCTATAAGGCCCCAGTCCTGCAAATCATGGTGTGTGGCTGCCTATGCAGACCCCCTTTGCCTTCAATGAAGTTTCACAAAGGTGAAGTGAATCACAGGATCTGGGCCTATCATAGGCGATCAGAATTCATTTGAGGATTTTTTGGCACCAGCTACTTTTCCTGTTAGGGTGGGTGTTACTTAACAAACCACATTTTAGTATATGATAAAATCCTAAACAGGCATGGCCCCGGTTTTAAAAGGTATTTAGGCATTGCTGTGCTCAGCTTTGCAATGCCTCCCTGATTTAGAAGTCTACATCTCATTTTCAAAAGGGATCTAGGCATGTAAGAAACTAAATCCCATTGACAGCCGATGGGATTTAGGTTCCTGAGTCTATCGGTACATCTGCACTCATGGCAGTGTGTTGAGTAGAGACACTGCACACCCGGCTAGCCTGGGTATAGACAGCAATGTAGACAGTGTGGCGTGGCTTTACTGAGTAGAGCTGAGTGCCCTGGACTCCTCGAGTATATACCTTACATGACTCTCTACATACCCAAGGTGCCTCCCATGTCTACACTGCTATTTTTAGCAGTCTAGTGTCCTGCTGCCTCCCCTCTGCTAGAGCTTTCCTCGCTGCAGTGAAAGGCTCTGGCAGCAGCAAAGGGACTGGCAGAGGGTAAGCAGTGGGGAAAGGCTCCAGCAGTGCTTTCCCTGCTGCCAGAGCCTTTCACTGGTGCATGTCGCTACACACTGCAGTGAGTACGAATGCAGCCTACATGTACCCTACATGCTGTGCCAAGTGTAGACAAGGCTTTAGGCTCCTAAATCAGTTAGGTGTTTCACTGCTGAGTACCACAATGCCTACATACCTTCTAAAAATGTGGGCTTAAGGCCCCAATCTTGCAATAATTAACACACATGCTTAACTTTACTACTGTGAGAAATCCCATTGACTTGACATCCTATTAATTTACAATTCCCTGGGCTTTATTTTTGTTTACTTGCTTGTTTGTGTTTTTTTGTAACGAGGTCTTTATACTGATCCCTTGTAATGCCATATACTTTAGAGGAATATAAAAAGCTTAGCAAGATAGCTAAGCGCCATACCATCTGAACACCTAAAAGATAGTCCAATCTAAGGACCCAATCCTGAAACATTTATGCATATGCTTAATTTTAGACCCATTAAAGTCAATGGAATTACTTGCATGCCTAAGTGGGTAATACTCACAAATGTAAGTCTTTACAGATCAGAGCCTATTTCTGCAATTAAAAAAATGCGAAAAAAAATCTAATTTTGGGGGGACTAAATGTACACTGAAGATCTTCCTGATTCCCCTAGAAAATACAAATGGAACGAGTTAGCAAATATGCTTTGCCAAAATGCATTCATGTTTTCTGTTTGGATTGGGTCATTAAGAATATCTAGGTCCTATTCTGCTCTTGGTTACACCACTGTGACTTGTGTAGGACTCCATATACTGCAATGGAATTATTGTGCCTGATATTCTGAAACTGTCTGACATACACCAATGAAATGGAAGGCAATATCTGGCTCTCTGTTCATATATATATTTACTGTGATCTGAGATACTGAGTGAAATTGATTGATTGCAGAAAGAATAATCCCAAATGGGTGAGTAGATTTATAGACATTAAAATTAGAATGCTATCCATTTGTTTTCCTGTACAGGAATACAGAGAATAAAATATCACTGTTAGTTTAAAAATTAAGAAGAGGTAGGAAACAAGATCAAATAAAGAAAATTCTAATTTTGATGGTGTTCTTGGTGTTAAATTTCATTCAGTGTCCCATATGATAATGGAAGCATGCTATATTAAAAGTGACATTAGCCACTCAAGATATATTTGTTTGTTTTTGCTGTTTAATACCAGCATTGAATGAAATGCCATCAAAGTACAGTATTCATGTGCTTCAAGGAAGTTTACTGAAGAAAACATACATTGTATGGCAATTAAAGTACTGTAAATGCACAAAATATTAACTCAGTGTTTGTGTTGCAAATAGTGAATGTGCTCGTTATGAACTGGCGCTTAGAAGACTTTAAAACAGCAATGACTCATTTATATTTAAACAGGCATTTTGTTTTATTTCTAAAAATTTTGGTCTAATACTTAAAAACAGAACCAAAGAATCTGTTAAATTCTTCTCTTTCCCCGCATTCCCTCCCCTGAAAGGACTAAGCATCCACTCCATATTGTATATTTCTGAATCTTTTTTTTGCTCACTCCCAGAGAACAGCAGGTTGAATTTTTGAACAGATTGTTTTACAACAGTTTGTGTTAAGCATGATTTACACTTGACAATGAGTTTTCCAGTATGGCAAAAAAACATGTAATATGTAAAGAATACATATTAATAATGAACTAGTTAAGATAATCCATATCCCAAAAATATCTGAAGGAAATGAAAAAATAAATACAGTAGATACCTAATTTACATGCACTTTTTTTCTGAAGGGGATAGAAAAACAACTCTTAAAGGTTTTTTTCCCCCTTCTGATCTACAAGTATCAAGGAGGATATTTTAAAAAATATAAATGTAAGACAGTACCTCTAAAACTATACAGGCCAGTAACCTAAGAGAAATCACTACCGCGAGTATTTACAAAACTTGTTCTTTTTGTATTAAAGAATGTTTCTTAATCAATGGTTGGAAGAAGAGTTCTTTGTTAATCTTTGCATATATTCAAAAAGGCTGTAAGGCTAAGTGGCTGCACTTTGCATTGAGTCTGCTGACTTCCTATTCATAGAGCCTCTGACAAGCGGGGGATGGAGTGGTGCTGTGCTATGGTTTGTGGGGATAGGGGCTTTCAGTTCTGGTTTATTACATGGCTAATTAACCAAGGTCACTGAGCTCTTTTTAAAGTCTGTCAATAGAGACATCATTGGTACTTTAACAGATCTGGTTATTATCTTGCATGCCCTAATACTATAAGGATGATAAAGACACAATGTGTGCATATCGTATATATGCTGTGGGTGTGCATCCATAGATGTGTATACTTACACAAGGAACACATATAAAATTTAAAAAGAGCATAATCTCATACTTTCTGGATTTTGTAATTTCTTTCCAAAAATCGAATCTAACTTTTTTACAAAACATATTTTATTCCACAATGTGTCACGTATCTGAATAATTAATAAATGAATGTATAAACGGTAACAATAAGGTTCACTATACACTAATATCTGACTTAGCTATGACACCCTATCTCCAAGTGGGTCAATTTTTGTATGCATGCTAACAAGGAAAGGCTGCAGAAGAATAATTGAGTATGTAAATTGGTGAGTTTCAAGATTATGTAATACACAAAGCTAGGCCTCACTTGGGTGTATGGGAAAAGCTGAAATGTTTCTTCTAATATATGGATGTAGCCATTCTCCCAGGTATTGTAGTCAGCAACAAAGGCTGAGTTCAAATTCTTGTAACTAACAAACACCACCCGCTCAAGGCCCCAGCCAGGATTTCTGTGATTACTTCCCTGGGTGCTTGTAATAGGAAATACTTCCCCATGCACAAGCACTGAATCTGTATTAAACAAGGAATAGCTGATTAGGGGAAAAGGGATCACAGCATCAACTTGGGAAAACACAGCAGCAATCTATTTCTATGAAAAATAAAACACTCCCCCATAATAAGAAGTCCACTAACTTGGTTCCTCAGTCACTAGTTTGAAGTCCAAAAGGTAAATGTCCCTTTACTACATCATTTCCTCCTTTGTTATCTGCTAACTCCTGCCTCAGTTTGGGGTCCGTGGGTAGCATAGTCCCAGAGTCCTGAGATGCCCTTGAGTAGGCCTTGCTCCAGTCCCTTGGGAAGTGCTCCCTGGTCCTGTCCTGAGGCTCTACCACCTAACCACCTATAATGATTTCAGTTTTATTTTGTAGCTGGATAGGAGGGGCCTCAGCAGAGTTCACTCAGGTCTGGTGCTGTCTCACCTCAAAGAGTCTTCCCAAATAGAACAGTGGAGGGAATCAATAGAATACAAGACATTTAAGCAGAGTCCTTCCAACAAGATAAGGGCTCTTTTCTCAGATTAGTTCCACTACCCAGTCAATTCTGGGTTTGTATACAGTAATGGTGACTCACAAAGTGTCATGGGATGAATTCTGGATAGGAAGCTTACGCAAACAAAACGCTTTGGAGCCACACTTCACCTGTTGACCAATAGATGGGACAGGGAGTTCCTTTCTCTGGAGGGTCAGGCCCCAGAACTTATCTATTTATCTATCAAGTTAATAATATATATACAGAAGATATATTGTTAATATATAATATTACACAGAAAAAACAATTTTAAAAGAACATTACGTTTCAAAGTCAAGCACTCAAATATTAGGAAATGCTAGCATTAAGGATGCCCATATAACCTTAACTCAGCCTTCTTGTGTTTATGCATTATGATATAGTCTTTAATTACATTATCACATACCATATTTTTCATAGGAGTTCTAGTCCATTAGATGGCATCTTATCAACATTGTCATCAGCAGGGTTGGATCCTTTAATTCCACTGCACAGACCTCTGCCACTTGAGCTAACAGAGATGATAAAATAAGTTGACAAACTGTAACAAGCCGCTACTGAGAATGTGCAAAAAAGAGATTTTTTTTCAGAGACTTATAGCTTGGGCATATTACAAATTTAGGTAGTTTTTCATAGGGATGCAAAAGGCATATTCCTGGCACCAGAGTGACTCATTGCCAAATTTCAAGCCCCTGTATCAAAACACAGAGGTGCTAGTGTTTCTCAACAAAATGGTTGTAAGAATCTTTTTAATATGGACAAAACAATGTCCTTTTCCTTAGCTTCCTTCTCAGAAATGTCTGAACCACTTTAGTTGAAACTTTTTTTTAAAAAAAGAAATCAGCCTGAGACATACACCTGGCATCAAAAATTCCAGTTCAAATTATCTAAGTTTGGCAAAGTTATAAGTAGGGTCCTGCCAATTTCATGACCATGAAAAATATGTCCCGGACTGTGAAATAAGCCCTTCCTTGTGAAATCTGATCTTCCCCTTTCTGCTGTGAGTGTCCCAGCCAGGGTGCTCCTAGCTGCAAGTCCTTGCTGGGCTGGGGAGGGACAGGACTTGTCCTTCCCTTGCATGGCTGCTTGAGGGGCGGGGCTGGAAGGAAGGAGATCAGACCCACTTTTGGTTACCTTATGGGTTGGGACCCCCAGGGTTACAACACTGTGAAATTTCAGATGTAAACAGCTGAAAACATGAAATTGACCAATTAAAAAACCCTCTAGCTGTGAAATTGATCAAAATGGACTGTGAATTTGGTAGGGCTCTAGGTATAAGCAACTGAAAACAGGGAATATAATGGAAAATGTCAGTCATCCTTAACGATGTGTATTGCTACTGCACTACCTATAATAAAATATGCATATACACACATGTACAGTTATTTGAGCACTCATGTGTACAATAAATCTGAACAGCTGAGATGCAATCCCTCGCCCCCAGAAAATTCCCCAGACTTGTCTTCTTAGAGTACATAGTCCCCAAGGTGCTCTGATAACAGCATGTCTATAACCTAGTATGACAGGGTGTACCAGGCCCTTTGAGACCCCTTGCCATCCTCCCACACCCCTTCCCAGGCAAAGAGCAATAAAGATGGGTCCTCCAGGCCTGCCTAGAAAGGACCCTGCTGTGACGTTGCACCCCATAATGCTTTATAGAAATATGCTTATGAGTGTAAATATGATATAACTGGAATATGTTTTATGCTAGATATGCCATGTAACATATTTTTGCAAAGGTTATGTTCTTCTGCATGTATTCATCCTATTCATAGGCATGTATCATTTTTATATCTGCAGTTATGAGCGTTGGCTCTATGCTTGCTTGCATTTAAAGTGTTTGCTGTAGAAAGCACCTAAGGTAGATTTGGTCAACATAGTGTGAAGGGGTTATTCAAATAATTGGGAGTACTTGGCTAACAATGGACCTTGATAGACGCCAATCCACATCTGAGCTTTCCTGGGATCGTCCTGTAGAGAACTGAGAAATGCATGGACATGTGACTTGCCCATGTGACTCCAAAACTCCATCTTGTAGCTGTGATTCTACACAGAGGGAGAGAGGGGTTTCCATCCACAAGAGAGAGCTATATAAGCCCCTGGGAAACCCCTCCATTTTGTGTTCAGCTGGCTCAAGAGATGGCCTCTCCACCCCTAAGAGATGCCTGAAAGAAACTGGAACAAAGGACAGTAATTACAGGGGTGTGAGTGATTGCTGGACCCAGACTAGAAGGAGGCTAGTCTGTCAAAGAAGCTTATTGGAACATCTCTGAGAGTGCGATTTACCTGCATTTAGTTTCCTACTGTATTAGACTGAGACTTGTATGTTTTATTTTATTTTGTTTGGTAATTTATGTTGTTCTGTCTGTTATTACTTGGAATCACTTAAATCCTACTTTTTGTATTTAATAAAATCACTTTTTACTTATTAATTAACCCAGAGTAAGTATTAATACCTGGGGGGGGGGGGGCAAACAGCTGTGCCTATCTCTCTATCAGTGGTAGAGGGCGAACAATTTATGAGTTTACTCTGTATAAGCTTTATACAGGGTAAAATGGATTTATTTGGGGGTTTGGACCCCATTAGGAGCTGGGTATCTGAGTGCTGGAGACAGGAGCACTTCTTAAGCTGTTTTCAGTTAAGCCTGCAGCTTGTGGGAGATGTGGTTCAGACTTGGATCTGTGTTTGCAGCAGGCAAGCGTGTCTGGCTCAAACAAGGCAAGGTACTGGAGTCCCAAGCTGGCAGGGAAAATGGGCTCTGAGGTAGTCCCAGCACATCAGGTGGCAGTTCCCAAAGGGATTTCTATGACCCAACCTGTCACACCTACTCCAGCAGGGAACAGATGGAGGGAACCCAAGAACTGTAACCCCCAGTGTAATGGGACTGAGTGGGAAGCAGCCCAGAGAATGAAGTTGTAGTACATGGCTGCTGTGTGTAGGGTCCCTGGATTGGGACCTGGAGTAGTGGGTGGCCTGGGTCCCCTCACTGGCTACTGAGGAAGTAGCCTAAGCCCTCAGGAAGGGATCAGGCTCATTTAGAAGCCCAAGCAAAGGGCTGGACTTTGAAGAACTGAGGGATGAGGATGAAGACCCTGGTAAGGGCAAACAGATCATTTGACCTCTTGGTTAACCACTGCTGGGAAGGGCTTGAACTTAAGGAGTGACCTGGCTGGAGAGCAGGGGTAGTGAGAGCTGCTGAGGACAAAGTCTCCAGGGAGAAAGCCCAAGGGACAGTGCTCTATAGGAGGGTGGGGGCAGACTTAAAGCTAGCCCAGCAGGGGCTGAGAACTGAGCCCAGAGACAGGGCTGCAGCCACCAGCCAGGGCACAGAGATAATCTTTGTTGGACCTTTTGTTACCCTAGAAGGGATTCATCTATTTGCCCATTTTAGACAGTGATTTAGCTGGAGGGATGAGCCACTGAAGACCTGCCTGATGAGGGCAACAGCCTATGGAGGGGCCGGGAGCTGGAAAAATGAGTGCAGGATTGCACTTAGCTGACATGGGTGCTCAGGAGAGGTGTGTGCCCCTGTCATACCTACCTTTGTAAATTCCCTGGGTGCCCATTGTAACGCTTTGGGGTTCACCCAGGCCAGTAAGAGGCTCAGTCAACACCTGCTTTGCAACCCTGGGTACCTTAAATGCTGTGCTACTGTGGCTCACAGACCTGACATCAACAGCTCGTATACAGCCATGAGAGTCTCACCCTGGCTTCCACTACCCAGTTACTCTTTGCAGGGAGACTACAACAACTCTTCAAGCCCTGAGTTCTCCCCAAAAACACTTCTCTGCTGTGCTCAGCCCCTCTCACTGTAACACTCACAAACCTTCTCAAGTTCCCTGCTCCTTTAAAGATACAGCATGCAGCAGCCTGTTATTTAACTGGGGTTAACACACCCTTCACTTCAATACACTGAACTGAGTTACTTTATAGAAAAAGTTTAAGCTGTCCAGTCTTCAGCCAGGATCCAGCACAGAGCCAAAAGTGCTTGGTTCCTTGGTCTCCACAGGTGAAGGACAACCCAAAGTCCTTTTCCAGTTCCATATAGCTGCCCCCACCCAGTTCATTATGCTGGTATCAAGAGCCAGGAAGGTCTCCGCGGAGATTCAGACTTCTCAAAGGGGTCACACCATCTTGATCAGTTTCCTCTTCTGGTGAGTTCCCATGTGATGCTTCCTGCTGCAATTTTACAATGCAAATGAAGTCTTCTGCCTGCCTGGGAGCTAATTGCTTGGTTTACTGTGTAGGTATCTCCATTGTCTGCAATGAAGTAGACAGCGGGAATTCACAACTCTTGGTCTAAGGAAAACCTCTTACCACCATTTCCTCTTCCCACCCCCTGATATTCCTTGTGCCCTCTTTCATCCTCTCCCTTACTCTTCTCCTTAACCTTTCACTCTCTTCCAGTCCTTTTCCCCCTTAATATGAAAGCATGCTTTAGTCTCTCCCATATAAAAAAATACCCATCCTGGACCCCCCCTTGCCTCTCCAACTACCACACCAGTTCCCTTCTATCTAGACAGCATTCACTGGGCTTAGAGTTTAATCACTGTCTGGAGTTCCTCTCCTCCAATTCCATCCTAGGCTTTATCCGATCCAGCTTGTGTCCCTTGCACTCCAAGGAAGCTGCCCTTGCCAAAGTCGCTGATTATCTCTTCCTTGTCAAAGATCAGAACCAGAACTCCTTTGGCACCACTGATTATGCTCTTGAAATTGTCCTCCCTTGGTGTTTGTGACTCTGTCCTCTCCATGTTCTCCTTCTACCTCTCTACCTCCAGCTAGAGGAGATGTACTTGCACTAGCTCTGATATACCTAGTGCACTAAACAGCCTGTAGCAGTGGCAGCATGTGCTGTGCCTGTAACTTCATTTGTTCAGCTCTGCACATGAAGGGAGCATGGACTCTGCTATTCTCTGGATTTACACCTTTTGTGTACATTTGCAACTTGTTTGTGTTCAGTTTTTTCATTTGCAGAACTTTTTTTTAAACCCAACATTCCCACACTCTCTACTCTTTCACCTATGCTTACATCTTTGTTGCTTGCGATGGCTGTTGCCATCATGACATCACTGACAAAAGAACACCACTCTTTAATGATTGCCACCAGTCTGTCTTCTCTGGGGACATTTCAACGTCAGCATAACAATTTCAATTTTTACCTCTACTTTTTACACATTACATTAATGGCCATTTGTAAAACACGAATACAAAACAATAACTGAACACTTAAATATATTGCTTCATAAAGCCTGTAATGGGCTCCACTCTAGCATATCCTGCTGGCTGTCCTGGGAATTAGCTCTGCATGTTTGTGCGCCCTCTTCAAGTGCTGCCTCACCACCATCACTTCTGCTCTAGGACCCACGTCTCTCCAAGGACTGCAGTGTCCTCTTCAGCGACACAGCCCTCCCGCCATGCCACACCCTGTGCTTCCCCCTTCCAGGGGACCTGCAGTCTGCTGTTCAGCCACTTCCCGTAGTGGCTACTGCAGCAAATGGTCTGGCTACTTCCTCGTGGCCCCAACATCCTCTTTGCCCTTGCTTCAGGGCCTCAGCCTGCAAACCCCAGCAGCCTGCCAGGAGCTGTGTCTCGCTCCTGTGGTCCCTGTTAACAGCACTGCTCTGTCCAGGGTGCTGGCAGTTCTCTCAGCCCTCTGGAGACACAGCCCTTCCTCCCTGGGCTTCCAGCAGAGAACTGCCTTCCTCTGTCCTGCAGCTCCCTTTTTATATGGGCCTGCTTGGCTGCTCCCTTCAGCCCTTCTCTGATTGGCTGCCTCCTGTACAGCATCCCTAGGGCTCTATTAACCCCTTAGTGGAGTGTGGAGCAAGCGCCCCATCACAAAGTCTTTATCTTAGGGCAAGTCTATACTGCTACTACTACTACTAAGTTGATCTAACTTACATCACTCAGATATGTGAAAAATACATCCCCTTGAGTGACGCAAGTTTCAGCAACCTAAGCACTGTCTACACCGGCATGGAGGTGGAATAATTACGTCAATGGGAGGGGACTCTGCCATCAGCATAGAGCATCTTCACCAGACTTGCTACAGCGGCGCAGCTGCATTGGTGCAGTGCTTTTAGTGTAGACCTGCCCTGAATTCTGGGCATGTTTTTAATCAGTTCAATACTAACATTAGATCATGCAAAAAAAATTGGGTGATAAGTTATTTAATACCCCACCGTGAGCTCAGATTAAAATTTTTAATAAACTATAGTGAGGATGAGAAAATTGATGTTCTAATGACCTGGTTTATACACATATGTCCCCATTATCCTCTCTTGGCAGAATTGCATAATATTCTGCTAAATAAGAATCTTTAGGTCAAGTGGTAGGGGACTGTGTTTTCAGAACAGAACATGAGTCCTATGCCTGTTCCTGCATAGAAATTCTGAAGCTCCCTGGTGTTCAGCATAGTGATGATCGTGAAGTCTTAAGTAGCCATGTGTTACTTTCCTAATGTAGTTTCTTGATATGGTAGAGATTTTTTATAAAGATGTCAAACTGTCTATTTAATGAAGCTCTTTTCCACCTTACTGGGTAATAATGCATGGATCAGCATTGTTACAGGCAGTATCTGGTGCACCAGTATTGGATTTTAGAATTTGCAGCAATAGATTTTTGAAAGGTTGACGTAGTTACTAGTCTTAAACGGCTAGAGAGAGAAACCATTCCAAAAAGCCCTAAACCGCTTCCAAAAAAGTAGCACTGATCAAGCATTAATTCTACTTGAAACCTTCTGAATCAAAATCCTTATCACATTCTTGATCTTTACCACAGATCACATCCTTCCAATAGTCAAGGAGAGTAGACAGCTAGAGGCATTGAGATTCTTACGTTTTTTTTCAACACCAGTTTTTTCATGTTGTCCCAGATTTAAAGCTGTTTTTTATGACTACTGGATCTCAATAGTTCTGAGGTAACTTGGGGCACAGCAGAAACAGAAGTAGCATTGTATCAGCAACATCATAGATCTTTGCCTGAGCTCTAGCTGATGATGCTGTTCAGTATTTATTGGAATAAATTAAATAGTTGAACTTGGGACCATGATCTTGCTGAGTCTTTTATTTAAAAAATCACTTGTGTTGTATTCAGTCTCAGCTGAGCTTTGTTCCAGACTCGGAGTCTACAGTATAACATTGGACTAGGAGTCTGAAAACATGGAGTCTCTCATCAAAACATGGGAGGATAACAAAAGGATTTCTTAGAGATGCAAAATAGATCCTGGGAATTATAGACCAGTACATTGTCTTTAGTGATTGCTCCAACCAGTTCATTAAACAGTTAGAATCTAAATCACATAATACCTCTTAAAATATGATAGACATCAACATGGTTTCTCTAAAGGAAAAATCATGCCACTCTAATTTGCTAGAATTCTCCAAGCCTGGCAGAAAAATAGTGAATGAATGAGACCCATGTGATATAATTTATTTGGACTTCCAAAATGTTGTACAAGAGACCATTAAGGAAATTTAAAGTCCTGGGGGTGGGAGGTGAGGGTGCAGGAATAAATAATCATCTGTCCCATCCAGTTTCTAATCTGTTACAGTAAACAAAAGGGGGGGAATGAATGGTCAACTTTTCACATGGCAAAAGGTTACAAGGGCCATGCCCTAAATAACCAGCACCAGTCCTGGCATGGCTAACAACTATTTGGAAAAGGAGGTGAAAACGATGCAAATTATTTAAATAAAGTCAAGACTAGAGCAGACTGAGGAAATCCAGATTGGCCTAAGAAAACCAGATGATTGGGCAGCATGGTGGCAGAGGAAATCATTGTTGACAGAGTAATGCACACTGGAAAGAATAATATGAACTATTCTTATACTTTAGAATCATAGAAATGTAGGGCTGGAAGGGACCTCAAGGTCATCAAGTCCAGTCCCACTATACTGAGGCAGGACCAAGTAAACAGACTATCCCTAATATGGGGTTGTCCAACCTGTTCTTAAACCCGCAATGGTGAGGATTCTACAAGTTCCCCTGCAAGCCTATTTCAGTATCTAACTACTCTCTATAGTTAACGTTCATCCTAATATCTAACCTAAAACTCCTTTTGCTGTAGATTAAGTCTATTACTACTTGTTCTCCATGTCCACTGAAGGTAGGACATGGAGAAAAATTGATCACCATCCTCTTTGTAACCGCCTTCAATTATGTTATCCTGTGTTCTCCGTCTACTTTTCTCAAGACTAAACATGCCCAATTTTTTTTAACCTTTCTTCATAGGTCATTTTTTCTAAACCTTCTATCATTTCTGTTGCTCTCCTCTGGAGGCTCTCCAATTTATCGACATCTTTCCTAAAGTGTGGCATCCAAAACTGGACACAATATCCAGCTGAGGCCTCACCAGTGCCAAGTAGAGTGGGACAACTGCCTCTTGCATTTGACACTTCTGTTAATACACCCCAGAATGATATTTTAGTCTTTTTGGCAACTGTGTCATTTCAACCCCTCCAGTTTATGATTCACTATAACTCCCAGATCCTTGTCAGCAGTACTAGCACCTAGCCAGTTGTTTCCTATTTTGTAGTTGTGCGTTTGATTTCTACCCACCCCCCACTCCTTCCTACACATAGTACTTTGCATTTCTCTTCATTGAACTTCATCTTGTTCAAGTCAGACCAATTCTCAAATTTGTTAAGGTTGTTTAGAATTCTGATCCTGTCCTCCAAAGTGCTAGCAACCCCTTCCTAGCTTGGGGTCATTTGCAGATTTTATAAGCATGCTCTCCGTGCCATTTTTCAATTCCTTAATTAAAATAGTGAATAGTATCAGACTCAGGATTGACTTCTGCAGGACCCCACTAGATACGACCTACCAGTTTGACAGCAAACCATTGATTGCTCTTTGAGTATGGTCTTTCAACCAGTTGTGCATCCACCTGGTAGTTTTGTCCAGACCACATTTTTCTGGTGTGCTTATGAGAATGTCATGTCATGGGTGTATGCCCAAAGCTTTACTAAAACCAGTGTCTCTCAATGACAGCTTCCCCCTATTGCTAAGCCAGTAACCCTCTCAAAGACAGAAATTAGGTTGATTTGGCATATTTGTTCTTGACAAATCCATGCTGGCTATTCCTTATAGCCCTATTATCCTCTAGGTGCTTACAAATTGATTTTGTTCTCGTATCTTTCCAGGTATCCGAGTTAGACTGTCTGGTCTATAATTTTCTGAGTCTTCTTTGTTCCCTTTTTAAAAAAGGGGAACAATGTTTGCCCTTCTCCAGTCCTCTGGGACTTCACTCATCCTCCAGAAGTTCTCAAAGATAATTGCTAACAGTTCTGAGACTGCTTCAGCTAGTTCCTTGAGTGCCTTAGGATGAATTTCATCAGGGCCTGATGACTTGAATACATCTAACTTAACTAAATATTCTTGAACCTGTTCTTTCCTGATTTTTAGATTGCATTCCTTCCCCATTGTTGTTAATATTCGTTGTGTTTGAGTATCTGGTCACAATTAATCTTTTTAGTGAAGACTGAAGTAATATAGGCATTAAACATCTCTGCTTTCTTGATGTTATTAGCTCTCTGTCCCCACTATGTAAAGAGCCGGCACTTCCTTTCATCTTTCTCTTGTTCATTAATGTATTTAAAGATCTTATTGCCTTTGGTGTCCCTTGCTAAGTGTAACTCATTTTAAGCCTTAGCTTTTCTGATTTCTGTTCCTATGTGCTTCGGTTACCCTGTTTGTACTCTTCCTTAGCAACTTGTCCTGCTTTTAAAATTTTTTTTCAGATTGCTAAAGAGCTCCGGGTGGAGCTGTAGTGACCTCTTACTATTCTTCTTATTTTTCCTTCACATCAGGATAGTTTGCTGTTATGCCTTTTAATATTTTCTCCTTGAGAAACTGCCAGATCTCCTGAACTCCTTTTTTCCCTTATTTTCTTTCCCTGGGCCCTTAACAAACTCAGAACTTGTAGGTAACATCTACTTTTTTGAAGTCCATTATCCTTATTCTGCTGCTCTCACTCCTTCCTTTCCTTACAAACATGAAATCTTAGCATTTCATGATCACTGTCACCTAAATTGCCTTTCATCTTCAAATTTGCAACCAAATCCTCTCTCTTGGTGAGAATCACATCTAAAATGGCTGCCCCTGGTTACTTTCTGGTTTCTTCTACTTTCTGGAATAAAAAGCTGTCCCCAATACATTCCCAAGAACTTATAGCAGGGATCGGCAATGTTTGGCCCCTGGCCCCCAAAGGTAAGCCCCCTGGCGCGACGGGCCAGGATGGTTTGTTTACCTGCTGCATCCACAGGTTACGCCCCAGCGTGCTGCAGAGGAAATCTACCTCACTAGCCTTCTGTGCACTAACTGTCCAATTGGACCCTGCTGCCATATATTAACAGTTCACTAGTGCACTTTGATCTACCCTGCTTTGAAATGGAGTAGATCAAGATGCACTAGTGAACTGTTTGTCTGTGTGGGACCCTTTGCCATGCACTGTTTAGTGTACAGAAGGGTAGGTTTGCACCTCATCTTGCTTCAGACTAATTGTTCATTTAAACAAGCCCTGAATCACAGACATATCCCCGTTGGGTGACTATAGCAGAAATGGAAGAGAGCCAGAGAGGTGACCAAAATGACTGAAGGCATAAAGAAACTTCTGTGGGAGGAGACAGCGGGGAGGGAGGGAAACTAGAGCTGTCTAGAACAGATGAGAAACAAAAGGAGACAAGATGGAGTGTTCAAAATAAGGAATGGTATAAAAAAATTGGCTGTTCCTGTTATCTTGATAACAGGAACAGCCAATGAAACTGGAGGGTAGCTTGTTGAAATGCATTATTGATATAGCCACAGGATACCTTGGGGCTTGTTTTTCCTCTCTTTAGAGGAACAAACACATCACAACTTATTAACTTAACTGGGGTAAACATACTCCCATTTAAACACAGCACTGTATTTGTTTATAGTAAGAATAAAACAAATTTATTAAGAGGACATAAATTAAGTGATGCCAAGTAAAAGGAATAAAGGTAGAAGGGTTTACAGGCAAATAAAAGCAAAAAAGCACATCTAAAAGTTTTAAACTTAATCTGACTTAATGGTACAGGCTTTGTTCAAGATGGTTTCTCACCTATAGTCAGTTTCCAAAGACAGCAACCCCCTTGCCTGGAGGACCCACCAAAGAGGCTTCTCTCTTTGCTTATATATCTTGCAAAGTTAAATGACTATTTCAAGAGGCAGGATGACCTCATCCTGTCATACTTCAGGGCATAAGCCAGCCACTAACTGACATGGACTAGATGACCTCCTGAGGTCTCTTCCCACCCATGTCTTCTATGATTCTATGGTAAGAAGAAACCACTTCCCTTATGGGTAGACAATTCTGTAATTGCACATTACAGAGATTCTTGCATCTTGAACATTTCATACTAGCTAGTATCAGAGACAGAATATCCAACTAGATTGGTCTGATCTGATCCATTATAGCTGCTCCTATATTCCAGTGCTACTCTAAATGCTTATAGAATAAAAGTATTGTGGTCACCATTTAAAATTTTCACCATTTTTCTGTGCACATAGATAACACTATCATGATACTTTTAATATAGGAAATAGCTGGGGATACCACAGTATTGCTAATGATCTGCAAAAACCTCTCATGGTTGTGACCACCATAATGTTAAAATAATCCTACTAAAACTGATTTCCCTCTAGAGACTGAGCAAGAATGCCAGCCAGTGTACCTCTTCTGTGCATCCAGCTTCCCAGACAAATTTCCGCAGCAAACAGGAAGAAGGAACTGAGAGTGTTTAGTGTTAACATGTGGGTAGGATAAGGTGGTGGCTTTTTGGACTCACTAGAGCAAATTTTGAATGCTGTGTGAAATGAGACATCTATGCCCAGTGCATAGACAGACAACAAACAGCACTCTACAGTTGCTGCTCTGTTTTGTGGGTTGCTGTGCGCTAGGCAGACATGTGATATCTAGCTCGTGGAATATGAAAGTCAAGGTAGGGATTATTGAAGGCAAATTTTAAAAAAGACAGTATTACTGTACCTCTGTATCCAGGGCCAAACATGATAGGGAATCTGGGATGTTGCCCTAACAAAGTATTAGAGTTTTATTCATTTGTGTTTGCCCCTACATCTTGTTAACAACAAAACAGCACTTAAGTGATATGTTGTTGGAGAAATACATAGTCAATATATAGGAAGAGGCCAGGCCCTGTCTAAGTTAGGGGTAGCTTCCCTGGACTGGCCTATGGGCTGCAGTACTGAGTGAAATCTCCACCAGAGTTGCATGCTTTGGCCCCCTCCTTGACATGTCCCTCCTGCCCTAATGTGGCCCTGTGCCAGGGTTTACGACAGGGTCACTGGAAGGCTGGCTTCTGCAGTGCCAGTGCTGGAAGAATCTGAATGGGGGGAACTGGGGCTTTTAGGGCTTCTTTATGCCACTCTGGTCCTCTTACCCAGCGTAAAGAAGCCAACACAGGGAAAATCTTGCCCTAAATTTCCTGGTGCAATGGCATTTGGTGTGTCCTCTCTCTTGTGTCTGTGGAACATGGCTGACCTTTGTGGCATCCTGATTCTGGCAAAGTGTGGCGTGCCCTGCAAAATCCAGTACACTTGAGAGGTTAACCTCTGCTTTTAGCTTTGGATCATGTTTCTGCATACGTACACTAGGTCCACCTCACTGCCTCTTTCCTTCTAGATTGCTAACTCTTGTATCAAGTTCTCATTGCTGTTTTAATAAATGTTAGAGCTACAATTAACTGCTCTTGAGACATTCTAATACTGAATAACAGCATGCCTGCAGTGGCTAGAGTCACTGTTCCAATGTGACAGGTTTCAGAGGGGTAGCTGTTTTAGTCTGTATCAGTAAAAACACTATTAACAGTAATTTTCCCTCTGATATTCACCCCTTCTTGTCAATTGTTGGGAATGGGCTACATCCACCCTAATTGAATTGGCCTCGTTAGCACTGACCCACCACTTGGTAAGGCAACTCCCATCTTTTCACGTGCTGTATATTTATACCCGCCTACTGTATTTTCCAGTCCATGCATCTGATGAAGTGGGTTATATCCCACGAAAGCTTATACCCAAATAAATGTGTTAGTCTCTAAGGTGCCACAAGGACTCCTCATTCTTTCAATGTGAGTTCTCCACCACCATGTTTCTTGTAGCTCACAGGTTACTGGGGAGAAAACTGTTCCTCTGATATTTTTTTTACAAGTTCTTTATAGAATTTCTTCATTTGTATCCACTTATCTTGCCCATAGAGTCAGCCATAATGCTCCCTCCCCACCCCCAAGTGAGTTAATTTCACTGTTTATCCTTGTTTTATGGGTCAGGTGTCCATGCTGACTCCTTTTTATAGGTATCAAAGAGTAAGAAGTTGCTTAGGGATCATTCTTCCCCTATAAAGAGATATAAGACTGTTTTCTCACTCCTTCCTGGGCATTGTGTACTAAGACTGTTGTGGGAAATAGTGAAATGACTTGGGCTGCTATGCCATCAGTGGTGGGGTGGCCTGCCCTTTAGGGCAGTAGTGTCTAGTGGTCAGCCCACCCCACCACCTGGCATGGCCCTTTAGGGATTTTGAAAGGCAGTAAAGATAGATATATATATACAAGGATCTAAGGAGTTGTAGGGATAGACAAAGAAAAGCAATCCTTAGGAATAAGTAGTGGTTGGGAGAAAGATGGCACTGTTTCTGTAAAGGTCTGAGGCTAGGCAGAGTGAATGGGGCAAGGCTACCTACTCTCCAACCAATCGGGGATGAACTGGCAGAAAGGGGCCAGCATAAAGCCCGTCTCCTCCCTCACTGGGAGGGCAGACACTGATGGCTAGTCTGCTGAGTTCTCCAGACTGGAAGGCTAATTAGAGTGGCTAATTCAGCTGAAGGATGCTAGCAAAAGCCTGGCAGTTGACTAGTCCAAGGCAAGAGGTCTGAGATCCAAACTCCAGATCTAGGAGAGGGCTGAGGGAGAACTTCTGTTTGGAGGAGGGAGATACTGATTGCTCTAAAGATGAGAGACAGAGGGCTGCTTGCAATATAACCCAGCTTCTGCAGAGAAGGGCTGAACTGGTCTTTGAGGAAGCACCTTCATAGCAGGCTAAGGAGAAGCTGTGAAGAATTGCAGAGTTCAGAGATCTGGTGAAGATGTTGACAAGTGGGGTGAAGGTAGGAGCAGCTCAGGAAAGAGGCAGACTGACTACAGGAAACAGTCCTTATTAGCCCAAAATAGGATCCCTGGAAAGGAACCTGGAGGACAGGGTGAGGCTGGGTTCCCCTACCTCACCTCCCAGACCAAGAGAGGGTGCATGAGAGTTAAAAGTAGTATGTGAGGCCAAGAATGACAAGCTCCAGATAGATGCTGGGAGACAAGCTTGAAGGCCATTAGCTTCTGAGTTTCCTATTTTTGGACTCTTGCTTACCCTGGAAAGGCAATGGACTGAATAGTGACCTGGCTGGAGGTCTTGGCCATGCAAAGTGACCAGACTGGCTACAGGGAATGCTAAACTGGGGGGGGGGAAGCCCCAAAACACTGACTCAGATGTACCCTGGCAGGCATATTACCCTTGTCAGACCATCTTTTCAATATTTCACTGAAAGGGGTCATGTGTGCTTTTGGCCAGAAGCTAAGAACTAGCTGATTGTCATGGTTATTGAGATGTTTGTATGGGAAATAGTTTGAGATATGTAGAATATTAGGTTGCAAAACAGTTGAAGTGAGGCTTATCACCTGAGGAGAGACAGGGTTTCAGGGCTAACTCAATGAGCGTGGAGAACAACGGACATCAATGGAGATCAAACTTTTTTGTTTACAGTCTTGACCAGGTGGAGGCTTGAGCATTGACAACGACAAACCGCAGGAGAGCTCTCTGAAGAGCCCCCCCCTCCCCCCTGGGGTAAGAGACAATAGTCTGTAACAGTATAAGAGCAGAAGAAATGGCTCAAGTTGTGATCCGTTACAGAGCCGAGACTGCCAGTGAGGGGTATCTCAGGACAGGTCTAGTTCAGAAAGCTAAGATCTACGAGCACTACAAGGTCTTACCAGAAGTATAGGCTATACATTTTGTTGTTGTTTTCCTTTTAATTCTAACCTTGTGTTTGCAAACCCTTACACTTGCTTTTATTTGAATCTGTTTCTCAAACTCTGTTAAACTTCAGTTTGGTTCTATAATAGACAGGCCTAAGTGCCCTGTCCTAAGGAAAGTGTTGAACTGAGGTGACCCCAGTGAACGGGGGAGTGAAGAGCACTACTTCCATGGAGGCAGCAGAGTAATGTACATTGTGGGTGTCTAGAAGACAAGTGACTGCACTCAAGTGCAACACAGTGGGTTGTGTAAATTGCTAGCCTGCAGGAGGAAAGAGTGGGGCTTTGGGCACTCTGACTTGAGTGCCTGTATTCCCAGCAGCTGTGGCTGGGGAGAGTTTCTTTTGGTAGGCACTGTAATGGCGTGATCCGCCCCTTTAATAGCCTGAGGGAGGGGAGGGAAACAGGGAGCAGCCCAGCAGGCAGGTGCTGGGAATCAGCTGACACAGCCCATCAGCATTGCATGATTGGCCACCCACACTCAGCTGGACAATATAAAGGAGGAAAACCAGGTGAGAGGGGACTGGTAACCAGAGCAGGAGGTTGCAGCCAGTCCCTGTGATTCAACTCTGTGGGGTCAGAGATGGCTCTATCCATTAGCTAGCACATGCCAGAGTATCCCAGTCTGAATCCTTGACCAGATAGTTTGCTGTTTTCCACACTTTTCTTTCCTGCTTGTGAAGATAATAAACAGAACCCTGAAGAAAGGGACAGAAACTTAACCTGGGCATGGCTGATTGTCTATTCCCAGCTGGTGACCGGGGGAGACAGTGTGTTCTCCAGGGGGAATCACTGCCACCTGCTCACTTCAGGGCACCCCAGTAACCCCCAGAAGTGACACAAACATGACACTTGAATACATGGAGGTTCTCTGGAGGCAAAAGGCTGATATGCAGCTCTGTCTCATTCATTAAGCCCAGATGGTACAGTGTCTTCTGTTACTAAGAGGCTGGCAGAGACTGGGAGATGTATGATAAGAAAGTTGGCTGAAGTTTAATCTGGGTAAGACACAGAAGTGGTGATAGAAGAAGGACAGAATGGTGCAGTGGGCTCTGTTCCCTTTTTACAAGGATTTGTCTACCCTTCATCCAGGAGTGTTTTAGGAACGCCATCTACTTGTGGAGTCAGGGGTAGCAAAAGCACCATCTCTCATCTGCATCTAGCTAGACACTTGTGTCCTTTTTCTTTACGATGCAGGACATACAATAGGCCAGCCCTTTCTGACTTCTAGATTACAGTATTCACTCTTAGTAGGATCATACTTTAAAATCACTTGGGGTCAAACTCTTGCAAGCTGCATGCTGAATCCCACAGAAGAGTGGAGTAGCAGGCACACAGCCTCTGCATTCCTGGGAGCTCTGGAAGACATTTGGCTTTGAGACAGAAGGCCTCCCAGAGCTGCTCTGATGATACAGTTACATTCCACCCCCAGTGCAGGGATCTATCTAAAGGGTACAATCAAACCTTAAATGGTTTAGGATTGCTCTCACTTTCTCCCTCTGAGCTGCCATGATGGTGAAAGTCAGCTGGGGCACATAAGCTAAGAGTATCTAGACTTAATTGTCTGGGAGACGGTAGCAAGGCATTCTTAGTGGAGAGCTCTTGACTCTGGAATTCACTTCCCCAGGTGGCCCCATAGTCACTTTGTGTTGACTGTTAGGGCCCACTCATCTCTCTAGTCTCAGGCTTTCACCTGATGGTAGAATGGGTGAGTTGTTAATTTGTTTTGAGGCTGGCCACTTTCTCTTTGTATAATTGTTTGTGGTTTTGTAATCTTTGTACATGTGCCCTGAAATGTACAAATGTGCACATTTTATAAATCCATACACTAGGGACTTGTGATTTAGGCCTCCTCCTGCTCTATCTGCTAATTTTCTAGGCCACACAGTCTTTATAGGCGAATGAATTTATTATTTCCTGGCTTTGTTCCCCCACCCAGAAAAGTACCATATACTCCTGACAACCTCGTACATTAACTTGACAAAGAAACAGCTGACTGGCTTAACCCTAATGACCTTTCCACCGGATTGTAGTTTTGGACAATAGAGCTAAAATTAAATGTCCAATTAAGGGTAAAGGGTTGTGGACCTACCATGTGTTGCAGATACCTTTAACTTGGGTAGTGACTAGAATAGATTGGCTGTTGCTTGTAAAATCTAGTGGTATTTAATACACTCAGTATTATTATTGAGTGAATAAAATAAATCTGTTCCTACTTCCCCTTTCCTAGTTCATCTTCCATTACATCAGCTAAACCGGGGAGTTGCCATTAGGTATAACTTAGTCTATAATGTATAGAATACAGAAGCATGTGAGTAGATTAACATACAATGGACCACTGGTGAACTGGAAACACAGAAGGATGTGAACATTAGAATCCAAGAAATACTGGCATTTGTAGGCAAAACCCTTTTCCTCTCTTGATTTGGATATTAGGGGCCTGTGGTAGGGTGTTTTGTTCAGTCAGCAGACCTATTGGTCTGGGCCTCCAATTCTAGCTTTTCTGTTAGTTCAAGGTGTCCCAGCCCTTTGGATAGGGTCTTAGCTGGACTGGCCTCTTTGATGGTAACCCCTAGCTCTGCCCTTCTTGGGGCCAGGGGTCATAGCTCCAGGGTGGGTAGAGGGACCTGGGCCCTCCCTCTCAACTGGGACCCAGCCCTACAAGTGAAATGGCATGGACCAGCCTTAGTTTTGCCAGCCCCCTTGTTCATTTCCCCTGGACTACTTCCTATCACTGCTACATCTCAGTTTGGGGCATGGTTCTAGTGGACTTAGTCTTTCCTTCCAGCTTCTCACCATCTAGGGCTGATGCCTGCAGCCTTCTTGAGCCCTGGTCGCTTGGGGTTGGAGGGGTGGGTGAAGACTTAGAGCCAGGTCTCCTCAGTAGAAGCTTTCTCTTGTTGCTGCGGAGTAGTGCTCCTTCAAGAAATAGCCTCTTTCTTCCCCACTCACCTGGGGCTGCTGAAGTTTACTGAGGGGCTGGGCATTCTTAGCCCAGTACTGCTCCAGCCCTTTCCCTGTCTTGGCCTTAGTTCAGGGTTTGTAAACCCTGTCACAGGGCCAAATCCATCCCTGATGTACAACTCCACTGACTTTAGTTCCTATGTTGACTTGTCTGGAATTTTTTCCCCAGCGATGAATTTGGCCCTGAGATTTCAATGATGTGAGCTTACAAAGAATGGATGAGGATCCCAGGCTGTTGCGCTATCATCAAGAATTGGAGTCTGACTAATAAGCTATGCCCATGACAAAGTGCAATATAGAACAGACTTTTATTTTCTATATGGGAAGAAAGTCTATGGATTGGAGAGTTTGAAAATTTTCCATGGAAACTGAATTGAAACTTAGACTTAAAAAACCCGCCTAAATTCCCAACCAGCATTAGTAGGGAGTGGTTCAATGAGTAGGACTCCTAAGTGCTATGATAATACAAATAATGTGGGGTAAAAGTCATCAATGCTAGTGAAATGCCAATAATTTATTTAAATGCCCAAATGGGATGGGCACCATATGTACAAAAGACAGGGTCCCTATGTCTAAGAAATAAGTCTAACGTGACTTCGTGTGAAGGGATAAGAAGGCAGGTAGAGTGAGAATAACAAAGACACGCTCATGCTAGCCAAGAGTAGAACTTGATGGAATCTTAAATACAGATCAATGTTCACAGGCTGTCTTGGTGTGCGGTAGATATAGAGCTGTGGTGATAGGAATGAGGGGTGTGTGGTGGATGGAATGGATGCAAACAGAGAGAGTAGGCAATGGACAGGTATAGGGTATGATTGGGTAGAGACAAGGATCAAGATGATGGAAGCAGGTGGCACAGGGAAGGACTATATGGAGGTATAAATCAGTTAGCAACAAAAACAAGTGAATTAAAAGCAAGTGGCAACAGTGAGTCAGCGACAAGTGGTGAAAGCCAGCATTGCTGGAGTGTCTGTAGGAGACGGAATGGTAGTGTGCTGGAGCAGAACGCTGTTGAAGACCACAAGTGTGGTGGTCATGGTGAGGAACAGAGTGGGCTTGCATTTGCTATTGGAATACTTGTCCCAAAGAAACTGGGAGTAATGCATTGGTGAGGAGATGGTTGTAGCTTTCCTAATGGTTCAGGTCTGCAGAAGATACAGTCCTAGGCATGTGCCATGGGAAATGAGATAGAGGATGCCTGGGTGTAAACAATGAGTAGAAACTATGAAGAATCAGCAGTTGGAGCTACCTTCTACGCTGTTGTGCCTTTTTTTTTTTTTTGATGGACACATATTGCCATGGATAATTTCATGCCTGAATGTTGCTTATAAGTGTAAACTTGTAAAGTGCTTTGAGATCCTATGCAATGAAAGGTACTATCTAAATCAGCAGTCAGCACTATTTCTCTATCTCTGTGAAAGTGTTTGTTGGAATTGATTCTTCACTCCTTGTTTCTTTGATACTGAGACTTCAGCTTATAGGTGCCTGAGCAGCGCCCCCTTCCCCCTCCCCCCCAAAAAAACAAAAAACAAAACAAACACAGTTTAGAATGAGAAGATCACGCCACTGTGGTTTGATTCTGAACAACCTCAGCTCCTGGCTTCACCCTTTCTATTAGTTCCTATTCTTGGAGCAATTTGAAATCTCAGTGGCTAAGTGATACTTTTGTCCTGCAATTTTTTTAGCCATTTCTTTGTTAAAAGTTTGCAATATTTTTTAAACCTTTTTGGGGGGGCGTGGGGGAAGTTGATCTTTTTATCCAGCCCTTTTCAGAGGAGACACCAGTGAGTTCTGGAGCTTTAATGGACTTGTTTGCTGCAGTTTGAAGAAGCTTTAGCAACGGCTTCTTTGAGCTCTAACAATAACAGAATACTTTACAGCCGGGGTCATAATAGCATCCTATGGGAAGAATCTTTATTATTTCAAGCTCTCTCTCCTTGAGACTAGAAAATAACAATAAAGCAACATTTTTGCTGTCTTTTACTGAGTGCTTAATAAAAGCAGAAAATAATATACTTCTAATAGAAAAGATGTATGAGTTTTACATAAATTAACCTGAAATGACTTGGTACCTCTTTATACTTTAAAAATATTCCTCTTAGCAAACAGCGGCTCCTGAAAACAGCAATGTAACTATTTTAATCTCTGTGCTCGAATCTGATTGCAGTTACTCTTTGACGACTGGAGATGCCAGCTTTGAAATGTGGGACAGTTTCGTTTTTAGTAAACTTTCCTTCTCCTGTATGTGTTCTTTGGCAAGGGCACATCAAACACCTGTGCTCTCAAGCCTGGCCTGGTAGAAGTACCCACCACAGATGTCAAAGCTCTTTTGTTGACTTCCTATTAGTAGCCACTTAATGGATGGGAGCTGCACACAGCTTTCCTAAGCGCTTATCAATAGACAGCAAACATTCTTCTTTCAATGGGCAAAGGGTCAAACTGTTTCCCTTGGCTATAAAGCTCTGCCAGATAATTGCTGGTGATTAGCAATTTTAATTACCAGGTGCTAGGGGTCGTAGCTTGTGGGTTATTTTGCTGTTGTTGTAATTGGACAGGTTATTAATAGGTATGGCTTATTATAGCCATGATGTATATCTGACCAATACATTATGCACCTTTTCAAAGCAAGTGAAATAAAGTAAATCAAATAACGCATTTCTGTGTGAATCTGGTTAGTCGAATAGTGCTCCAACAGGTTTTTCAGTAAAACTTGTCTGATAAAGGAATCTTTAATACAACTCACTAAAGCAGCTTTTAATCCTCTTGTAAACACTTGTATGTACTATTGTTATTGAAGAGAGGCAATGATTTTAAAATCTTTTCCTGCTACATTGGTCATGTTGGAGCTAAGCTTGTCAAACATGTTCTACCTCACTGGTTTTGCATGCAGACTTTTAGGGGGTTTTCATAGGATCACAAAACCAACAGCACAATTAGCAGTGAACTAATCTCTTCCCATAGTCAGCAGCAAA
Organism: Malaclemys terrapin pileata; assembly: GCF_027887155.1. Taxonomy (NCBI): domain Eukaryota; kingdom Metazoa; phylum Chordata; order Testudines; family Emydidae; genus Malaclemys; species Malaclemys terrapin. Next base: position 244,280,692 of record NC_071505.1, read on the forward strand.
AGGGGTTCAAAATAAAACGGACACAAAAGACTCTTCTGTGATCTCTCTCGCAGAGTATGCTGCTATAATACTTGAAGCAATAAACAGTTGCTTTTTATTTTTTAAAATCTCAATTTCTTAGTAAACAGTTTATTCAGCTTTGAGGCCTTCAGTGTTTTCTAGGCAGGGCTGGCTTCAGGCACCAGCTTGGCAAGCAGGTGCTTGGGGCGGCCGCTCCAGAGAGGGGAAAAACCCTGGAGCCGGCTCTGTTTCTAGGATCCTCTACAAAAATAACTAATCTCATTGGGAAACTGATGTTAGAATGGTTTTTGAGAGAAATCAAGGAAGTGTAGAAACAAATACATTTTCAATGCATAGCACTACCAGGTTTTAATTTATATTGTGGTAATACCTAGAGTTACTCAGTCAGGTTCAGAGCCACCTGTGCTTCATGCTTTACAAATATAGAGAGCTTGACTATGCTTGCCTCTTACTTGGCGGAGCAGAACAGAAAAGGGAAGCAAGCCCTCCCACCATAGAAGCTGGGACCGGCTGACATCATTGACAGGGATGGATCACGCAATATATTGCCTTGTGCTATTTGTGCCCTCTGAAGCATTTGGCACCCGCCATTGGCAGAAGGCAGGACACTAGGCTAGATGGACCATATGTTTGACCATTCTTATGTTCTTGCCTGAATAAGACTCGTGATCTTAGATCCACTAGGGCAGTGTGCAACTCTGTTACAGGATAAAAACCCCTTAGAGCAAGTAGGTGGGGAAAAGAATTTCCGACTCCAACTTGTGTGGTGCAGCTGAGCTGCTGCAGGGTTATTTGTATTAACTTCCTGTTGGCCTATCCCAGCAGTAAATTAATAATATATGCACATGTTGCATCCCAGGGAGCAGATAGGGAATTATGGCTCTCTTAGTCACCAGTTCTTCCTGGGATGTTCTTTTCAAAGGGACTATGTCTTTATGACAAAATCTAGCTATTCCTTGCTGCTCCGAGTCCGATGCTTAGACGACACCCTTCTTGTGTGTTCTTATTAGAGTGAGAAAATATATGGCATATATTCAAGAACCTATGTTTCCAGGCTTGTAAAAATATCATCCTGGGCCAGATTTTGATCCCCTTAGCTGTACTGAATAACACCTTGCCCCACAATCTGTGCCATTGATTTCAAAGGGCCGACTCATGCAATGAGATGCTATCCGTTATGAAAACAAGTGTATTATAAACTAATTTGTACTCAGAAGCTAGACACTTGCTTCAGTCACCAGTTATGTGTTTGTGCTCTTAGTGTATAAAAAAGTAAAGACATTTTTTGGTAGGTCTTCAGTCTGATGCAAACCGGAAGCCCCGTCCTCTGTACTAGCCTATTGCAGCTGGCCATGTATTAGAAAGAGCTGTTTGCAACATCTTTCAGGATGGGGAACTTGCACAGTCCCTGGCATGCTGGGCTGCTAAGGGCAATTCCCCGCCTTTGAGGTATAGTTCCCCCTGGATAATGTGGATCCATGCTGCCCTCTGTTCCAGCCAGTGGCTAAAAGCCACAACCCTAATATGTGGCTACCGCAGGTGCTAAATTTCCACATGCAAAACCCATTTTCAGATCTGAAATCTAATCTCAGCTACATTGGTATGTATTGTCCTTTATATAACAGCAGGTGTGGTAGACCAGGTGTTCTGGCTGAATTCCCACTTTGGTGATTACATTATGTCTACCTATACTCCCCATTGCAGTTCAGCTAGATTTGGTATTCTTCACTTCCTGTGCTAAACGGCTGTGTGATATTTGTTAAGAGCTGCCATGTTCCAACACACACAGGGCCACAACTTTGGTGGTGGGAGAAGTGATTCCTTACCTTGAGTTCATTAATATCTTTGAGATTCTCTGGATGAAAAGCAGTGTAACTTTGATTTTTCAGCATGAAACATAACATGCTCTTGACATCCCTTTAAGTAAGACAGCTTTCTGCTTCTTTGTTGGATTGCAACAGCAACCAATTGTTTTCCTTTGGACAAGAAGTTAATGCACAAAACAACTTTTCCCACGTCTGCCTCCATAAAATCATCATCCATCTCACCACCTATATATATTTATACATACATATATATATATCCACCCACCCAAACCTCACTCCTCCCAAACCCTTGCTCCATTTGACGTGTTTCATAGTTTGCCCTAATGTTCACAAAATACATTTCTGACCTAGGTAAAAGTAAACAATATTTTCATGCTATTAGTAGATGGTATCTTTACCAGATATAGTATGGCCCAGTATGCATCTGCACGCAAATGAAACAGTAGATTTTTGAGATGCAGAGCAACATGTACCCATAGACACTTGAGATTAGAATTCAGCCTTAGTTTTATTGCAATTCCGAAGCTCAGCAGAGTGGGTTAAAGATAGAGCTTAAGCCTTAACTTTGAATTGCCTTGCTTTTGTGGGTTGAAGTTAGACCCATACAATGTTATTTGAACATAGTTTTTGGTACTTTGTTGATATTAGTTACCTGCTGTGACACACAGTACGTGGCAGTTTCATTTTTGTACTCTATAATTCAGGTGTACAATACCTGTATTTTACAATCTTGCTGTGATAATATGCCTCTATTGATTCAACAAAATAAGTTGTCTATTTGTCTTCACTCATACATCTCTATGAAGGAAAGACTGACAATCAGAAACGTAAATATTGTGGACTTCACATCTTGTGGCATAACAAAACAGTGCAATAATTTCAAAATGAGAATTCGCAGACAATGCCACTCCATTTGAACCAGTAAGATGAACTTCCTACAAGAAGCACTTATTTTACAGCAGTGTGAAAATGTTACAGACCAGCACTCACCTAAAAATGTTTGCATTGAAGAACGTTCTAGTTAATGTACCAACATCTAAAGTATGAATATGCAGGAACTATAAAGTAAAATAAAGCTGACATTTTAATGACCACAAATTGGAAGCTTTCTTTATTTTTATGCCCTATTCAAAGGTCTACAGTTCTATAGTTTTTAAAATTATTGTACAGTCCTTGTAATAGAATAAGAACAGGTACAATCTCCAGGATGAAGGGAGAAGGGCAGGCACAAGAAGAGAGGACCAGGGAGAACATGGGCAGGATTTGGGGCTAGGAGCGGAATGGGAGTTAAGGGACAAGGACAGGAAGAAGAGGAGGAGTTGGGAGGGGAAGAGCTGGGAAGGATGAGAGTAGACGAGATCGGGACAGACTTCTGGGGGTTGAGGAGATGGGGATGGGGGCAGGATCAAGGAGGGTAGCAGGAGCTAGAAGGGAACAAGGATAGGAACTGGGGAGTGGGAGATAGGAGCAGAAAGGGGCGAAGACAGAAGGCTCTATGACTCCTAAAGCATACTACTGTACAAAACCTGGAATTTAACCCATTTTTCCTTAGTCAGTACATACCTGTGAAACCCACTGGCAAAGCCTCATCCCCCTCTAGAGACAGGTCCACATGGAAGATAACCTCTTAATGCTCCATTTACCTCCACTAGTTCACGTGATAGGGGAAGGTGTTATGGATCTAAAAATCTGAACCCAGCTGATTATCCAAGTATGGGGTTAATATAGTTTGATAAGGCAGAATTTTTTTCTATTTTTTTTTAATTAGGAAATTACATAGCCCCTTAAAGAATGTTAAAATTGCAAAATTAACCACTCAAAAGTTAGGAAAGGCCTGGAATGTTGCTTATGCCACCTTAATTTTCCCCCTTGTATATACGCATTATGATAGTGTTTAATTGCATGATTACATACTAGTGTTTTACACAGGATTCCGGTCTCATTCTGTAGGACCCTAGCCTGAATTCTAATCCCTGCCTCTGCCACAGAGTTCCTGTGTGATGCTGGACAAGTCACATAAAGCAAAACTTTCACTGACCACTTTTTGTTCTTCATTTTTGGGATACCAAACTTGAGACCCCTGAGGTCTAATTTGCAGAAGTCCTGGGCACCCACAATTGAAACTGAGGTCTGGTCTGAACATATAAAGTGTTAATTACTCTGAAAAATCAGGCCTAAGGCTTCTCAAATATAGCACTCCTAATTAGTTGGCACACTTGTTAATTTTGACCTTAATCTCTCTGCTACAGTGTCCGATCTGTAAAATGGGGATAATAATATAGGTCTTTAATTTGACATAAAAAGTCTTAATGAGATCTAATGGCTGGAAGCAGAAGGATGTAGTGGATTCTCAGTCACTTGAAGTGTGTAAATTAAGACTGGCTCTGTTTTTCAGAAGGATTTGCTCTAGCTCAAACAGAAGTGATGGGCTTCATGCAGAGATTATGGAGGTTCTTGGGCCTGTGGTATGCAGGAGGGGTGACTAGATGATCATAATGATTCCTTCTGGCCTTAAAATATATGGGTGAAAAAAAAATCAAACAGTTCCCCATTCAGTGCACTGAGTGAGGCAGGGGTCATGTGGGAAAAGATAGCATATGATTATGTCATTAAAGACTGTATCACAGTGCATATGCATAAGAGGGCTGAATTAAATTTGCCCAGGCAACCTTCATTCTGGCACTTGAGTGCTTGATTCGGCAACCTTAATGGTCTTGTTTGGATGTAATATACTATCAAAATGGCAGCTGCTCCTTTGTGCAGCCCAGCATTTGGTGTAAGACCACTTTTCCTAAGTCACATGCTCTCCTGTCCTGTCCACATGTGCCCTCTTTTTTCTTCCTAATCTCATCAGCGAGCTAGAGATGGGGAAGTTATAAGCATGTGGAGTCAGTGGGAGTTTAACTGAGCCCATGAAGGTCAAGCCATGTGCAGGATGCAGAGTTTACTCTCTCTTCCTTCTGACCCAGGTTGAGTACCTGTTCTGTGGTCTACCTTTCTCTTTTGGGGTCAGTGGCAAAACTCCCATTGACTTAAGGTTGGGCAATTCTCCTTGCCCTATTTTGCTACTACTTTCCTGGGTGCTGGATCAGCCCCAAGGTTTCCGAAGTTTTATATAGCGCTGTGCTGTAGGCCTAGATCTTGCTGGGCATGAGTAAACTTGCATAAAGCTTGATTTGAGTGCAAAGTTATTGCACCCTTGTTTACAATTTAGGCTGTGTGCTGGAGACAGTGTTTTCAGTCTAGTTGAGATATGTGGGAACACCCTGAACTGATAAACTTGAAATGTAGATAAGGTGAAGACCTAAGAAATTGTCCTTGCACAAACTGCAAAACTAGTGGTTCTTACACAATCTGTACAATGTTCAACCTAATTAGATTCAAGAAGTGCAGATGTTAGTAGGTAGGAAAAAAGTATATAAACTATGTATTGTGTGATATGATTTGGACCTGTACATCAGGGGTAGGTAATCTATGCCACGCATGCCAAAGCCGGCACATGAGCTGATTTTCAGTGGCACTCACACTGCCCGGGTCCTGGCCACTGGTCCGGGGGGCTCTGAATTTTAATTTAATTTTAAATGAAGCTTCTTAAACATTTTAAAAACCTTATTTACTTTACATACAACCAGGGCCGGCTCCAAGCACCAGCATTCCAAGCAGGTGCTTGGGGCGGCAATCTGCAAGGGGCAGAAGTCCATGTGTTTTTGCCACCCCAAGCAGCATGCCGAATTGCCGCTGTGGACGGCGGGGTCAGTCCATGTGCCATTAGGGTGGCAGGCGCGTTTCCGCGGCGGCGGCAATTCGGCGGCAGCTTCTGTGTTCAGCTGTCCGCGGCGGCAATTTGGTGGCTTCTGTCTTCCGGCTGAAGACAGAAACTGCCGCCGAATTGCCGCCGCCGTGGAAACGTGCGTGCCGCCCTAACGGCACACGGACTGCCCCCGCCGTCCTTGGTGGCAATTCGGCTCGCTGCTTGGGGCGGCAAAAACAGTATTGCATACAACAATAGTTTAGGAATACATTATAGACTTATAGAAACAGAGCTTCTAAAAACGTTAAAATGTATTACTGACACGCGAAACCTTAAATTACAGTGAATAAATGAAGACTCGGCACAGCACTTCTGAAAGATTGCCGACCCCTGGTGTACATAAACCTCCTGCATCTTGTTCTCGCCATTGTGGGCGTATAAAGCTGTTACGTGCCTAATAAAGTAGCCTGACTAATAAGCTGGAGTTGAACTGAGCTTTTGGATCCCAGAGAAGTGGATGACATGTTCTCCCAGAATTGGACAAGGTGTTTTGGATAAGCCGACTGTAGGGTTAGCACACGTCTGGATTTTCCTGGACATTGCCTCTTTTTTGAGCTTCTGTCTGAGTGGATTTTTCAAATAAGAGGAAATGTCTGTTTTTTCAGAGCAGATGCTGCAGCTCAGAACTCTGACTGGTCCGCTTCCTGGTTAGTCCCTCCCCTGCATTGGCAGCTGATTGGTCCATTCCCCTGCAGCCACAGCTGCCAGATCCTGCCCGCCCAGGCCTGGTTCCCAGCCCTGGGGAGGAGATCCCAGAGGGAGGTGTTGACTGACAGCTGTTGCTGCGTCCTGGGCTTGTGCCAGCCATTCTACCACTGTGACAGGGAGCGACACTACCCTCCACCTCCCGTCAGTACCCCTGCCGCAGGTACCCTTCCGGCTCCCCCAACTGTACCCCTTCCTCCAGGTCTTTCCCTCCCACCCCACCCAACAGTGTCCTCTTTTTGGGAACCTGAAATATGGTAACCCTAGCTGAGTGGAAAAGGTCTCAGAGTGAATCGCAACATCTGGTAACTCTATACATGTTAAATAGTGAGCTGTTATTAAACAAGTCTTCGTCCCTAACTCGTCAAGTTATTTTTTCCCCTTAATATCATTATGGCAACACTGTAGCTCATAGCAAAAATAGAATGCAAGGAAGTATCAATTAAAACAAGCTGCCACATGCATTCTGCTGTGAGCATTTAAGACGGCTGTTTTTTTAATTCTGTGTGCTCATGGGAAGAATTAATATTCTACAAATAAGAGGAAAGCGGTTAATTTGGGAAAATGATTGAGATTTAAAACTGGATCTGGGATCTTCAATTCAATCTTTACTTAAGCAAAGCTCAGATTAAATCTATGTGACTTTTTGCCTGAGTAAGAACTAAGCACTGTGGGTTGAGACCCACAGTTGATTATATTAATGTACATAATAAAGTAGGTAAGGGGCAGATGATATCGATGAGGATTGATATAGGTTTTTTTTCTTCATAGCCAACATGTCTTTGTTGTATAAAATTCAGGGAAAATAGACCTCATGATTCCTTCATTACTCACATTGACTGCGGCGGTGGCCCTCTGTAGCAGCTGGAGAAAGTAGATCAGGAAATGCTCTACAGATTTAAAAATACAAAACAAACAAACCTGCCACACTGCTCGTAAGGAGGCCGAAACATTGATCCAGGAATTTTAATGACTCCTCTTTGAACAAGAGCAATAGTGAAGTGATGACAAATGTTTTGAGAAGTAATTCAGGATTCTACTATAGTTTGTTGAATTGACTGTAAGATCATAGGCTGCTCTGGACCTACTCCCAAGAAAATAATGAAGTGTCCGTAAACAAAGTCGAAATTCAGCAGTTCCTAGGATCTAGTGATGACAATATTTTTAGATGTCAGATACACGTTTAGTCAAGAGAAAATGGGCGGGGGAGGAGGGGAGAATGTAATGGGTACTGACCTTCTAAGGTAGTGAGAGAGGCCAGTTACCCAGTTCCAGGTGTCTGGAATAACTAAAGCAGTCACTGGGTCCTGGGGAGCAGCTGGTGTCTGGCAGAGGGAAAGTACAGGGCCATCCCAAACTATTGTTTCTTTAAGGGCGCTGGAGCAGAAGCCTTGCAGCATGTCCAGAGCTCCCTTCTCTCCCAGTCAGCAAAAACAGCTGTCTGGGGTTCTTAGACCCACCTGTGAAAGATTAAGGGTGTGTTCACCCTTAGATGGATGACTCAGAAGGAGGCTCCAAGCCCAGACAGAGGGAGTGCCCCTGAAAGGGAGCTGCTGAACCCAGCTGCTGAGGAAAATAAATCAAGAAGCTCACAGTTCCGCTCAGAGGACTGTGAGACCCTTGAGTTGAGGGGCAAGATATGGGCCTGAGAGGCTAGAACTTAAAGCCACAGTCTGTAGAAGGTGAGCTGTGGAACCCTGAATTTAACGGGCTCTTTTGGAAGCCAAATAGTGCTTAATGAATTAGATCCTATGAGATGGAAGAAAATGATTTTAAATACTTGTGCTGTGAGTAAAATATTTCTGGGGACTTAAAGGAAAATGAGGCAGGGTGCCTGCAGGGCCACTCCATGCCACAAGGTGGTGCCCTGAGACAGTGCCAATCTACTGGGGGCATAAGCCTTCAAATATGTATAGGGACTGTTATAAAGAGGATGGTGAGCAATTGTTCTCCATTCCACCAACAGTAGGACAAAAAATAATTTGCTTAGTTTGCAAATAAGGGAGATTTGGGTTAAATATTAGAACAACTTCCTAACTGTAAAGATAGTTAAGCACTGGAACAGGTTACCTAGGAAAGTTATGGGATTCCTGTCCTTGCAGGTTTTTAAAGAACAAGTTAGACCATCCCTGACAAATGTTTGTCTAGGTGTACTTAATCCTGCCTCCGTGCAGGGTGGGAGGGGTGGACTGTATGACCTCTTGATATCTCTTCCAACCCTACATTTCTATAATTCTGTAAGAGTAAATAATAGTAGGAATTAGCAGGAAAGGTTTTGAGAATTCAGTGTGAGAATCCCATATGTAATGGAAAAATCCACTGTAGAAATGTGGAAAATATTTAGTGAACAGCTGGACTGACTGCAGTCAAAATTCATCACAGTTTTAACAGGGGGATAGGTCAGCAGATGCTAACAATGTTTAAGTAGGATGTGAAAATTAGTATAATCAAGGATTTTTAAAAATATAAACCATCTGGTTAAAGAAGGAGAATTAGAGCATAATTTTAAAATATCAGGAGCTAAATTGAAGGGATAATTAGAGCAGGGGAAAAACTGAATTTTGAATTGCAGACCAATTCCAGCTATCAGCAAAACACATGATGAGGTTAGCACATCCTGCAGCAGCCTTCCCTTTGGAAAGGGAAGGGCAACACTTCTCTAGAGCAGTGGTCTCCAAAGTGGGGTGCGCAAGAGGATCCTTGGGGGTGAGTGGCAGGAGGAGCGCTTTTTAAAAAAAAAATTTTTTTTTTGCTTTGGCAGTTTGGGCGGGAGTCTGAGCGCTTTTTATTTTTTTTCTCTTCGGCAAAAATGTAGAAAAAAAAGGTAGAGCCGGCACGGCAGATGGTGCGTGCTCAAAAATTTTTTACTGATAGGGGTGCGCAATCAAAAAAGTTTGGAGACCACTGCTCTAGAGACTGTGATGCTTCTGATGCCCACTCCCCCATGGGACACCAGGATTGTGGACGTAGGCCTCTGGCATCCCGCTTATCACCATGATCTGATTTGAGAACAAAACAAATATTGAAATATCAGAATTTCTTGCAGGTCAAAAATTGTGTTTCTATCAGCTCTAGCCCACATACAGAACCACCTGGCCCATTGGAGCTGAGAATTCTGTCCTTGCGCTGACATTTTTCTTGCTGAAGCAAGTCTTTTATTAGGGCTTTGCTACTCCCTCTCCCCCCCCCCACTCTTTCCCCCACAAAGATTTGGCCCTAAATAGCACAGAAGTTGGCAACAGCCCAAACAAAAATTCTCAGTTTTTAATAACAAAGTGAACTTCTAACATTCTTAATTTACAAAACCAATTGAAAAAGGCAGGTTATTAGCTGACAAAGTGGTACAATAAACACACTTTTTTTTTTTTTAATTAAGACTAATGTGGTTTGACTCCGCTCTCAAAACTGACTTGGAGTATGGTGCTGGGAGGGTTGAAACTGGAGCTGGTGGGCTAGAGGACCACAAAAATCTACAGAAAGAATATGGTGATTGTGACTTCCTCTCTGTGAAGATGTGCTAAGTCGAAGGGGAATATGGTCAATATGGAAGAGAACTCCATAATTGCAAGATTTATTTAAATTCCGGTTTTGAGGCTCATGAGAAGAGCTTGCATTTTGAATGTATGTGGTTTGGCTATGCCTAGCCAATATGAATCATCTTGTGAAATTTCTGGTCGTTAAGGAAGTTATTTCAAACAGGCAAAAAGAAGAACAGGAGTACTTGTGGCACCTTAGAGACTAACAAATTTATTAGAGCATAAGCTTTCGTGGACTACAGCCCACTTCTTCGGATGCATATATAGCTCCGAAGAAGTGGGCTGTAGTCCACGAAAGCTTATGCTCTAATAAATTTGTTAGTCTCTAAGGTGCCACAAATACTCCTGTTCTTCTTTTTGCGGATACAGACTAACACGGCTGCTACTCTGAAACCAACCATTCAAACAGGCAGAATCTCAATTTGAGTGTCAAATTGACAGTCTACTATTCATGGTGGGTTGTAAAGCAGCGTGTACTGATCTACTTTTTGTTTGTTTGTTTGTTACATCAAGTCCTGGAATGGGACCCCAAAAAATGCTACTTTAATATAAATTGTTCTGCTTCACCAGTGTGAATCCAGGATAACTTCACTGAAGCTGATTTAGTTATTTCAGATTTATGCCAGTGGACAGAGCAGAATTTGACTTCCATGCTCTTCTCTTTTAGTGGACGTGGCCATATTTGTTGCTGTTTAATGATAGGAGGACAGAGATTTCTTAATTTTTTTGCAACCATATGGACAAAGATTAATTTGTCGATATAGGTCTCCAATGGGTCTTTAAAGGGAATCTAAGTATCCCAATCACCATCAAAGAAGAGAGATTCATCAATATTTTGTTAGGATATATCATAACCTTATTTCTAAAATCTATATTTTTTGGCTTAGTATCCTATAATTAATCAGCATTTATATTTAATTATTTAGACTTACAAAAATATAAAAAGGGCACTCCAGGAGTCCTTGACATTACTTAAAACTATATTCTGACTGCAGCAATCTAAGAGAAACCTTTGGAAATCCACCTACTTTCTTTGAACAATTCCCCACTCCCACAATTACAATTATCCCCATTATCAATTGCTGGTGGTGGTGATGGGAGATCAGCTTTGCAGCATTCTCTGGGGGGGTCCATCATATATGTGCTACTTTTGACTAAGGAGTGAATTGCAAAGCCATGGGCCCATTTTCACACTGCCTATTCTAGTATCTGTCTAGCTAATGCTCATCATTGTGGCATCTAAATGCCTGGGACAATGATATCCTTGAATTATTGGTGCTCTTTAATAATTATTAATATGAACATCTTGTTTTAAGTGTTGATCTGTGGCTCATTAATTTTTTCTTTTTTGCCACCTCTTTAATTTTCCCATTTCTACCAGATGTTTTTATCAGTAATTTGATGTGAAGTGAGGTTATAACTGTTGATAACCCACTTTAGCAAATGGTGACTCACCTCACTGTCTCTAGAGACACAGGATTACTTTTATTTTTATAAATTCCAAATAATCTTGTCTTTTTCCCTTGTGCAAAGTGATATCCCTCGTTGTTCATTCAAAACATCTGTAATTCAATGGGGTGGGGTAGGAGGGGCGGTGGGGAATCTGAAGGAAAAGGATGCATCCTGCTCCAAAACAGGAAATACTGTATTTATCATTTTAAAAAGAACAAAAAAATCTGTAAGTTATGTGGGTTTCTGTGACAGTAATTATCCTTCTATTCAAGAATGAGTAATTACATTATTCTGTGTGCTAAAGCCCAGTTACATGGAATGCGTGCATGTGCCCATGAGACATGGTTGAACCATAAAAAATAAAAGCAGTGTGCACAAGTGAAGATATTTATTTTGTTGTTGAATTATGGCTATGGTACATGTTTTTTTTATGCCTCACTGTATTTTAACACTGCAGAGAGGAAAAGGAAAGAAGCTGATTATAGAAACACAGCTTTCCCATGTACCTGTGGTAACTGTGATACTCTGTACATTTTCACTTTTTTTTTTTTTTTTGGGTAAACAACCTGGACAAACTGCACTATTTGTGGGAACCACTGCATGTTAGGTTGGATGAGAAGGATGCTCTTGTGATATTAATATATAAGAAACATTTATTCACCATTGCCCACGTGTTTGTATCACGAAAAGACCCTTTTCCTTTTCGTATTTTTGTGTGCAGAAGCTTGGGGCAAGTATAAAATGATATTACTCTCAATCTGCACTAGTTTAAATTCAAACCTCAGAGAGATGAGAGTCTCTGGGCCAAATTCACTGCTATTATACAGTAAATGGTGGTGTAAGTTATACTACTTGGCTGCTTACACTCAACGTGCATCTTGCACCACTTTGGCATTGGTTGAGTAAAGTAACTTACATGGCAAAGGGCAGAAAGGGTGTAGACACACAACCATCAAACACCCACTTTATTTTACATCCTCCTATGAGTCACTTAAAGATTACAGTTCTGCAGTGTAGCTTGTGCTGCTGTCACAGAGCTCCTCACGTTTCTTTAAGACAAACCTGGTGTGCTGTTTGTTGGGTATTTATGAATGAATAAGGCCATTTCTTCATCCCTAGCAAAGACACACCAGCAGTAACTCACTGAGAACCTAGTTCTTTTTAAAGGCATCCTTAAAAAAACCTAGTTCCAGGCTGATCCCTACACTATACCAGGAAAAAAAAAACCCATTCTTGGTACTCTACATCATTATATCTTTCAAGTGAACCATTTGAGTGATGAAAAAAGTGCCATATAGGACAGGCTGGAAAATACAAATTCTCTTGTGAAATATTTTGAGGTTTCAAAATTTTTCATTCCTTGGTAGGATGAAAATGAGACTTCCCAAAAGAGGGAAAGAAAATAGCCAATAATCCAGTGTTTTGGGGACTCACCTGGGCTATGGAAGATGTGAATCAGGCTGGCACTCCAACTTCCCATTTGACTCACTGACCCACCAGGCTATAGGCTATTCTGGGGTCCCTGTCTCTGGTTTTGATCAGAAATTCTATCCTGGACTTGAGAAACCTTCCTGATAAACATTTTTGTCAAAACCCATAAGTTTCTATGAAAACCTTTGGTTCCAATGAATCTGAGTGTCCATAGCCAATCACTACAATGTATGTATGGGCAAATTTATTACAATGTTTCCATATAAGAGTATGGAAGATTTAAAAAAAAAATCTGAAATTGGAGGGGGAGGGAAGGTTGTTTGACTAATACCTTGTGATATGAAACTATAATAATACATTTCTGAAGATTTGAAACTTGACACAAATATTCATTAGTTGATAGTGATACTGATTATATGATATTTTGGCTTGTAATAAATTAACAAATATGATAAATTCCTGCTACAAATACATTTGGATTTGGATTGTATACTTAATTTTTTTAAAACTTATTCTAGACTTTCCAGGGTAGATATATAAATGTGTCAGAAGTTGAAAGACTTTCAGTATTGGTAAAATCGGAAAATATATATAATATAACAGTTTGGGACTTCAAGGGCCTGGAGAAGTTCTTTGCATTTAAATGTTAGTTTCAAAGGGAACTGGAAAATCTATATCAGGTTTCATTGTGTTTTCCCCACAGCCCTCCATTCTCTTCTTCCCTCCTCCCTCTTTTCAGACCTCAAATAATGACAGTTGCTTTCCTAGTCCGGATAGACCTGATACAGCACTGCTCTTGGAGTTTCCTCACACACAAATCCTGTCACGTGAGGGGAGACAGTTAAAAGGAAATTGCAGTAACAAGTTAAATCAATGCGAAGTTGCATTCATTTGGTACAAGAAACATTTTCTGAGTGATCATTCTTACTGGTACATGTAGAATTACTGCAGCATTGTTAACTTGCTATTTCTTACTTAGCTTTTCAGAGCCTGTCAGACACTATGCGAGCCAATATATGTCCGTCTAAGCAATTGCATAGAATAAAAGACAAAATGAGAAACTATTTTTTCAGTTTCTAACTCTATAGCAAGTACGAATGTCTAGTTTTGCCTGGTTACTTGTCTGAGTGTAAAACAATGTGTGCCCGCTGGATCAAAGTCATATTTAATGTAATTCCATTGGCTTCAATGAGTAGGGATGAGTTTGACCTCAGATAAGTATTCCAGGTACTGAGTATCCAATAACTGGTGATTTTTAAGAAAGCTTCTGCTAAAGTGATTTGAATTTAGTGACAGATATGGGGCACAATTCTTAGAGACTATAGTACTTGAGGCCCTGATTCACCAGGCCTATTCGCCTTAAGAACATGTCTTTTGACTTTGGGGATTTAAGCAGGGGCTTAAATGTAAGATTACAAGGCAAGCAGGAGTCTGCATAGCTCAGAATGGATTCAGTTCTAACGTTAGGATGGTCTCTTTGCAGAAGTGCTGTTGTGCAGAAAGATTCTAATTGCTTGCCCATCAAGGGGTCACTGATGTATAAGCACCCAGGTTCTCATTAAAGAGACCATGTGGTTTAAACCATCCTCTGACTGGCAGCTAGAGCTTGGAGGTTCCTTTGTACTGCAGAACCACTGTGCAAAAGAAGGGGGTGATGCTCAGGCTCTCATTTGAAGACCATGTGATCCTTGGGGAGGAACTTTTAGCTAGAGGGGTTTCCCAGGTGGAGAGCTCATGAACTGGGGTGTGAAGAGAAGGACTTTTATTAAGCTATTGTTTACTTTGGTGTGAGATCCTTAAGAGACCGAGGCCAAAGATGGCTATTTTGGGGATAGGCAGTGATGTCTTACCTGAGGTTTCTGCAAAAGGGAGCTGCCCTTGTGCAGTTTACTGCCTCTGTTCAAGGAAATACACATTTTGTACATAAATTATGCTAAGAAAATATCCTCATCTTGTCACTGATTTCTGCTCTAAACAGGGAGTTGACATTCAAGCCCCCCCAGATCTCCTACCACTCAGGAAAGGGGCAACGTGCTGATAAGTCACAAAGAGACAGATGCGTCTAAGGATGACCTGACCCTGTTTTTAAACATGCATTTTACCATACTTTTTCTTTAAAAATTGCAAGTTCAGGTTCCAGAGATGCCATCTCGCCATACTGTGTATCTGGAGGATCCCTTGGTTGTTGGCCTCACTCACTCTTTGCACTACGTATACAGGAGCGCCACCAGCTTTTCTGCTGCCCTAGGTGGCGGAAGGTCCCACCCCGAAATGCCGCCCCCCACAGAGGCGGCGGAAGGTCCCGCCGCCGAAATACCGCCGCAGTTGCCCTCCCCCAAATTGTAGCACCCTAGGCGACTGCCTAGGTCACCTAATGGGTTGCACTGGCCCTGTACGTATATCATTGATGTGCACAAGAGAAAGTTACTGGATGCAGAAATGACCATTTGATAACCAGTTTTCTTTCTGTATTACTCCAAGTCTTGCACTTCACAGATACAGAAAACTCTGGCTCTGTGAGGAGGTAGTGCTAAAGTAAAGCTTATTCTTAAAGGCCTAGATACCCTCTCTCATTACAGAGCTAGCATTGTTCTAACACTAGCAGTGTAGCAGTACACTATACTTTGTTCCAGCTGAAGATGCTTGTATGTGTATGGTGGGGTGGGGAGAGAGGGGAGCTAATAGGGGTACAGGTCACCCCTGCCTATTGTTTGTTGACTTTGCTTTCAGATTATTTCAAAGAGAGGTTAATAAAGGCTGTTTTTATTTGAGTGAAGCTTGCTTTCTGTGATCCTTTTCTGATAATATCATTTGTTTTTCAGTCTCACACTCATGTTGTGGAGTGAGGGTCCCTCTGGACCTCCTTGACTTTGTATTCTACCTGGCAGTAAACATCTCAGCTCCCTCCCTTGTCACTTGATCTGGAATGAAAGAAATCTGTTCCTTTTGCAAGAATACTGGGGGCAGAAATGATTATTCTGAGGAAGACGGGATATGTACTGTATGGTGTGTCCTTATTTGGCCTTAAAATGAAGCACTAGACTCAAGCACTGTTTTATTATGCAGGTTAAAAATGTCTCTTAATGCTCAGACCGTGATTCTGCTGCAAATGGCTGGCTCCAAAACAACCCCGTGTGATGGAGAATATAAAGATACAATTACGTTCCATCAAGCTTTGAAATGAAACCTCTGTGCCAAACCCAGTGCAATATTTGGTTTGCCTGCAAATAAATAAATAAATCCAGTCTTCTATAATTGATTGGGGGTGTAATGAAATATGTTTAATTTGATAGAGAGTCCCTGATAAGACATTATAGGGGTAGGATGTTGATGTTTGCTAGCTGGCATTTGATCAGACCAACACGATAAAATCAGTGCACATTTTAAGTTGACTTGTAATTGACTGTACAGGAAAGGTAAAAAGTGAGCTCCTCTGTAACCCTGAGATTCTGTTCTCCACATCCAGCCAGAATATAATATAGCTACACTGGCTTGTAGGCCTGTGGGGTTTAAATAGTGTCTGCAATCTGGTGCCATGCTGATTTACTAATCCTTGATCTTAGCTGAACATGATCACAGTCTCTGCTTCTGTTCATAAGGGATAGGCTTACTGTTAATTGACAGGCTTTGGCGTCTTACCAAAAGAACTGCAATGTAGAGAAGAAGGAACTAATGCTGGAGCCGAGGATGTTTCAGACAAGTTAATTTTGGGGAAAAAAATCTATTTTGGTAGACCTTTATGCCAAAAAATAGTTTTTTGTTTTGTTTATACTACAGTATGTGATTTGCATTTTAACATGTAACTAATAAACAGAATAATCTGAAATGTGGCTGCAGGGTAATTAAGTCACGGCATTTGGAATCTTCCCAGACACCCTACTTTCTGTTTGTTTAATTATTGTGTGAACTTTTGTGTTTGGGTCTCCCCACAGAAACTTGCATGTGTGTGCATACACAGTCACATATGCACACAACCTCACATGTTCAATCCCCACATCTACATTCCCAAATTTCCAAGGGATTTATCTCGAGTTGTGGTGCTGTGTGCCATTTTGTCCAGCATGTTTTGACATGTGATAGGCAAATGTTAAAAGAGAAGCACCTAAAAGATTCAGGCTAGTTTTTATTTTATCCAGATCCACTCTAGCCCCTGGTTTTGACCTGCTCTCTAGCTCTGTGAACCTGAATCAAACTTAGAATAAGTGATATTTGAGGGTATGATGGGGCTTGACCTCCATCACCTGCTATGCTAAGGAAAGAACCCCAATGAGTTATGCTCTGCACCTAGGGTGTGATTAATTAATTACCTGCTGGTCAGACGTGGTGGAACCACGGAGTCTGCTCACTTAGGAGGAACTGCAAAGAAGAAAGGTCTTCCTAGCAGAGAGGAGGCTGGGTTAAGGTACAACACTGGGAGCATGTTACGGGAGCAGCGAATGCTCCAGGTTGGGCGAACAAGGAAACTATAGAGAAGTCGAAGTGGGGTGGAAGGGCTAAGAGTTTGAAGACTTGTTTGAACTTTTATTTGGACTTGTGCTACCCCAGACTTCTATGGGACTTGGCCAAAGGGCAAACCCCAGAGCACCCAGAGGGGGAATTGGAAGGAGAGAGGTTGTTGCAGGTCTGTGGGAGAGCCGGGTAGGGGAACATTGGACACAGTTCCCTGTAATGCCATGTCCAGGCATGGGGGGGGGCTCCCCTAGAGGTGAGAACACTTGCATACAGAGGGCAAGTTGAGGATCTCTTCAGATATATATCCTTAGGTCCATATGCAAAATAGGCCAAATTCTGGTCCCTACAGTCCTTATGCTGCCTAAGTTAAATGCATAGGGGCAGAGTCCAGTGGGGTTCAAGCGAGATGGAATCCTCTATCCGGCAAATCTATTGTCTCTATTGCAGACTTATGTCTGCATCATAACTTAGAGGCTTGTCTGTTTTGTACTATCCTTGTTTCCATACTGAGTGCTGGGACAATCAGATCACTAATCCTACCTTACAGGATAATAGCGTTGCAGGATGCACGGACCCATTTCCCCAGGCTCCCTAGTTCCTGTGCCTGAGAACTGCTCCAGTCTCACTGCTTAGAGGGTGATGCGTGTCATGGGTGGAGCAGAAGCAAGAGGGAAAATTTGTGCAAATGAGCACAGGTGCCTTGTGCTTGCAGTTTGCACACAGACATAGCAACTATTGTCTAAATGCTAATGGGGCCCGATTACTGTAAAGAGCTAAACTCCTAGCAGTGCAAGAAATCGCTGACAATGTACTTCAGATATTCATGTGAAAATATGAATGAGCAAACAAAGGGAAAAAACTCACAATCCCTCTGCCCCACTCTGCATTCTTAATTCTTCCTCTAGACTTCTCAGGTCATTCTGGAGTCTGCAATATCAGGATCTAAAAAGGAAATGGAAACATACACCTGCTTAACTTTATGCGCATAGTTAGTCTCACTGACGTCAATGGGATTAACTCACAGGCGTAAAAGTGCACGGGCTAGTATTTGCACAGCTAAAGGCCTCAGATTGTAAACTCCCTGGAACACAGGTTGCCTCCATTTTGACTTGTGCAGCTCCAAACACATGGTGAGCATGTAACGGTAGTAATAGACTATCGCCACTGGTCATTCTAAAAGTAAGGCAGTGTGTGATATAACTGAAATGATTGTATTCTTTGAGCAAGATCGCACCTCTATCTCTACCGCCTTTCATTTCAGAAAAACAGAAGTAATTGCTATACTCAGTGATACTTTTTCAGTTGCAAAAGGGGCTGCCAGAATTTTAAAGAGGGCCTCGCTACAGGCACTCACACTGCCATTAAATATATTAGAAAACACTTAAGGATGTTCAGCCAGTAGGATTCCTCTATTAGCTAAACATTCAGACCACTATAATTTAGCATACAGTGGTCCATGCTGTGAGAACTGTTTTACTGGATTGTTTCATGGTATCCTCCAACTGAGGCGAGACAAATATTCCATAAAGATTTTAGGGACATAGTGTGATAGGCCTTTGCACTGATGTGAAAGTGGGGAGCATGCCAGGAGCCTTTCTTTCTGTTGTGCAACTTTCATACCTTGCTTGGGGGAAGGGGCGGGGGGAGTGAGGGAGGTGTGTGTACCTATCTGTGATTTACCCTTGTCACAGATAACTCAGAGCTTGCAGAAATCCATCCATGCACAGCTGGGAATGAAACCTAATGGAGAGATTCTGCATTGTGTCCCTTAGAAGTTCAGAACAAAGCTCTTAGGCCAGTGGGAGGAAGAGGCTATGGTGGATTAAAGCCATCTCTTGTGCCTCCTACTCTGGGGGCTGGAGTGGGCCCCCCTAGCTGTTGAAGTTACAGCAGCCTCCCAGGCCTGTCTTATGGGCCCAGCACTGCCTGGAATCTCAGCAGTGGTGGGATCCTGACCTGATGCATCACAGCTGTGGCCTATGTCGGGGCTTGTGATTGGTCTTCCGGAAGCAACTTTGTGACTAGCACTGCAGTTCCTGTGCCTGGGGCCCACAAGACAGGTCTGGAAGGCTCCACTAGATTTTGTTCCCAGCTCTGCATGATGGATTTCTGCAAGCTCTCAGTTGGCTTGCTTACTGGCTATTCCTGCCAAGCACATCCCTGTGAAAAGGATTGCTATTTCACCATCACCTGGTGAAATTTTTAAAGGGTCATATAAACAGGAATGGTCACATCTGGGAGACTGCTCTTCTTTGGAAATTGCATGTGGTGTTAACCAAAGTCATAGAAGAGCTTTTTGAGCCCTTAGCAGATTGCTCTCTTCTTTCCTGATGGTCTAATTGTTCCTGGCTGAGGTGTTGACTACTAAGATCTCGGAATTGGTGGATTTATACCATATTCCACAAAGACAAAGTGGTACTTAGATCTCATCCCAAATTGTATTCTATTTTCATGCCAGTCTGCATCATTGTCTGTGGTTTTACCCAAAGCTTCATAGTCTCCCTGGGGAGATGAGGACATGCAACCCTGGATGTTAAATGGACTTTGGCTACTATCTAGACAGGATTGAGCTATGAATAAAATTGAACAGACAATTTGTGGCCTTTTGAGAAAATGTAAGAGGTTAGGCCACCCTCAACTCAAAGACTGTGCATATTATGAACTAATAATACCATTGGTGAATTGGCCTAACTTAATTAGCTTGTCCTGAATAAGAGAAATAACTACTAGTTTAATTTTACAAGTTCAGGTGGTCTATGTCCAAAGTGTGTGTGTGACACACACACGCACACATATTATTGAAATTTGTGGGGATAGTGGTTTTCTGGGAAGCACAGAAAATTTGCGGGGGAGGGGGAAATGGACATAATTTTAAAAACGGCGCACATTTTCTCTAAAAGTTAGGGAAGTTTTTAATTAAATTTCATGGAAATTCCCTTAGCCCCAAAAAGTTATTGTGCCCAACTTGAAGACAATATTCATCCATTATAGTGTGAAACAGAGGGGTGTGTAGTCTTGGTTTAATTGTAAATTCTAATACAACCTCCTCTGGAGTTGCTACCAACACCTCCATAATATATTTGTCAGAGTTGATTTTAAGGAATACTAGTTAATAAGTTTACTGTAAATGCATTTTAAATGTTAAAACGTTTTATAAATAGCAGTGTATTTATAGTGACTTTTGACTAACATTAGTAAATGTTACCTACAATTAAATAGCTTACTAATAATTCGGGGGGGAGGGGTATCAAAAGATGCCTTTTAAAAGTCTTAAGTTACAGCTGAGAAGATGTGTTTAAAGACAGCCCTGGGGGAAAAAAAAGTATTGTGGTGAGAATGTAATGTATTTAGAAAGCTCAAAAGGGTGTGCTCTGTGAAGGTATTGATAGGCAGTCTGTCCTTTTTTCAAGTCTTATCTTCAGGGTAGCAGAGCTCAAATGTGCCAAACACTTCTCATGTTCGACACTGATTGCATCTGTGCAATTTTCTCTGAGATTTATGTCCGGTGTAAATGAAAGCAGTGGGCATTCGATCTTTTTGTCTCATAATATTTAACATATTTGTTAGATTAACTGATTGCTTAAATGTTTTTATTCTTATCACATCTGCAGTGACAAAACTTCACTGATCAACAAAAGGGTGCTGGCTGGGCTGATAACAAAGTGGCTGCTGCCTTGTGCGAGAGATGCATGTTCAGGAGAGACCTTGGGAGTCTTGCTACCAAGGCCAGGAAAGAGGAGAACATGTGCACTCCACAGGTAATGTTCTTGGCCTCAAGGAGGAGGCAATGATATTAACTCTGAGGCTTTATAAGGATGGTCAGACAACCCTTCCCCCTCTTACCTCTTTGATACTTGACATAGGGAGCTAGTACAGAAATGATGAAGGCATCTGCAGAAGGGCAGACCAGGGAAGTTTTGACTGGGAAAATTTGTGCTGGAGAGTGACTGCCGCACCCTGTGAGAGAGGACAGACTGAATTTTGCTCGGGCTTATTTACCGTGTGAAAGTTGGCAACTGTGTTGTGAGGCCTGGTCAGGCTACTTTCATCCTTGGATGGCAGATCTTCGAGAAACGCCTCAGTGTTGAATGAAGAAGTATTTGTGATTCATTAAGTGTCACTCTTCTCTCTGAATCAGCATGATGCTCCTGGGGAATCTCGTTTTCTAGAAGAGATGCATAACTGAGACCCTGCCCATGTGTGGCCATTAAAGACCCTAACCTATTGTGCAGTATTACTGTATGCTATTCATTAGCTTCCAACCAAGTGTTGGTTGAAGTGATCCTTACATACCTTTGGGGGTATTCTGAGGCTGAATAAAATGACCTATTTCATTCCTGAGATTCTAATCTAAGAAGTGAGAAATGTAAGGAGGATGGGGGTGGGGAGGAAAATGGAGACTATCAGCTATAGATATTTATGTATCTATTTCATTTTCTTATTTTTTTAGTTTAGTAATTAAATAAATAAATATTGGCTTTCCACAACTGCCCCTGAGCCAAACTGTTTAAATACTGGTTCATTTCATGTTGGTATTGCAGCAGAAAAAGGTCTTAAGAAATGATTTGAAGGAGAAGAGGGAAGTAGCCTTATTGATCATTTCAAAGAGGGTATTCCATAGCAAAGGTTGATGTGGAAGAAAGAGTAGACACTTGTGGGAGGAAGGGAGAGGAAGCTGTTCAAGGCTGGCCTCCTGGCATGATGGGGGAGAGGGCAATGTGATAAGACAATACTGGTTAAGTAGGATGGGGACACATGATTAAGGACCGTAAAGGTTAAGACAAAAATCTTGAGCTTGAGAGAGTGGAAGAGGGGGAGCCAGTGGGCAGTTTCAAATGGGAATGATATGGTCAGAATGATGGGCCAGGAAGATTATTTTAGCAGCTCTTAGAAAAATTTGGCTCAAGTTTACTATTTTAAAGTCATAATATTCAATATTCTGATCACTGGTTCATGATCTTCCGGCATTTCCACAAAGTTTACAATGTCATCTTCATACTCCTGATATTCTCCCTTGATTGTAATGCTTTCTTCTGTCTATTCAAGATGTGTGATATTCTCCAACAAAGAGGATGAGTTTTGGAGAGACAATAATTAGCCCACTTAACTGCATGCGTCAACATTCTATCTGCATTTCAAATATTTATTTATAATGTGGCTGGTTTCAGTATGTGTAAAGAATGTAGAATTTGTGCAGGCACTCCACAGTAACTGAAGCATGCGTCAGTCTTCCTGTCAAACTTGAATGTAACTGTCCCATTTATTATGATGTGGGTTATATTATGTTGTTGCACATAATGAACTTTCTCATCCAAAAAAATTAAACTTGATTTTTAAACTCTATAAATGTTACAAAATGCTTACATTTTGTAATGGCTGAATCCATCTTTTTAAAAAATCTGGTGGGGGACCACAAATTGAGAACCATATTGCTAGCAAACCGGGATTGAGAGCTTTCAAAGTATTCATTTTAAATCTCTTAACTTCTTCCTTTTTAAAGGTCATAATAAATAGCATTAAGAAAAGCTGAACTTCAAATATTGCTTTTGAGAGAATAAATGATAAACTGTATATTGTACCTGATTCTGCAAACCTTTACTCATATTAGCAACCCATTGACTTCAAGGTAATAAAGATTGATCCAAGACTATTGACTTTAATTGAACCCTGCATGTGAGTAAGCTCTGTTCATGTGATTAAGGGTTTGCAGGAACTGGCCATTATTATTGTTAGATCATATTCAGAAACCTTTACTGAGGCAAACTTCCTTTGACTTTCATATGAATTTGCTTCCGCAAGAATTCAGGAAAATTGAAGAAGAATCTCAGAATTTGTTCCCGTATTATGAAAATAAGATATCACATTGTGCTGTTTTTTCATGTGATGGACATAAACCTATGTACTATAAAAGAAATGTAATTTCATATATGTAATTAGTTGAAGGTCAGGAAATGCCTCATTGGTTCTCTTCTCTGTCTTGATGATGTGCCATCGTACTGAGCTGAGGGGCTTCGCTGAATGACTGCATTGGATGAAGAAGCCTTGCACCTGGACTCCATGCTGCATTTATTCTTGCTGATTGTCCAGAGGTGCTGAATCCAGCGAGGCCGCTGAAGCTGGGTGTGGCAGCACATCAGAGGGTCAGAGAGGGAGTCCAGAGCCCCTATGCCCCACTTGATTCTGGGTAACATGCCACTCCACACAGGCGGTATTCTTCATTCCTGGTAGCTGCTGAACCAGTTCGTTTCATCTCGAGTCAATGAGACTTTTTTGGCAAGGCAAAAACTATGTGTTGCCAAAGTGTAAGAAAGAGACTGACCCTTCAAGTATCTGGCCAGAGTTCAGTAAATCCCACCCACCCCGGGTTAAAGGCCATGTTTGGGGCTTGATTCCCCCGTGTCCATTTATAGTTACTGTCCATTTCTGATCCACTGGCAGGTTGCTGTGCGATGCAATGCCATGCTGTGCACACACTCTTTTTTTTCTCTTCTCAGCAGGGTCAGCCACAGCTTTTCCTCTTTGCTTTTTGATTAAATCTCTTGTGGTTTCTTCAGATTACAAGGAATGTCTTTCTTTCACTTCCTGGTGTTTGACAGTAGACTAGAAAGTGTCGGTGTCGATCTCTCATCTGCCACACTGACTGCATGGTCTCTGTGCTCTGGATTGAGATTGTGCTTTTTTTCTGCCTGTTCCCACCTCTAGTCTGTGGTCACTGACTCTATTAGTGGCAAGAGTCTTCGTTAATTTTGCACACTTCACTGTGCTGAGGCAGTCTGCTAGCGAGGTGATAGTTCTGTGCAGGGATCAGTAGCAGTTGAGATGGTTGCTGTATTTGATTTGTTCTTCCCAGCAATGTGTATTTTCATGGTTTAGGCACTGGTCTAGCAACTTGATCACTGTTTGTTTTTGAATGGGTTGGTTATTCCACTGATCAGGAAGTTAGAGTTGGTCAGTGTGGTGAGCAATGGTAACTAGAAGTGGATCATATTTTTTAATTTGCTTTATTTTTTGGCCCTCTGGTGTTTGGTGGGAAAGGGAGCAATTTGTTGCTTTGGTTAAGATGGCCCCTGAAGCTGAATGTTTTCTGTATGTTGATTAACAAGTGGACTCGGCCTAGTTCTGCTCAGCATCTGCTGTTGCTGGAGTTCCTGTGCATGTGGAGGACTTGTTTGCCAAATTGTAGATGGAGGGTTTTAACTGGGGATTTATCCCAAGTCAGTGTAATCGGTTCAAGTTGGGCTCTAGGCTTCGTTTATATGTAGTGTAATATTGTCAAATAACTTTATTGTGAGGTTTCGCTATAGCATAGCTTTTTCTTCTAATGATTTTAGAGCCAGGCTGAAGCTCCCTGATTTATCTCACAAGAAATTATGTCATCTAGGGTGTGCTCAATCTCTAGAGTAAGATTTTACGTTTTGATTGGGAGCTTTTTCTGAAATACCATGATTTCTCCCCTCGCCCAGGTTACCCTGTAGGGCCCCTATATTGCACTAAGTTTCTAGAAGGTGAGTGTTTCTCTGGAGATCATTTTGCATAAATGATAGAATGAACAGCATGCAATTGATATTTTTAGCTCTAAGGAGTTCAGTGGGAGTCTTGCTCTTGGGGATTGTTTCAGCAGGACTAGTAAGACACCGACATAAATGTTGAATGGGGTCGAGCTGAGGTTACATCCCTGTCTGGTTCACCTCTCTTGCTTGAAGGCGTGAGTTTGGTTTGGGTGGGGGTTTGGTTGGGTTGTTTTTTTTGTTTTTTTTGAAGTGGTGCATTTGATAGACTGGCACATGGATGTAATGTTTTCCCAGATATTCAATTTTGTAATTTTAAGGTTCAGTCCAGGATGACTTCCGCATTCAGTGCTGCTTCATCATTTTGTTTTCTACATTGTCTGGGCCAATGTGATTTCATGGGTTTGGGTTTCTGAAGCCTTTCCTTCAGCTGTAGTATTGTTACAGGGCTCTTCATGGGTGTTTAGTAGTTTTTAATGGTATTTTGAAGTATGATGCATCTCTAATGATACTATGTTGTTGTTGAGTTAAATTTCCAGATTGGATTCCTTTATATACGTCTTCCCAGATTTTTCACCTTCTATATTGCTGGGCTTTGTTTTTCTGTTTGTTTGGTTTAAGTTATTTTCAGGTTTGCTATACTGAGATGGCTTCCATTATACCTTCAGTTAGTGCTAATGTTTCCTTCATGTGCTCTGACTCTCCCTGCTGGGATACAGAATTGTGGCAAACTGTGCATAGTTTAGAGTTGTGAGCTTCTGTGTTTTAAGTTGGAGTTCCCTCACTTTTTTTTGTTAGTGAATGGTGGATTGTATCAAACCATTTTTCTTTCTTTGCCATTCAAAGAGAAACAAATCTTGTTTTTCTGGTTGTGTTGTGGTATTGCTTTGCTGCTCTGTTGAGAACCACATGGAAGCCTTTTGTGAAAGTTAATGTAAATTGGTGTTTTTCCCATCATGTGTGTTCAGAAACATAATAAAATTCTAAACTGGGTTTTTTTGAGGGTGGGCTCTCTGATTTTCCCCCCTTAACTCTTGTCTCCAGATATATTTCTTGAGTAGTCTGTAGTGGTTTTGTGTTTGCTGTTATTTGGTGTAACTTGTTTAGGTATAGGACTAGTTAGCTGTGCTCTGATAAATGTGATTTCACTATTAGTGCATATATGTCACTACAGTCTAGATCTGATGTGACCTAGTTATCACACAATTGCCCTTTGCTGAGTTAAAAGAGAAGTTGCACCCATATTATGCCAGCAGTGAATTTGGCCCGCAGTATGTTGAGTCTGGGTAAAATTGCTCTCATTACTGCTTAGATTAAATACTTCTCTGAGCAATTTAACACTGGGAAAGGAGATAAGGGGCATGAAATGGAAGGACATTGTACACTCCCTGTATACATTTTGCCTTAGTGCCTGGGAAATGCAGGAGCTGTAATTACAAAATAATTGACATGAGAAGAACTGGAACTATAGAGCCAGCCTGCGTCTGGCTCTGTGTAGGTACACAAGCGAAGGGCGTGGCATAAAGAGCTTTCCCGTCTCCCTCACATTGCAGCATGGGCACTGGGCATAAGCTCATTAGGGATCACAGAGATAGCTCCTTGATAGTGCTGCTACCAGCACTAACCACCCAAGGAGGAGCAGGGTGAAGTTTGGGCCAGCATCCTATCCTCTCTCTGCACCAGTCATTGGAGCGGCTTGGCTGCAGAGAGAACGGGGGACGGGATGGTGAACGCTGCCTCTTTTCAAAGGAGATGGCGATGCCTTTGCAATTCCTACTCCCCAGGAGCACGGAGTTCCTCCTAGAGCTCCCATGGCATCACAGTCCCTCTGCACCTCCCTCTGATTGGTTTGTAAAAGCCAAAATCAACCCTCTGGAATCCAAATGTTTAAGTTTCCTTTACAAGGACTATTTTGTTACGCTCCCTAACTTAGAGGTGAGCCAGATGAAATATTCTACAGATAAGGACGGTTTGTAGAAAACGTAGCTCCAGTCTACTGAATGGAATTATATGGGCCATGATTGCCGCCTCCCGTCTAAGCTTTTTCTTGTGTCGACCAGTGCCAAGCAGTGAAGCAACCAGACATTGAGTAAATACTGAGTACGTCCTGTAGTTTAGCAGAATGGATCAAAAAATAAACATGCTCCTTGCAGGTAGGGAACTGGATATGGGAAGTTAAGGGGCCATAATGAAAAGAGTCATGACTTTGCTCTTATGTGAAGGTAACATGTAAGCTCAGTACATGATCTCAGAAGGGTGTGCTGTTGTTACCTCATCTGATTTCTGGGCATTATATGTATCAATTGTCATCAAAGCTTTAAAACCAAACAAAATGTTCTCCTTCCTTTGTGTTATGTCAACTTTGTGAGCATCAGCAACGAAGTCATTGCTTTTTTATGGAACATTTCTGCTATTGTGTCTTCATTCAACTTAGTGACATTCTTTAGAGATGCATTAAAACCTGTGAGAACAGGCAGGCTAAGCAGAAAGGAAAAGAGAGGGAATCCAGAAAGTAGACCAATTAATCAATGCTTGTATAATCGTTTGGAAAAAATATTCTCTTGTACAAATGGTGACAATATTGTCGAATTAAACAGACATCCCACAGTTAAATAGATAATGTCTGTTTAAAATTAATACATTTAACATCTGATTTCTTAGCTTACGAAATCTGAAAATTAAAAAAATATTAACTTTTGGCAATTTGTGCTGTTTAATTTCTGCACTTCTTGCAGTTCCATCATTTAAAACTGACCAGTTAATTTAATTTCTCTCTTGGCAATTTGGTGTGACATAAAACACAACACAACAAAACAAAAAAAATATGGCTCCGAATTGTACACTTGGCTAATACATGTGTGTTCATTCCTTTTACTATCACCCTTCTCTTCACTTTTCTGTCCCTGCCCATTTTTCTTCTCTAGCCACATCACGCTCCATTGAGGAAGTGTGATCCTGCATTGGTGCCTTGGATTGTAAGCTCTTTAGGGCAAGTGCTGTCTTATAATACAGACTCCGAGTCCTAACTGGGGGTTCTGAATGCTACTGTATACAAAATAATTGTATTTATCAAGCCTGATCCCGAAGCGTTGGAATCAACAGCAAAATTCCAACTTACTCCAGTGGTGTAGGATCAGCTCCATAGCCAGTTTCATTTTCTGTTTTTTATGGATTAGCACAGCTCCTCCTAACCTTGTTTGTTAAGAAACAATGACAGTGAGAGACCTGAAGCATCCACACAGGATGCAGAATTGATTTTCGAGTTGGTGTGGTGTTTGTGGGGGGGGATTGGATTTTTTTTTTTTAATGCTCTGCAATCCTTAGTCATGGATTGGAGTACAATTAACACAAAGCATCAGTGCCCAAAGACTGTTAAATTCTTCTCCATTGTGTTACTAGTAGTAATAGTACCTTTCCCAGGCCTGAAGAAGAGCTCTGTGTAGCTCGAGAACATGTCTCTTTCACCAGCAGAAGTTGGTCCAATAGCAGATATTCCCTCACCCACCTTGGCTCCCTAGTAATAACAGAACCAACTCTGTTTACAAACTGAGCGTGGGATTTTCCACATTGCTCAGCATTGACCTCACTGCTCTCATTTCACGCATTGAAGGCAGAGTTAGGCCAGTGCTGAGTGTCTTTGAAAATCCTAAAAGTTACAATGCTGCAAACATTTATATGCATGCTTAAAGTAATACCCATGAATAGTCAATGGGACTCGTGTAAATAAAGTTAAGCATGTGGATAAGTATTTGCAGGATCAGGCCCTAAGTCTGTAAGCTTTTAGGGGCAGGGAACAGGTTGTTCTCTTGTTTTGGCAAGTGCCTAGCACTCTTCTGGGTGCAATTAAAAATAATAAATAGGACTGGATGGATTTCTCTGTGTCCTGTCTTCTCTGGGATGATCATTTAAAGTCCAAGCTTGGAGATAATGTAGTGTTTGATTTTTGTAAACTCTTTGGGGACATTGTTGGAGAAGTAGGTTTTTAAGAGGTATTTGAATAAGGAGAACATGGCTTGTTGGGATAGCACGTGGAAAAGGTCTGGGATAGGTCTGACAGTAAATAAAGTCAAACTCTTCTATCTGAGATTTATTTTCTTAACTCTTTCAGAAAGCAGGTATACAATTTTTAAGTCTTACTCTAATTTGTAAGCTCACCTTACTGAGACTGATAGCTTCTTCTGCAATTAGCTGTGATTGGATTTCTGTGGCCGGTGGGTGACAGTGACTTCACCTTTCAATTCTTTAGTTAAGCTTCAAATATTTAAAAATCTTTACAAATAGCTTAAACAAAGGAATGTTAATATTGGTGTTTATAAAAGCACATTAGCACCATCAAACATCCATGAACAACCTGTGTGCTACCTAACACCAGCATTTAGTCCTTAGCTACTCTTACCTATTAGTCAGAAAACACAGCCTTTGCGATGTGAGGGCGGGGCTGAGGTGTGCCTGGATGCACACTTGCTTGTTAGGAGACCAAGAACCTCCAGACATACCTCATAGAATACTCACAGGGGCCAGATGGGGATCAGGCCTTGTATGTGAAGCTTCTCCCTCACCCCCTTGCATGGCCCCACTCAAGAGCCAGGTGCAGAAGCAGTACTTGTGCTTGCCCTTTCCTCCCTCCTGGGAGCAAATTGCCCTAAAGGGATGGGGGGGAAATGAGGCAAGGTCATGGCCCTTTCCCTGCTTAGTAGCCTGCGGAGCAGGAGTGACATGCTGGAGCAAACACAGAGTATGCACCTCTTTCCCATGTGCCAGGGGACTCTGGGACAGATTGTGCCTTCTGATACAGAAATGGTTGTGGGGCTGCCTCAGGGGCACACTTAGGGTGACCAGACAGCAAATGTGAAAAATTGGGACAGGGGGTGCAGGGTAATAGGAGCCTATATAAGAAAAAGTCCCAAAAATCGGGACTATCCCTATAAAATCAGGACATCTGCTCATCCTAGGCACACTGGCCCTATGCTGCCTCACCCCCTCACACTGGGTTGCCTGTAAATTGCATACTCTAGCCCTATTTTGTCTCACGATGATCATGTCTCCTCCTCCTTGTGTCTCCACAGTTTCAGAGTTTAATAATTCCCCTCATATTTTAGCACTGATTCTGTAGTAAAGAGATTGGTTCTACCTGCTGGTGAATTTCATGCTACTAGGATACATTTTGGAGGGTCCCAGAGCTGTGGCTCCAGCCCAAGTCTGCATGTCTACACAGAAATGAAAAAGCCCCATAGTCTGAGTCCCGCGAGCCCAAGTCAGCTAACTTGGGGGCAGCCACAGGTTTTTCTTTGCTGTGTAGACAGACCCTTAGTTAGAAAACAGGAAGTGATCAAACCAATCAGAAGCAGAATATAAAGCTATTTCTATACTAGGGAAATCTGCTGAAAATGTCCCTCTGTTGCTAGTGCCTGCAAAAGTAGGTGGGAAAGCCTTAACAAAGTTCCCTTGCGCAGACAAGGCTTGAGGGAGTGTGCGCCTGAGTCAAATCCTGATATTAAACACTACAGTCTGGCAAGGAGGAGTGGAGAATCCAGTTAATGTACCTGCTATGGGAACCCTTTGTAGTTTCAGACTCATACCAATTTGTCCCAGGATGGGAAACTTGTGGAAAAGATAATTTTGTTGCTGAAACTGGAGTTATACAAAACACAAAAAAGAACCTGATACTCAGTGCTTAATTTGTAATGGAAGAGGTGCCAGGGCTCAAGCAATTTATTTACTTTCATAACTGATGCAGCAAGCCCAGAGGTGCCAGGGCTAGGAACTGCCAAGCCTAGAGGTGCCAGGGCTCAGCTCTGGTGCAAATTAAGTACTGCTGATAGTCCACATTGTGTGGCCAGAAGTATAGGGTGTGTTTGCAGGTTTGGAGGACACTGGAATATAGTTGGAATGAAAATCTTTGAATATTTTCAGTGAGAATAAAATATACCCTGTGAAGGCCTTGCATCAAGACACACAATTCAGTTGCTTTGGGAGGTATGTGTTTGGGTGGAGGGGGAGAAGACAGGGGGCAAGAGAGGGTATGGCCATTGAAAGTTGTATAACTAAGCTGAAGAGCCTAGTGTAAATTTGTGAATATGAAGAACTTACCCAGTGATGATAAAGTCAGAGATCAAATTGGGGAGCTCTGTAGTGTTTATCACAGATAGCATTTCATCAGTTAGGAGCAAAATCTCACTTTCAAGACTATAGGAGATAGCTAGAGCTGCAGAAAAAATGGAGTTCATGCTGGATCTCCTGCATTTTCCTGACTCCCACCGGAGAGGGGCATACACAACATGGTGCTGTGTTTTGACTGTCTGAGTTTTCTCTTGGCCACATCATCTTGTCTGTTGCAGCATTTGGCGTATGTGCCTCACTTGTGTGTTGCTGTCCACCCTTCTTGATGCATAAGGACAGCACAGCAGCTCTGCTTCTCCTTGCTCTCTGCCCCCCAGTCTATTTTGCCTTGCTGTTCCCAGATCCAGTTGCAGCTCACACTGTTGTGTGCATATATTGCACATCTGATGGGACAATTGGGCCCTGAGTGTTTGATGCACACTTTTGTTACACACTAGTTGCTATCTTTAGTACAAGGCTGAGTTGTCCCATATAGGTTTGATTATACACTGTTATAAAACACTCCATGAAACTTGGTATAAAGTGATTTTGAAAACCTTCCACCATTACACTGGAGTATAAACAGTTAGCTACAATTGGAAAATCTAAGCTATAGACAATAGGAGATGGTAACCTCTTGTTCATAGGATTTAAAATCATAGGATCATTGACCTTAAATGATTTATGTAGCCTGGGAAATCTAGAGTTAAGCAGCTTGCAAAACCGTGAAAGCCAGACACAAGGCTAAAGAAAAGAAGCCTTCTTCTGTTGATATTCAGTGTTGTTTCAATCAAAGTACAGGTACCACTTAAAGAATGACAGATCATGTGAGCTTTATACCCCTCTACATTGAATTTATACTTCATGATCCTGGTGCATTTGATTTTTACATTATAAATTATGGTCTAGAAATTCATTTGAACAATTGATAAAATACAAATGAGAAGATTTTAAAAGGTGCTGTTTTGTTGATTGCACAGCTCTGGGAAGGGAGTATCAAAAGGAAGAAAATTAGAAATAAAACAATCATAATATATCCATACCAACATTTACAAAAATGTAATGAAAAGCATGAAAACTATTTTCCTCTTACTAGACTTATTCTTATAATATTACTGCATTTAAAAAAAAAAATACAATTTTAGAAAAAAAATGAACGATAGCTTTTTGCAGTGATAGGCGACAGGTCAGAAAAGCATTTCAGAATAATTTTACACCTTTTAACCTTAAAAAATACTTTGCTGACAATTGAGAAAGGGCCTTAAAAGAAGCGCTGATAGGCATTCTCACAGCAGGGTTGCCATGTCCCATCACATAGCAGAGGGTTTCTGCATAATGTATCCTGTAATAAGAAGTGTACTGCAAATCACAAGGCTTGAGTAGCAGTTTTAAGAAAGTAATCCTTGGCATGAACCGCTATTAGTGATGACACTGAAAGTTTGTTACATAAAACTCTTGAGAAGACATAAAGAAGGTAAACTGTTTAAAATTTTGATTTGTGCTTGAAAGAACTACTTTGTCATAGAAATTTGTCTGCATTTAAATATAGATTTAGTATTCTCTGTTTTTCATTTTTTGCCTCATGCTTGGACAGTCTTGTTAAATGAAAACTGCAGAGTTTAGTTAAATTAATGTCACCTTTTCCTCATTCCTTTATTGAAAAAGGTAATTGTTAGAAAAGTGTCTTCACAATTACCAGTGCTAATTATGAATGCTAATACAATTGCTGATTACCAAGAGTTTCCCCTATAGCAAGCCCTGTACAAATGGGGTGAAAATTCAAAAACATTTCAGTGTAACAAAGAGGAACCTAGTCCATCAACGAACAGCAAAGCCATATTCATGCTTTAATAACTACACTAATCAAAATGGGATCTGAATCTAGGAAAATCCTCCCTGTTGAAATTAATTTTATTTTTGTCTGGAAATGTAAATAAAAGAAAATGTGAAGAGGCCATTTCCAGGCAAGTTCTTTTCAATGCTAATGATGCAAATCATTGAAGTTTCTCAGTCCCTGGGGATTCTTTTTGTCTTTCTCATTTACATAACAATGATTTTTGTAGGTGATTAAAATAAAAATATAATGGAAATAAAAATTTCTTTATACTTTTCTTACAATACAGTTTAATAGATACCTGGAAAACAGAACTGGAATTGACTCTGAAACAACAATTAAAGAGCCTCAGATAGGACTGAAAGCAAAATGTATTTTTCTTTTAAATTTCTGGTGGAAACATTTTTGGTTGTCGTTAGTGCTTGAGATAAGTTGCTAATATTCTGAAAGCTCAATATTTCGGTGCCATGCCTCAATTTCTCAATTGGTGATATTGGAAAACAAAATATTTCAATGTTAGGTTTTAAGTAAACAATATAAGACAGGAGCGTGGATATAATGGTTAACATTTTAGCTTTTTCTTCTTTTGGTGGTTAGTTCATTTTCAGAACTGGATGTTCTTGAATGTCAAAGACTCTGGATGGATATTAAAGCATCTGTGGAAAAGAGCTGGGAGTTCTGAATGACTTTCTTTTTTAGAAAAACCCTAGTGGTTAGTTTATAGGACTGGATTATGGCTGAAGGGCAGACCAAGGACCATATTGTGATTTACAGGGGCACGGGATGGTCCTTCGCATTTGCCCCTTCTTCTGAGGGATGAGGAATGGGGGAGGGTGAAAGCAGCCCTATAGCGGCAACAGATCACTTCCCCCTCCTTCTTCCCCACAAGCTCAGGTGCCCTGGCTAATGTGTATGGGAAAGGATTAAAGCACCACCCACTTCCCTCCAACTCACCTGTGTGGGAGGGACAGTAGTTGTCCCAAGGAGGCTGCTCTAACACATGCATGCCTTTTCCTCACACTGCAACATAGGATTTGAGTAGCCCATGCTGGGAGCACAAGGTGTCCCCCTCAGTGAGCATGTAATATAGATTCACAGTTGTGCCTATAACGTGCATTTGAGGAAGAAGTGGAGGGAAGGCCCTGATATTTCTCTAGCCCTTCCATCCAAAGAGCTCATGGCACTGTACAAACACTGAGGAATGAATGTATGCTGCTTCTCTGAAAACATGGCTTTGTTTTCCAGTCACTGTCCGAGTAAATGGACTCCGTTTTCAATGTATTTAATGTGTAGCGGCCAGCATTGCAACCTCAAGCTGGGTGCTGAAAGTCAAGCTATGTTCCTTCTGGCTCATGCCTCAACACTAGTAACAGTTTCCCACCACAGAGGAGACCCTGTTCGGCCAGATCTCCCCCAAGCATATGAAAAGAATAGCATAGCTGCATCACCTCCACCTCTGGGTGCCAGCGTACTGGGAGAGCTGCTCCCCTGGAATTGTAAAGGAACAGGGCCCTACAGGAGCAGGGGGAGGCATGGTGGAGAGCGGGGAGTTAGACTGTTGCTGAAGCACTGTCCCATGCAGACTTGAGGGACTAACACTGGTGGTTATTGAGACTTCAGGCCGGTGGGATTTTTACATGGAAATGCAGTTCAGGGTTCATACAGCTTGGGAGTGTATTGCCTCCCTTTGGGTCTCCTCTTCAGCTGCAGATAAGCAGCCACAGGAGCATCAGCCCAAAACAGCATGGTTCCTGGGAAAGCCAGGCTGCTGAGGGTGAGGGAGTGGAGTAGTGGGGGCAGATGGACAGATCTCCCTGTGGATTGCTCAATCTCTGTGGATCTAGGGTGTAATTTCCCCTCCTCTCTCTCAAAAAAATCCCTGAAGCGGGAGGGTGTCAGCTCTCCAAATTCTGTAGCCACTCATACCCTGCACTTGGGGGGATAATTCCTCAAAATTCTAAGAGGTCAAATGCATGGGGTTAAACCCTGGCTTCAGTTAAGTCGCTGACTCCCATTGCCTTTAATAGGGCCAGGCTTTCACCCATGGAGTATTTCTGCCCTCCTGAGTGTCCTGCCTGTAGATTCCCCACAAGAGGATAATGACCTGGGCCATAGTGAAAAATGTTGACATGTGAAGAAAAAACAGAATCCAACTCATTCTACCCTAACTGTATAGGTGATGAACTGCTATAGGGTATTTTTTATTTAATCCTCAACTTTGTAGCCACTAAACAAGTACACATTTAAGCATATAGAGAGTTGATCTATTGATTTAGAAGGTGATGTTTTTTATATAGTAACCTTTCTGACCATATATCAGAGGGGTAGCCGTGTTAGTCTGAATCTGTAAAAAGCAACAGAGGGTCCTGTGGCACCTTTGAGACTAACAGAAGTACTGGGAGCGTAAGCTTTCGTGGGTAAGAACCAGAAGTGAGGTTCTTACCCACGAAAGCTTATGCTCCCAGTACTTCTGTTAGTCTCAAAGGTGCCACAGGACCCTCTGTTGCTTTCTGACCATAATCACTCTAAGTCTCATGCTTTTAAATTAGATGATTATTCTGATTTCACAGATGAATTTTGAACATCAGCTTTTCTTCTGTGGTCACTTGAAGAGCAACATGCAAATTAGTTCATGCTAATACAAGGATATTCTTAATAGCACAATCCGACTTACGTGTGTCATGAACCTCCTGAAGAGCTCCGTGTTTCTCAAATCTTGTCTCGTTCCCCAACAGAAGTTGGTCCTGTAAAAGATATTACCTTCTCCCCCCCTTGCTTCGTGAAACTCCAGTCATACATAAACAGTGCATCCGCAAGTAGTCTTCCTACTAAGATACCCTTAATAGACCTGACACACTACTGTGCCACTCCATTTTTATCAGTGAAATGCCGCTGATTTCAGTGGAAAGAAACCCGTGTAAAAGTGGAATAATTCAGTGGTGAATAAAGCACAATATTTTTAACGATATTAAAAATACCTGTCACTCTACACCAGTGTTTCTCAAACTGGGGTTGCCACTTGTGTAGGGAAAGCCCTTGGCGGGCCGGGCCGGTTTGTTTACCTGTCCCGTCTGCAGGTCCGGCCGATCACAGCTCCCACCAGCTGCGGTTTGCCACTGCAGGCCAATGGGGGCTGCAGGAAGCGGCGGCCAGTAAGTCCATCGGCCCGCGCCACTTCCTGCAGCCCCCATTGGCCTGGAGCAGCGAACCGCGGCCAGTGGGAGCCGTGATTGGCCGGACCTGTGAACGGGGCAGGTAAACAAACCGGCCCGGCCTGCCAGGGGCTTTCCCTACACAAATGGCAACCCCAGTTTGAGAAACACTGCTCCACACTAACCTGGCTAGTTCTTGTTTAACTAATTTATACAACTGTAATTCATATCCCCAAAATAGCCATCTCTCCCCACCTACTTCCTGCCGAGAGTGGTTTGTGAAGTGTTAAATTACTAAGACTTATTTTTTATAATATACCCCACTGTGAAGTACCATAAATAAAACCCAATACTTGTTAAATAAATGAACTGCAGTTGTCATGCAATAATCTGGATTTGTAATTGAATTGTTTACTCTCTAACTAGCAAAATCCAGTAATTAAGACTTGTCCTCCCTCTTATTAGTGTGTATTGTCAAAGTATCCAGCTTGGAACTTATGCAATAAAACCATAAAATCCCTCATTGATTATATTGTCCTTGGTTGCTAGAAACACAAATGGGCTAATTCTATTGAGAAGGCATTGCTGTGTGTGAATATTTCACCTCTCTTGCACTTTCATTGCTCCTTACTGCAACCTGCTACCTTCTGAAACAGATATCAAGCAGTATTTCATCTTGGAATCGAGTGCTAGAATGGGCCCAGTATTGCCAGCACCAAGCATTCAAAAATCATGAGTCATGCCTCTCTAAAAATGAGGCTGGCTCAAAAATCATGATGTCAGTGCAAGCTGTTGCAAAGACTCACCAGCTGGAGATGGAAAAATAAAGTTCCAGCTAAGGACTCTCACATCCCTTTCTTCAGGGCTTGATTTATTTCTAAAACCACAAACTCGAAACCATAACAAATCAATTAAACCTACTGGGTAGTAACCACCTGAGCCCTTTCCAGCTTCGGCCAGCTGGGATGGGAAAGGACATTCCCCATGCCCTGTGGTAGCCTCCTTTTCTTCAGCTTCCTCTTTCATTTTATAACCCTGGCCAGATCAACCATGTGATAGACAGGAACCTGGTAACCCCTTCCATGCCAGAGTCCTTTCACATATTGTCACAGTCATCTTCAACCACCCCTAAAATAGGGCAGCAACAGTAGGAGACGTGGTAATATTTTCTTTCTGAGGTCCCGAGATGACATTTGCCAAGATTAGGAGAAAGAAGAGCATTTGAAAGTTTGGCAGGAGCTCCTGGACAAGAATGGTGTTGCGCAGGGAGAAATGAAACATGAAAACTTGTGAGTGTCCCTTTTGATCCAGGACTCATGAGGTTCTTATATATTCCTCATGTTATGTTGTAAAGTGACACTTAGCAATGTGAATCCTGCATTCTTCTCTTTCCATTTAGGTACATCTTAAATCTTCTTTACTCTTTGTCTTTGGAGTTAGCAGTATGGTTTACAGCATAAAAAGGACCAGATCTGGATGGAGGCCACGCTGGAAAAATATACTTCAGACCTGTGGAAAGTATAAATGAGTAACTGGCTGAAACCCGTCAGTGTTAAAACTATCACCTGATTGATTCAGAAATCTATTCCAATCCATACTATTTACAGACTTCGCTCCCTATCTTTGAGGAATATGCCAGCACCTCTGCAGTACTCTGCTTTGTGGCTAGTGCTAGTTTTAGGCTGAAAAATGGTAGCTGCTTTTAGAAGCTATTTGAGTTGCAACGTTCCTGTGGAAATTACTGCAAACATGCTGTAACTTATGGTATGGGGGGAAGAGCCAGAGCAAGCATTGAAAGGGGATCTTCATTCTGGAGTAAACTTTAAAATCCCCCAATGAAGCCATTGCTCAGGTGAAGTTATATTTGCTAGCACCTAGCAGTGGTTGGAGTGCACGTTGTCTGAGGCTCCTGCCCCCTTTCCTCCCTAGTGAACCTTAAAGTGATCATCAGGGCCCCAAACATGGGTCTGTGGGACCCGGACTTGTGGATGTGGTGTTTCCAAGCCACGCTTGAGTGTCCACACTGCACTATACACCTGAATTTACGTTTGCTGGACCCGGGTCTCTCAGCCATGCTGGCACATCCATACTTCACTATGCAGACCTTCTGACTTTGGTTTGCAGCTTGAGCTGCAAAATGACAGGGCTTGGACCACAGTCACAGTGGGACTCGGGCTCTGATCCACTCCCCCCCGTAGCAGGGTCCTCCGACTCAGGTCCTGAGTGCTTGCTGACCTGAGTCAGACTGATTGTGTGTGGATGGAAGGGGGACTGGAGCTCAAACCTGACTCAGAGCCCAGGGTTAATGTCCTGTGTAGACATACCCGAAGTGCCCCAATGCTGGCATTAGTAGGCTCCTTGGAGCCCCCCACCCCACGTACACACGCTTAGTAGGCTCTTCATCTCCAAATGAGCGGAATTTGAGTCTCAGAAAGCAAACAAGAAAAATTGGGCCACAGGCCTCTTGATGAAATAAAACTGGCTTGTCAGACTAACAGCCTTGGGTGGGCTCAGGGGGTGGAGGGCAATGAACTGTTTCTCCTGTTCTGCAGCCCTCAGGTGGTCCACAGGAGGAGGAAAAATGCCCCCTCCACCCTCCTCCCTGCAAAGTACTCCAGCAATTCCCTTCTCTCACAGCTCCCCTCCCCCACTCCAAAGGGCTGCAGGAGCAGGGCTCCCTTCCTACATATCTCAGGAGGCCTGCAAGGAAAGGGGTAGTGGGTGAGAACAGGAGGCCTAGGGGAGACCAGTGGGCGTTCCTCCCCTCAACTTCCTATAGCCCTTCTGAAACTCTGAGGTGTGCAGGAGTGGAGACCCTTCTCCCCACGAGCCCTAGGAGTGACTAGCTGGGGGATCCATGAAACCTGAGGAGGCTCCTCCCCCCAGAATAATCCAAAATCAAAGCATCCATTTTTCAGTGGAACGAAATAGACTCCTCAGGGATTGACAAGTTGTGCTCAGCAAATACAGTAGTTGGTTTCTTTGGTTCAGGGGACCAACAAAAAATTTTAAATTTTTGGGGGGTCAAACTGAAAATTTTCAGTTTTTCTTGACAAAAGGAAAAAACAGCCCCCTCCCAATGGGGGGGAGGGGTGTCAAATGAAATGTTTTAATTGTCCACAAATGATTTTTTCCCCACTGTGTTGGAGGGAGGAGTTATTTTTTGTTTTTCATTATTGTGTTTTCAGGTGGTTTGTTTTTTCACTTAATTTTTTTTTAAAAAACAAATCTGGCTAAATTTGGAAACAAAAAGTCGTCTCGGACAAAAAGTTGAAACAGTTTGTTTTGAAAATGTCTAAACAAATTGTTTTGAGGTGTTATTTATTTATTAATATATTTTTTTAAATTTGGCCACCGTACATTCTTTTGGACTATTTCTTCTGGCAGAGCTCACTAGATCCTGCCTCTCCGTGTGCGCCCATGTGCCCTACTGAGGTATCATGAGGTGTAAATGCGCGCAAAAGCTGACCTCTGAAAACGTGCAAAAGGAGGCCAGCCTCCAGTGAATCCCTCACAATATTTGCTTCTTTTGCAGTGAAATAAGAAACCCTGAACCCCTCAACCATCCCCTTTCCCCCTCTTCCCCAACTGCTGAATCCAAAAACATTTCTCAAGATGAATGACCATTTCTGTTTCCCTCCATGGTCTATTCCTGTATGGGAGAATGCTGCCCCATAGTAGCCCTTCTGGCAGGAAACTGGAGATGTATATGATGGCTAAATGCTTTGCTATGGCCTTTCAACATATTTCCTAACCACAATTTCCCCTCCCCCCCTTGTGGGAACCCAACTCCCCCTCCTCTGAAAGGTCAGCAAATTGAAACTATCACGTTGTGTTGTTTTTTAGCAATGTACTGGTAAACTTTTTAATCTTAGTGTATTGTCAGCTATGTTTCTGGTTATAGTTGTCATTCAAATTAGAGTTTCAAGAAACATAGACTCGGCCCTAGAAAACCAGTGACCTTCAGATATTAAAAACTACACTGCAACAAGTAAGTAGTATCTAAAAAAGCTGTTGGGGGAGACTTTTTCTTTCTCTCCTCATCCTATAACAGAATCGATTGTTTTTCATTTGGAAAGCATAAAAGAGTTAATGAATGGACTGCTGAGGAGGTATGACGGGGATGATGTCAGAATATTTCCAGCAAAAGAATGTCAACTCTCCTCTGGCCAGTAGCAGGATCTGCCACTTCTGTGCTTTTTAACTCCACCCCTACATTCTTCTTGTCCGGTTCCCACAGACATAGAGTGGCACCGGAGGTCAGAGTGGACGAATACAAAAGAAGACCCCCTGCTGCCAGGGCCATCGTGCTGGGCTGTCACTACTACTAATTCATGACTTCACCTTTAATCTCACAGATCCATTATAGGTTAAAAAGAGACCCATTTTACAGCTGACAAGATTGAAGGGAGCACAACCCAGGGGGAAAAAAAAAAGAGCCAGAGAGAAATAAACCCTTTTAAAGTTTGTATAATTATAACCACCTGCTAAAAATAGACTTTTGCTTTCCACTTCTCCTTTCCCTTAGCTGAGAGGATATGTATTTTAGGAGGAGACGTGATAAATACAACTAATTCAGAAATCTGCTAGGTATTTTGATAGAGTACATTGTTAGGGGAAGAAAGAATGGGGGTGTTAAAGGGAAGAGCAAAAGAAAAAAGAATAAGATTTCAGTCCGAGGGATGTACAATGAGAAGGATAGGAGTGTTTTAAATGGCTCATCATTGTGTCACAGAATGTTTTGTATTTCTGTGCTAGATCACCGTGGGGAGACAGAATAAATGTTGACTAATAACTTTATAAAATACTGATGTTACATGTCGGCTAATTAAATATGCATTAACAACAGTGGGGCAATAAATATATATTTAAAACTCTTATGATGTGAAATTGAATGTAACAATGCAATTATTTATTTTTAAAAATATTCATAAAGTAGAGTTGTTCCCCCTACCCCCCAATTACACTTAATTTTTGTCTGTTCCAAAAATACTGAATGAATGCTCTGAAATAATTAGACATACATTGCAGCTGGGGATGGACAGTGTCTCCAGAGGTAATTCCACTTGATTATTTTGTTGATAGGGCAATCACCTCAAATATGTGCTATGCCACAGATTTATATGCAGTTATTTTAAGCCAGTTAAAATTGATCTTCACCATGAATTCCGGGTGGGAAAATGACATTTGTAAAAGTACACGAATCTGCTTTTAAAGAAATCAAAACCTAATAATTCAATACAAAGCAAAGTTAAAATACAGCCCTGGAAATTTTGGATGAATTTTCAAGCATACATGTTTGGAAATCCAGAGTATTGTTCTGCTTGGCTGTGGAAGCTGTAGTTACCAGTGTACAGTAGTAATGTAGGGAGGGACCTAGGATATTTTTGTTCAGATCCTTCTGGGGTTTGATATTTTTTTTTCAGTAGAGTTTCTGCTCAAAATTTTATCTACTCTCTGGAAAAAACAAACTATGTCAAAATCGGCTTATCAAGGTCGCCATACAAAGCGTACCCTACAGGCCATCTTCTGCTTCCAAGGTGAAGAATAAGAGAACCCAGTGGACCTGGCCTTGGGACTCCGGGGAGAGGAGAGTGCAGCCTTTCCATCAGTGTCCTCTCCACCACCTCTGTGGATACTCTGTGGGCTGTGCAGCTGTTTTGAGCACTGGTCCCCACCCACCCTGTGAGCTAACCTCCGCTAAGTTTATGCTGTCAGAGCTACACAGGTTCCTCTCTCCATTTTATGCAACCCGTCCCACCCCACCCCCCTGAAATGGGCTCCGTGAGCAGGAGCTGGCACAAAGTCCTTGGCAACACATGGATCCATTGAAGCAATGCTGCCAAGGGGCTAGGATGGAGGTTGATGGTTGTGTAAAAGTCAGGGGGCTCTCTGAAATCTGCATAGCTCATTGGGCGTCTGTGAGTTCAGGGGTAATTCTCTTGCCACTTCTACAGGGGGGACAAACGTGCCACCCTGCTGAGGGAAGGGTGAGGAGGCAGAAATGCCATAAGTGAGATCTCACTTAGTTGTCTGGCCCCTACGTAGGAATAATCCACATAGGGAGGACTGGCCCCTTTGACACCTGTCCCAGAAGTGCAGATCACCAGTTAGGGGATTGACTGTCGTTGAAGTCAGTGGCTAAACTCCTATTGACAAAGCTCAAAGTGAGATTTGAGACCCGATTCTGTTTTCATAAGGGTAAATGGTAAAACTGCCATTGACTTCAAATGGAGCAGGATCTAGGTCCATGTCTGCTCAGAATTTGGGCCAAGCCTGCTTGCAAACAGGCAGTCCTTTCACTGGCAAAACGCCTCATGAAGTCAGTGTCAGCCAACTTTGCCTGAGTAAGTATTACAGGGTTGATTCCATAGTCAGTACGCTGGGCTCAATCCTACATTCCTTGTGTGACAAGCCACACGGGTGATTTTTGCAAATATTCATTTTCCTATACAGGAGTGCAAGTTTTGTGTGTTAGCAGCAGCATCAGTTTCTCTTCAGTGGTAGTTATTCAGCATATAAGCCTTAAACTTTATCCAAGTATAATTATATATTAAAGCGGTGGCACAAACTAGCAAGAACTTGAAGGCCACAGTAAAAGTTAATTATCTGATTTTTAAAAAACTTATGCTGAATAGAAAAAACTCCGGGTGGTAGGAAGAAAGCGGGATGCTATGAGTTCAGAACAAAGCTTTAATTGTGTATTAATTATGTAGATGTGTATTTTTACCGGATAACCCAATGACTCCTTTGGACTCAGTGGAACAAATTCATTCCTGATGTAAATCTATTGAAGTCAATACAGTCCACTAACAATTAATTTGGCCTAGAACACCTTGTTGTATGAATATTTAGACACACTTAAAGTCTATGGGTCTGGTTTGTGATCGATCATGTAAACGTTTCTAAGTTTGTGAATTCTTGAAATATAAAACTGAAACGGCTTCTTTGTATGTTGTTAGTCCAGCTGCTGCTCTCAAACACTAAGTTAATGTGCTAAAAGTCATGATATTTTCATTTAAAAAAAAAATTGTGTGCATGAGTAATGAACACAATTTCTAAATTATAATCTAATGGGTCTGATACTTGTAAGGGGAAAAAAGCGTTCTTTTTTGAGTAACAATTGGGAAAATCTCCCCTCAGCCCCCCCCCTCCCAAAAAAAACCAAACCCCAAACCCACCATCCTCCTATAATGGCTGAACAATTTACTCTTTCAAATTCCGTGTAACTTCTGCTCCATAAT
The DNA here is from genome assembly GCF_027887155.1 of Malaclemys terrapin pileata. Classification (NCBI taxonomy): domain Eukaryota; kingdom Metazoa; phylum Chordata; order Testudines; family Emydidae; genus Malaclemys; species Malaclemys terrapin. The sequence goes on from NC_071505.1 coordinate 244,323,763, forward strand.
TTAAGATATATGCCAAGTTTCAGCCAAGAGAAAAGCTTTTTATGGCTTACTGACTAAAGAGAGTGATTTATAATAGAAATGCTCAGAATCTGAGTGATAGCAATGTCCGTCAGAACCACTCGGCTGTCAGGGGGGAAGGATGGGCTGGTGGCAAGGGCAGGCCAACAGGGTTCTCTCCCCAAGCTGCTGTTGCTGACTCTGTCTGATCTTGGGTGCATCATGCAGAGGGGTATAGTGAGCTGGCCAGAGACCCAGCTTCTCTTTTACTGAGTATGATTTGAGCCCACATTTTGTGCCTCCCACATGAAATGAAGGTACAAATGTGAGACTTGTGCTTCTAACTCCCTGATTTGCATTGACAGTTAGGTGGTTAGAGGTGCAAGTACTCATATTTATGTCCACAATTCAATTCTGCATTCAAAAGCTGAAGGTGCAGATGTTGTGGGCATAATTTATACCTATAAAAGATGATACTGCCGGAAAATTTCCCGTTTAATCTCTCTCTACCTCAGTTTTCTTGCCTTTAAAATGCAGATAAATAAAGTTTATCATCCAACTTCCATAAAGCCGTTTGAAAACCTTGGGTGAAAGACACTATGACCCAGTATTACAAAAGAGCTCAGCACACCGGGTAGTGAGTGCTTCTGAAAATCTGGTCCTTATTTCGGTGCCTAACTGGGAGCTGAGCTCTTCTGAAAAATTTGGCTCCATATCATTGCAAAGTGTTATTATTTTCATGCCTGTACATGCTGCAAATCTTGATGTTTCATGCCAGACAACTACATGCCAGGTTCTTACTACAGTAGGCCTGCTATATCTCACACTGCTGTTGCACACTCAAGGAGTTATCTTTAGATCTCATATTTTAAGATAAGGCTAATCCATTTTAAATACCCTGTAACAAGGACTTACTCTTAGAGGGAAAACATAACAAAAGATTTAGTATTACAGAGAAAGAATAACCACTACAGCTGTTAGTAATACATTGGATACTTTAGCGAGATTTTTTTTTTAAGCTATGAGTATGGAACTAAAGGAGTATGCCCTCCATCACTGTGCTGTGATGCTACAGAGGAAGGGTGGGATTTTCTTTGCACTGGTCATAATAAATACATAAGTTTTGTTAATTAAATATATTATGGTATTGTTTTATTATGGTAGTAGAACCCCAGTCAGGACTGGAACAAGTATAGACCTTGATTCAGGCTGGTGGACCTGACTTCAGAAGTTTGCTCATAAGCATAGGGTTACCATATTTCAACACTGAAAAAAGAGGACACTCCATGGGGGCCCTAGCCCTTCCCCACCCCCGGCCCCACCCCTTTCCCACCCCCATTCCAACCCCTTCCCCAAAGACCCTGCCCCAACTCTGCCCCCTCCTCTGAGCACCCTGCATTCCCCCTCCTCCCTCCCGCTCTGATCTTGGTTGGGGGTTGCTAAGTGCTTCCCTGTTCCCCACTTGCCCTGCAGCCCCTGCACCCCCCCGTCCCTGCAGCCTCTGTGACCCCTGCTCCCCACTCGACCCCCACCGCCCCCGCAGCCTCTGCGCCCTGTGCCCCCTACCCCTGCAGCCTCTGCCAGGGGTGAGAGGACGTGGGGGGGGGCATTCCTGAGTGAGCCTAAGGGGACAGGAGCAATTGGAGAAGGGAGAGAAGGGGTTGGTTTAGCCAGGAGCTGGGGGGCTCATCTGTAGGGTCGATGGACTTGGGAATGGGGGGCAGAAGAAGGAGTGTGGGGGGGAGATAAGGGGTGGTGTCTCACTCGCTCCCTCCCTTTCTGTCATCAGCCCCAGCTCTGCTTGGCTGCACTGGGGAGGCACCGCTGCTGCACCAGGGATGGGGTTGACTTGCTGGGCACTGGCCACGCTTAGGACAGACGCTGCCCACAGCACCATACCGGGGCCCCGTGGACTCCCCTTGCCACTGGGCTGTGGTCACTCTCCCGGTTTGTCTTGCTGCTGGGTAGACAGACGGCCCTGGAGTCACTGGAGGTGGGGCTTTGCCTGCTGAACTGGTGCGTGCAGGTAGCAGAGTGGCTCACAGCTGGTGAGGGTGGGGGCAGAGCCCTCTCTAGTCATAGCTAGCCGCTACCTATGAGTTTGCCCACACAGAGCTGACTGCAGGATCAGTGACGTAGAGATGGAAGAGATGGTACCTGTCCTGAAGAGCTTATCATCTAATTAGATGTGCTACAACCAAGGGTGGGAAATGGGGATAAGAGATAAATGAAGGAACAACTAAAAGTCCAGCAGTTTAATGTAGGCTCCATCTGTGCAGATCTTGTGGCTCAACAATCTATATATAGATGCTGTAAAATATCGCCTGCTCTCTCTCTACTTTATTTTTCTGTTTACCTTCACTGCAAAAGAAGCAAATATTGTGAGGGATTCACTGGAGGCTGGCCTCCTTTTTCACGTTTTCAGAGGTCAGCTTTTGCGCTCATTTACACCTCATGATACCTCAGTGGGGCACATGGGCGCACACGGGAGACAGTATTTTTGTAACTTGTTCTGTACTTGTTCTGTTTACCTTTCTCTCCTCTTCATTTCTACTTGCTAGTTCACTGAAACTGTTATGGAAGAAAACCCTTTCTTGGGATTTACAAGTGTGATATTTAAACACTGAATCTTGGACAGCACGTTCATGATCAGCACTAGTTGAATGCACAGATAGTATTGAATTGAACATTATATTTTGTGTGAACGTTATTACGAATAGTTTGTGTGAAAATATGACCTGCCTTCATCTACATTTTTCATGTCATGCTACCATGGAGAAGTGAGAATCTCGACCCACCACACAAGGGAACCTGGGTAAGGAGCACACTGTCCGTTCTTAGCCAATAACAATCTTCTCTTGGCTCCAGGGTTGTTAAAGCAGCTGCAGCAGCAGTAACAGAAGTGTTTCCTGTGTCACTGCTGGCCAGCAAGGGTGGGGCAGGAATTGAACTTGCCTTCAAGAGGCCTTAGCCAGGACTGTGGGGAGAGCAGAGCCACCAGACAGACAGAAGATGAGCAAATGGTCTCCCAAGATCCTAAGAAGATCCTTGGAGAAGGAGGGTGTTATATGAGTCACCAAGAACACTTTGAGTGTGTCTACACTGCAAGTGAAGGTGTGATTATAACACAGGTAGGTGTATTCAAGCTAAGCTTTAATCTAGCTAGCACAGGTAACAATAGCAAGCCAAATATGTATCCAGGCTCCCCAGTGGACTTGTATTGGGATGGCTGGTCCATGCTCAAACCCATGCTGCCATGTCTCCACTACTATTGTCACCCATGCAAGAGAGATTAAAGCTAATGCAGGTATGCCTGCCATGATGCCATGTGGACACTCCCTGCGTCTTGGGGGCCTGTGTGGAGAGGAGAGTGGGTAAAAGTTAGGCTTTTCTCCAGTTGTTGGGACTGCTGTACTTTTCACCAAAAGTACCTCTTGTCTCATGCGCTGATATGCTGAGTTGCTGCTTTCTTGCTGCTGGAAGTCAACACTCTTCTTCAGAAGGTTTAGATTTCTACACTCTGTTTTCAAGAATTTCACAGGTACTAGAGGAAAGACTTAGTATGTAGCGCTTGGCTAAGGCAGTTCTTGCCTTCCCCTCCTTCATTTCATGCACTGGTGCATTATTTGATGCCTCTAGCAAGTTTCAAAACCTTCCCAATGAATTCTAGGCAGGAGAATACATTGCACAATAGCACAAAGCAGCCGTTATTCCATAAAATTATGGGATGTAAAAAATGAGTAAGGAATAGGACACTTCCTTCATGTAAGTCATTGCAGAGATATATTGACAGTATTTAAACAAAGGTTTATCAGTGGAACAAAAATGAGCCCTGCTAGGGCTTTCAAACATCCATCTCAAGAACATACTTATTTCTAAACAAAATTACTCTGCAATTTTAAATCTACAAAAAATGCACTCAAACATTCTGCAGTGCTATTTATATTCCTGTTCCTCTCCCTCCCACTACTCCCATGTGCATGCTTCCCTGCTATCTGATTCCTTTCTTTTTTGCACATGCTTTCTTGCCATTTGGTTCCCTTCTCTGGACATGCTGCCTTCATGCCTTGTCATCTTCTCCTACTGTCCGTTCCAGTACCATTGTCAGCTCCTGATGGTGGCCCCATCTTCTTTTCCTTCTCCTTCTCCTGGGTAGCAGGAAATTTTATTTGAGGCAGCCTTATTGCCTCCTCTTTGACATCAACTTCTTTTAAGGAAATCCAAGCTTTTTACAGTGAAGAACCTGGAAGTCCAAGGAAACGTCTGAAACCAGGAAGAAGAGCCAATGCCATGTAGCCTGCCAGCTTTCTGAAGATTGCTAACCAGTACTCTCTGCAGACCAGGTTAATAACTGCTGGTGTAGTGGTTTCTCTCTCTGCTTGAGATGCTTGAGATTTTATGACAGCTCAATGGAGCAATTTCTGACAAGCCCAGCACCCAAGGAAGGTTCTGATCCCGAAAACACGTAAGCACATGTGTAACTTTAAGTACACAAAAAGTTCCATTGATTTTAAATGGGACTATTCGCATGCTTAAAGTTGTGCACATGTTTAAGTGCTTTCTTGGTGCAGGGCTTAAGTAAATTGTGAAGTTGCAGAGACTTGTTCAACAGAGTGTGAACAGATTACTGCAGCTTTAAGAAACAAGCAGCATTATACAGTGACAATAAAGGTATCTGAATTCAGTTCTACTTTGATCCTACATGTTGATCACGAAAAAATATTTGAATTTATTTAAAAGACAAGGGGACAAATTAATTCCTGCTTGAACTTCATTGAAGTCAATAGAGTTATACCAGGGAAGTGTTTAGCACAAGATTTTTAATAATCGTAAAGCCAATGGCGTGTCTGCACATAATATAACTAACCAACAACAAAAATATAGCAGTGAGCTGATGTGTCACCTCTATCCACCCACTCCAGATTGTTCCAGGCCATCTCTCACTCTTCAGCTGGCCATGCAGAGCCCATATGCCACGCTGTCAGGGAGGAATTCCCAACACAGCATCTGGCCCCATGGCAGACTCTGGAGGCAGTTGGTGTGTCGGCTTTGGAGCTGCTGTTGCCTTTGTCATGCATTTTGGGCTGATGATGGGCTGCCTTGTCACCCTGCAAACTGCTTTCTTTTGACTCTTCCTTGGATGCCAAGGAATTGGTGTTTTTTTTAAATTTGTCAATAAGCTCCTGCTTAAATCCCTCATGAGATCTCTCTACAGGCCCCTTTATGGTGAAATAATGAGAATTTCCTAATGCCCATGTGTGTTTTCTGCAGAAATGTGTGGGCTAGTTTTAAAGTGGACCGTGTCCTAGTACATACAGGTCACTGTGTACTTGGATTACTTTCTCAGAAAACTCTTGAATACTCTTTAAGCCCCCCGCTTCCCCCCTCCATGAGTGTACAAGCCACTTCTTGGTGAATAGGATCTATAATGCCTGGAGATATTTGAGATCAAGCATATGGTCCATTGAATATGCATGTAAAGAGGGAGGGGAGGGAGTTTGTGTGTGACATTATGTAAGCGGTGAGGGGGGGGAAGTGTCTGAAAGCTAAGTACTGCAGAGTTGTATCATAGCATTTCTATTGCAAGTGAACAAACTTTCATATTTGCTCTGATATAGCAGTTAGTAAAACTCATTATGATCATTAACAATAGGTGTGGTTTTAGGAACCCATTTAACATCACAAACATTTTGCTATAATTTGTGTTAAGCAGAATTGTAAGTTTTTCCTTTGGGTTTTCTATAAAATCTTTGTTTATAAAACAACAAAATCCTAAATTGTGCACCAGACAACAAATAGGTTAACATAGAAAACTTCTTAAACTGAGACATGGTCAAGGCTCAAAAGGTTATTCTTCACTGTGTATCTTTTGGTTAAATGAAAGAATGCTTGGAGAACAGTTGTGAGTTTTCTTTTTAAAGTGAGGCACAGATGAAGGAGGGGGCCTGGTGGATGGAGCAAAAGGGAGACAAGGCTGAAAGGGAGCGATTGGGCATGAAGTAGTAAAGATGAGGTCCTGAAAGCAAGAGAGGGAAGAGAGAGAGAGAAAACCTAGTAGAAAGAGAGAGGAAAAAGGGAAAACCTAGTAGAAAGAGAGTTTATTTAATGGAAGCTAAAGGAAAAAATGTGACACTGATTCCTGAAAGAGGAAGTATGGAGCCTTTAAAGGTGAAAGGAGAAACAGACCCAGACCCAAAGAATAATGGGGAGTAATCCTTGGAAATTGCTGACAGTCTAAGATTTGGGTATTTTTAAAATCATTGCCATAGTAATTTATTTCATGCTATAACATGTACATTATTTTACTAAAACAAGTGCATTTTTTCATTACCTTATTCTGGGACTAAAAATAATGTATCACATTAAGTTTGGTGAAATAAGTGTTGAAAATTCTGGAGCATTTTAGAATTATAGCACCTTTAAAGGAGACCTCATCCTTAACGTATTATAGGAACAATAATAGAGTGCATCATCATCAATTCTTCTTACAGAGGAAGCGTCCACCTTCTAATCCTATTAGCAAGAGAGGGGAAGGGAGAGAAGAAAGATGCTTCATTACAGCACATAATAGCCCTGAATAAATAAATCAACATCAACCTATCACACATCATAATCAAGTCCCACCGTTACCATTTTGTGGAGGATAAAATATATATATATATAAATATGAAAAGTTCCTTAGGGTAACTTGTTCTGATGTTTTCTTCAAGTGAGAGAATCTCCACTTAAATAAAACAAAGCAAAACCACAAACAAACAAACAAACAAACAAACAAACAATAAAATAAAATAATAATAATAAAAAAAAACCAACAATGATGAGGAAAAGCTTCTGAACCTCCTGCTGGCAACTAGAGCCTGGAATGACTTTCTGCACTCACTGAACCTACATCCATCCCCTAAACCAGATTTGGACCCAAAGCTTCAAAGGGTATGGGGGAGACTCTATCATTCAATATACTGTATTCTCCTTGGCTATTCAAATAGGGCTGCATTTTCAACAGTGTGCTTTCAATTAAGTTTTTCCCATATATTGTGTGCATAGTCAAGGAAAATATGCTCATTCGTGAAAGGTGGACTAATTGGTCATGTGGTGAATTGAGAAGCTAGTAAAATATGTGTATTGCACATGGATGTATATTCAGGCAGACATTCATTGATATATTATACAGTCACATGGAGAGTGTGATTGCCTACTTTTGTGTGTACTTTTCTCCAGATTTAATATTGTACATTCCTTACAGGAAAATTTCAATTTTTATTCTATTGTTTAACACTTAATTTTTTTGAGTTAATCACGTAAGTTAACTGCGATTAATCGACAACCCTAATTTTTACATACTATGTGTATCATAATATGACAGACTACATAATGTATATCAATATAATGTGATGTGCTCATCATCTCATGAAGTCATATTTGCTGACAACATTGATGTTGCTGATAAGAAGGAAGTGAGGAAGGCAAAGTTGTGTTGGCTTGTGCTCCAAAAACACCAAGTAGGAAATCCCATGTTCACCAAGTGGAAAAGGACAAACTAGAAGAGAAATAAATAGTATGTTTAAGTTGGTAAGTGGGTATTAAAACCATGAAAGTATAGAACAAGTTACAAAAATACAAAATACAAAATACCCTGGCAATGTTCCTTTTAAGATACAATATAAAGGAGTACTTGTATTGTAAAAAGTACCTATGATTTCCCTTGTTATGTCTTTAAATTCTTTGTCAATAAGAGCCCATTCAACACTCCATAATCATCTCTTTCTCAGGCAAAACTCTCCTTGCCTTCAGTTGGATTTTTGCATTAGTAAGGCATGTTGAATAGAGGCCTGAAGGAATTGCCCCATAGGCTAAACGATTACAGGAATTTTACTACCCCATACAAAATGTTTCATTTTGATTGATGTCAATGATGTATTTGGAGGGAATTGTCTGCTCAGCATCCAACCTGAGTAGTAGCTTGGATGCTAGGAAGATGAATCCTCACCCATTAGATGTGAGCTGCTGCAGAAGTTTTCTATGGTGGCTGATGTAGCCCCATGTAACCTCATTCCATGTTGGGGGGAAGAACAGAAGGGTTCAAACAGGAATGATAACCCTGAATTTCTGCATTTCTCAGCCTGCCTGTGCTATGCCACCCCACTTCGTTGGCACTTGCAAAGCAGGAGAACCCAGTGAAGCTGAGGTCTGTATCCCATAAGGGGTCCTCACACTCAGGTGCCCTCCTGAATCCCACTGCCCTCCCTTGTTCAATGAAACCAGAGCAGTTTCACTGCCAAGAGAGCCTCCATGACTGTGGAAGATGGGACAGGATTTCTCCATTAAGAAAGAAAATGTTTGTTTTATGATGAGGTAGCATGAGTCTCTTTGTGCCCACTGATTCTCACTTTAATCTGCTAATCTTCTCTCATGTGAGTAGATCTGCTGAAGTCATGGGACTACTCACATAGGTAAGGGTTTGCAGGACCGGGGCCAACAACTCTCTCTATAGTGGTGGTAAATTAGGAAGCTCATTTTGCCTTTTGATCTGTGTAAGGGTCTTCCTCTTAATCCCTTTCTGAGTTAAGCTGTATTCCTACAAGTTATCATTATTAGTTAACTTTTTCTTTCTTCTAAAGTTGTATGAGCATAATGGACATTTCCCACATAAATTTCACCGGATGATTTCAGAAATTGCTGCCCCCATCTTCTTTGGCCAGTTTGGGAGAGCTATTTTTGAATGTGCTAGAGTGTACATCAGTTATTCATGCTTACCTATGGAAAACTCAATTAATGATCAGTGCCTCTGCACAGTTCTTTGCACTCCTTTCACAAGTTGTATAATTGTTCATAATGCTGAAATGAGGGCTGTCAAGCAATTAAAAAAATAATCACGATTAATCATATGATTAATAGCACTATTAAACAATAATAGAATACCATTTATTTAAATATTTTGGACGTTTTCTACAGTTTCAAATGTATTGATTTCAATTAAAACACAGAATACAATGTGTACAGTGCTCACTTTATATTTATTTTGATTACAAATATTTGCACTGTAAAAAACAAAAGAATAAAATCACCTAATACAAGTAGTGTAGTGCAATCTCTTTATCATGAAAGTTGAACTTGGAAATGTAGAATTATGTACAAAAAAAACTGCATTAAAAAAAAAGTAAAACTTTAGAGCATACAAGTCCATTCAGTCCTATTTCTTGTTCAGCCAATTGCTCAGACAAACAAGTTTGTTTATATTTGCAGGAAATAATGCTGCCCACTTCTTGTTCACAATGTCACCTGAAAGTGAGAACAGACGTTCTCATGGCACTATTGTAGCCAGCGTCACAAGATATTTACATGTCAGATGCACTACAGATTCCTATGTCCCTTCATGCTTCAACCACCATTCCAAGGGACATACGCCCATGCTGATGACAGGTTCTGCTAGATAAGAATCCAAAGCTGTGCAGACCAACGTATGTTCATTTTCATCATCTGAGTCAGATGCCACCAACAGAAGGCTGATTTTCTTTTTTGGTACTTTGGATTCTGTAGTTTCAGCATTGGAGTGTTTCTCTTTTAAGACTTCTGAAAGCATGCTCCACACCTCGTCCCTCTCAGATTTTGGAAGGCACCTCAGATTCTTAAATCTTGGGGCGAGTGCTGTAGCTAGCTTTAGAAATCTCACATTGGTACCTTCATTGTGTTTTGTCAAATCTGCAGCGAAAGTGTTCTTAAAACAAACAACATGTTCTGAGTCATCATATGAGACTACTATAACATGAAAGGACATCGTAAAGAAGAAGTGGGCAACATTATCGCCCATAAATGTAAACAAACTTTTTTGTCTTCATGATTGGCTGAACAAGAAGAAGGACCGAATGGACTTGTAGGCGCTAAAGTTTTACAATGTTTTGTTTTTGAGTGCAGTTATGTAACAAACAAAAAAATCTACATTTGTAAGTTGCATTTTCATGATAAAGAAATCGTATTACAGTACTTGTATGAGGTTAATTGAAAAATACTATTTCTTTTGTTTATCATTTTTATAGTGCAAATATTTGTAATAAAAATAATATAAAGTGAGCACTGTACACTTTGTATTGTGTTGTATTTGAAATCAATATATTTGAAAATGTAGAAAATGTAGAAAAACATCCAAAAATATTTAATAAATTTCAATTGGTATTCTATCATTTAACAGATTAAAACTGCAAGTAATCGTGATTAATTTTTTTGAGTTAATCACGTGAGTTGCAATTAATCAACAGCCCTATTTGAAACCCTTATGAGGATAAGATGTTTGATTTTTGGAGAGATTTTCAGAAAGACTCGATTTAAGGCTTCCCTCCTCGATATTTATAATCCACTTGTATCATTCAGAATTACTTCTGGATCCGTCTGTTCCTATAGCTTAGCGCTACCAAATTCTTCCCTTCAGCAAAATCGTATGTACCATCTTGACTGCATAAAGACTTGAAATTCCTCCAATTTTACATCCTCATGAATGGTTTGTCTCCTTGAAGATCTTTGACATATTCATCGTTGGTTTCTCAAACCATGGTACAGCAATGATTAAAAGAATTGCAAATCATATCTGAAACTTGTTTGTCAATGATCATTTTCCTTGCAGTGTCATCTTTCTCAAGCCATGTAGAACAATAACATTTTACTCTCCTCTGACTTCTTTCTGAGGATCTGAAAGTACTTTACAGAAAACGATTTATTTCCTCCATTTTGGAGGTGGCGAACCTGAGGCACAAAGAGTGGCTTATATAACTAATTACACAACTCAAACAGTGATTTCTGCATATTGAATACTAAAAGCACTGCTGTGAGCAATCTTCAAAAACCTCATCAGCACGAATAAATATATTTTACAGCTATTTATTTATCAAATTTAATTATTTATCAAACAATTATGAGTAATATGTTTGTAAAGCCAATGATCACTCTGAGGACAATTCACAGGCAGAAGGGCCAGATCTGACGAACAAATTGTTCATAATGAATAATTCAACACTCTCCAAGAAGGGACTCAATGGGCCAATCTCAGTCTTAACACAATCAACAGTAGTTGTTCTCAAGCCCAAACTTGGCTAAATTCGGTGGTTTGAGTTTGTTCATCCTACAAAGCAAAACTCAGCATGTATGAACCCACACAAGTTGAGACGAAAAAAGTTTTGCATTAAATCCCTGAAATCCTAAACTGCTGAATTTTGAACAAGCTATTGCTGTATTGCATCCTGTTTGTGAGTCAGCAAGCAGCCCACAACAAATCCATGCTTTCTTTCTCTGCTTGCCAGAGACCTTCGGGAGTAAGAAAAAAAGGAACAGAGAGTGGATACGGTGCCACTTTCCTCTTGTTCCTACTTCTGATTCTCTTTATTTTCAGTGTCACCCAGAAATACTTCAGTTTTTGGGGTAGGAAAGGTGAAAAAATCAACATGAGCTGCTGGTATGTAGTTGCCAGAAATGTGACTTTCTCAGTTCGGAAGCATGGAGCCAAATTTGGGCCTGGCCGTTGTGGAGAATTTAACTGAGTGCAAGAGTCCTGTGGAATTTTTAAACTAACCTGTAGAATTCTAGAGTAGGGATCATATTTCTCTATTAAAAGAGGTAAAATTGTTTGAAAATTCAATGGAAATGGCATAATTCTTGAATAAGTCCTATGGATATTTTGAGTGATTGCTCCCCTACCTTAATTTCTGTAGATCTCCATTGATTTCATCCTTAAGTTCTACAGGACTTTTCCATGAGGGGATGGAAGTGAGTTGTAACTCCACTGAATACAGGAAAGTTGCAGTTACTTGCACCTTGTCTGAATTTAGCCCATACTGTTTGTTTATTCCACTAGTATGTTTGCCAGAGGCCTTTAAGGGTAAGAAATAAAGGAAGAGTGAGCAGATGCTGTGCTACTTTCCTCCTGTTCCTACTTTTGATTCTCTTTTCAATGTCATGCAGGGAGCATTGTATCTGTATTGGTGACTGAATCATCACCAATTGAACATCCCCTGACTTTGATTGAATGTCTGATTTAGGCTTTTACTGTTTGACACATAGTCAGGCATGGAAACTTAGGGCTTGTCTCCACTTGAAACACTACAATGGCACAGATGCAGCTGCACTGCTGTAGCACTTCAGTTGTAGACACTCATTACAGGGACAGGAGAGGTTCTCCCATTGCTGTGGTGAAGTCATCTCCCAGAGAGGTGGTTGCTAGGTTGACAGAAGAAATCTTCTGTTGAAGTAGCACTATCTACACTAGGGGTTAGGTCAGTTTAATTACATTGTTATGGGTTGTGGATTTTTCACACTTCTGAATGACGGAGCTGGGTCAGTTTAACTTCTGAGTGTGGAGCTGGCCTTAATCTAGTAGTTGAAGCACTTGGCCAGGGAGACAAGCCAATTTACTAACGGAGGATGCACACACTTTGTTCTCTCATGTTACAATGCTTTGCATATGGTAATTCAGAACTGATGCTTTGAAAACTAACTTTAGCCAAGCAGATTCTGTTGATAGATCCACAGGCACCTAAACCTTATCAGTTTCACTTAACACACGACGGTAGACTGTAAATACAAGTGGTAGGATTTTTACTGGGGTGAAAATAGGAAGTTCTCCTACAATTTAGCTGCCTTGAGGAGTGGTAAGAATCCTGGAATCTATGAATAATCTATATTATATCTGGAGAGGGTAATTCAGCCAGAGATGGTAATTGGCTTGGTGTAATGGTATATCCTATCACCGTATAGCATAGCTATCAGGGCTAAAATTGAGAGAATCACAACAAAATCCATGCTATGACTATTGGAAATTGGGATTTATTCTCAGTGACAGAAATTTAGCATCTCCCTTTAGTTTTCTAGCAGCCTTCCAATATATAGACAAACTCCCACCGGTCTATAGAAAACATTTCTGTAGTATTTGGGACATGCTACATAATTCTCTAAATATTGATAACTAATAACATTAATAACTCTAAATATTAATAACTTTGAAATTTGCTCTCACTTCCCTTCTGTTTCCCCCAAAATTTACACTCTCTGGGTAAAATTGAAAACTGATGACATGGTCATATGTAAATATTTTTGGGTAGAGGAGATCATTGTAATTAATAAAGTCATGGGTTGTAAGAACAAGTCATTTTCATAATCTGTTATATTTGTGTTACTAAGAAGGCCCATGGAGATCATTGCTCACATGTGCAAGATTGAATTGCTCACCCAGTTTGTGGCTGAGATGCAATTTTCCTTGACCTTATATTAGCAGGGTGTTCCCCCTGTTCGTCTCCCCCCATCCCTACTTAATACTCCGTAGCATCATCAGATAGGGTGAGGTGGGTGCATCTCAGAAGATCAACTTCCGATGAGTGAAAAGTCATTAGTCACCAGTCTTTCCTATCTTTCTATTGTGCTGTGCAATGCATAGTAAAGTCAGATGGCCCTGGGCACTAGTCCCTTTTCATTAGAAGACTTCCTGAAACAATTTGGCAATAGAAACAACACCAGATAGTGGATGCAAACATTTAAATTCTATAGTCTACCCTGCAACAGCAGAGATTAAGCAGAAATGGAAATATGACTTAAAAATGGAACTGTCAGTTAAGGAATGGGAGACTGTCTGGAATAATGTGAAAATTACTGCCAGTTCATTGTGTATCTGAAGATCTTTTTTTTTTTCTTTCCAAAGGAAACTGACTAGCTATTATTTGCTGGACCCTGGCACAATTGTTTTTAATTTGGACTAAGCCAGGAGAACAGTTGCCGGGAATGTCAATAATATATGTATGTCCACTGACCAATGGGGCTACAAAACCAAAACCCTTTTGATCTAAGACATGAAATGCTCTAGAATGGATTCTGGAAACCAGCATCTTCCCCCTGCATACAACCTCATGTATTTGATCTGACAAAAAAAAAAAAAAATGATTCCCTCTCCAGTGTTCAGGTGGTTGATAAATTCTCTCCCCATGGACAAAATGCTCAAAGGACAGAGATATGCTCTTGTTCCTAGTACCTGCTTGATCTAACAAGTACTGCACAGAAGGAGATTCTTACCCCTGTCAGAGGAAACACGTGGTATGAAACACACACCGGCATTGTCTTAAGATGAATATGGAGTCCCTTCCCTACCTGAAAGAGGAAAACATTGACCTGCTGATCTTATGGTGCTCTGTCTTCTTTTCATTCTCTGTTTTTAGACTTTGTGTTTATCATATAGAATCATAGAACTGGAAGGGACCTTGAGAATTCATCTAGTCCAGTCCCCTGCCCTCATGGCAGGACTAAGTATTATCTAGACCATCCCTGATAGGTGTTTGTCTAACCTACTCTTAAAAATCTCCAATGATGGAGATTCCACACCCTCCATAGGCAATTTATTCCAGTGCTTAACCACCCTGACAGTTAGGAAGTTTTTTTCTAATGTCCAGGCTAAACCTCCCTTGCTGCAATTTAAGCCTATTGCTTCTTGTCCTATTCTCAGAGGTTAAGAAGAACAATTTTTCTCCCTCCTCCTTGTAACAACCTTTTATGTACTTGAAAACTGTTATCAAGTCCCCTCTGTCTTCTCTTTTCCAGACTAAACAAATCCAATTTTTTCAGTCTTCCTTCAGAGGTCATGTTTTCTAGACCTTTAATCATTTTTGTTGCTCTTCTCTGGACCTTCTCCAATTTGTCCACATCTTTCCTGAAATGTGGTGCCGAGAACTGGACACAATACTCCAGTTGAGGTCTAATCAGCGCAGAGTAGAGCAGAAGAATTACTTCTCATGTCTCATTTACCACACTCCTGCTAATATATCCCAGAATGATGTTATTGGAAACAAGAATTAAATCTGGAGAGTGGAGAAGAAAAGGCCTTGAAAATAATGGAGACCTCTTCCTATAACTTACAAAATTTAGACAAAAAGAGAGAAAAAAAAAGAAGAGAAACAGGAATGGGGTCTGTATTTTATTTTCCATATTTATCTGTACTGCTCTCCAGATTTTCTGATGTTCCAAAATTTTAAAAAATTAAAGAATTCTAGTCTTGAGCTTTTGTGCAAAAACTATTTAATGATAAATGAAAAGTATCTAGCAAATATATAAATCAGGCATGAAAGATTAAAGTCCATTTGGTATGTCACATGTCAGTGTGTCTCTCTAACATCAGAGTCCTGGGAGTGGATATACCAGACATTAGGGAATCTGCAGTGAAAACATAAGTGGTATGAACATGAAGGATGTATTATTGTACAGCTCTAGAGAGGAAGGGACCATTATAACACAAAGGAGTCAACTGTAAGGGACTTATTTCACTGAACCCCAGGTAGACATTGAATAACATACAACTCTGACGCAGTAGCTAAGGTCTATGATATACATAAATACCCGTTTGTGTTCTTGAAATCAATTGTGTTGTCTTATGATATACAATATAATGAAAAAGAGAATGGAGTGCTAGATAGTACTGTAAACAGAAATATAAACTAGAAGAAAATGGATGAACCAAAGATTGGAGGAGGTATGGTAGGACACCATGAATTAGTTCACAGACGAGTACATATAATAAAAAGCCTGTTAGGATATCCTGAGTTATGGGAAGTGGTTGGTTGAAACCCCCTGGGAATGACACAACTAGGTGATTTTTGGCAGCTGAGAGACTGCCTTGCATATCAAATATGTTCAAGTTACAAGTCAATGATGAAGGCTATGTTTTCTCCAATACCACACAGAATTTGGTTAGCTTTTAGATCTAATGCTTGGTTAGCTTTCAGAATTAAAGGAAATGGTTCTGAGGCTCCATCACCTGATTTTTCCTTACTGGTTTCAATCCGGTTGAGCTGATCATGAAGATGCAATGGTGCATTGAGGTACATAATTGAATCTTTGCTTCCTTTGGTCCCTCTTCAAGCTTATATGTCTTGGCCATCCTTTATTAGAATAGATTGGCAGGAAGTGAAGATCTGTGCTTTCTTCCATGAGCTTCTATTTTAGTGAGGGTGTTTGGAAGGGTGCTTATATACTTAGCTGGAGGCTGTTTAAAAATCGAGAATAACAGATTAGAGAGAAGAGTTTGTGTGAACAGATCTTGTAATTGTCACTTCATACTCAGGTCATGTGCCCCTTTTTCTGCCCACAAGGGCCCTCATCAGCTATTCTGTTGCACCACTCCAGAGGGAGCCAGTAGCCTTTTCCATTAATATGATCTGGTGCCTGCGCAGCATATTCTCCATCTTTTTCTACTCCCCTAAATCAGGATCTAATTGTTTCTGAGTGCACCATCCAGCAACTAGTTTGTCAGTTTGACATTAACCAAAGACATTTTTATTGGCATTTTCACAGAGGGGAAACCCATACAATTAAATGTAGCTAAATATATACTCTCACTGGCTAATCATTTCTAGACTGATGCTAAATGTAAAATCACAAAATTCTGGGAAATTACCTGGGTAGCAGAAACTTGTATAATCGCTGACTTCTGTCAGACGAGAATAGCATTATGGCAGGCTGCTGTGAAGAAGATTCATCCAAATGAATGAATGTCTGGAGGCTTCACCTTCTAGTGACATGCTCCTCCTCTCCTAGAGCAACATCTACCTTCTCAGAAGATGATTTCTTCTCGATGTGATGTCTGCTAATGTGGAACCAACAGGTATAGCCTAAACTAAGAGCAGATTCTGACCAAAATTTATGAGCCAAATTCTCCACTCACTGGGTGCTTGTATATCTGGCATAACTTCAGTGAATTCCATGAAGCTATTGGCTTTATGAAGTATGGAGACACACTCTGCCAGCAGCAGTCGCTAGAATCATGGTGCCTCCGGGGCACAGACAGTGTATAGTTCTTAGAAGAGGTACAGCAAGCATTCATTTTATATAGCATCAATTCTACTGGCTAGTTAAGAGGGGTGAGAGGCCATCCTGCTGAGGCGCCGTGGTTTAGCCTTTGACAAAGCTACTACTACCGTTGTTAGTACAACCATCCGTCCACTCAGTGCAAGGACTGCACTTGTGGCCAGTCCTGGCAGAGTCACAAGAGGAAGGGGCACTCTCCTTCCCAGTGCACTCCTACACAGGGCAGTGCACAACTGAGATCTTAACGGTTTTAACAATGAGGGTAATTAACCATTAGAGCAACTTACCAAGGGTTGTGGTGGAGTCTCCATCACTGACAAATTTTAAATCAAGATTGGATGTTTTTCTAAAAGATTGGCTTGTAGCAAGGTGGTGGGTTACCCCGCAGCCCCGCGGAAGGACAAGCCTCCCCTAGCACCAACGTGGGCGGAGCCAGTGGGTCCTGCGCCCGCCCCCCAGAGTTCACGGCACAGGACAGGAAGTAGAAAAGGCCCGCTGCAAAGCTCACTTGAAAGCCAGCCGCCGGAGAGGCCAGATGCCTGTGGCCTAGCTCCAGGTTGGGAGATGCCAGCAGGCTGTGGCCGACCCGAGGACTGGCCAGGCCAGCCAAACCTACCCCTCGCCAGCTACCCCGAGGAGCAGCCGAGCCTACCCCTCGCCAGCTACCCCGAGGAGCAGCCGAGCCTACCCTTTGCTAGTTATCTGGAGGAACCGATGGTGCTGGAAACCTCCGAGGACACCGGCCAAACCCAGGTACCTTATGTGGGGGTGTCCGGAAGTAGCCTGGGGGCAGCTGACCCTGGGATGGCCGCAGCAGGGCCAGAACCAATGTCAGTGTGTTGCGGTCAGGATCCCCACTGACACAGCAGCGAGTCTTCTGCCGCTGTTAGGGCCCCGGGCTGGGACGCAGTGGAGTGGGTGGGCCTGCATCCCCCCGACACCCCACTCATGGGTGGCAGTCTCCCCCTCGCACCAGACGCTCAGAAGCCTGAGCTCCTGACTGTTTGTTTGCTGCCACGCCCTGACCTAGGGCTTGGGCCCATAGCGAACTATTGTGAGGCGGTGGAATACCCCACAGCCCCGTGGAGGAACGAGCCTCGGCTGAGCCCTTCTACACGGCTCTAGGAATTATTCAAGATAAGTTCTATGGCTGGTGTTCTACAGGAGGTCAGACTAGATGATCCAAACAGTCCTTTCTGGCCTTGGAATTTATGAAAATCTAACTAAGGGAATTAAAACAATTGGGTTGACGTGACCACTCTGGTGCCTACAATTGATAGATATTAATTGCAAAATCTTACAGTAAGAGCACATGTGAAATGTGAGAGAATAAAATATTTGATTAAACTGCTTCTACAAACAGTTCTAGCTAGGGTATTTTTCACTGTACTTTTCCCATGATAATTATAAATAAGGAGCAACAGAGGGTCCTGTGGCACCTTTAAGACTAACAGAAGTATTGGGAGCATAAGCTTTCGTGGGTTAGAACCTCACTTCTTCAGATGCAAGTTTCTGAAGAAATTTCCAGAGGCAGGTATAAATCAGTATGGAGATAACGAGGTTAGTTCAATCAGAGAGGGTGAGGTGCTCTGCTAGCAGTTGAGGTATGAACACCAAGGGAGGAGAAACTGCTTCTGTAGTTGGATAGCCATTCACAGTCTTTGTTTAATCCTGATCTGATGGTGTCAAATTTGCGAATGAACTGGAGCTCAACAGTTTCTCTTTGGAGTCTGGTCCTGAAGTTTTTTTGCTGTAAGATGGCTACCTTTACATCTGCTATTGTGTGTCCAGGGAGGTTGAAGTGTTCTCCTACAGGTTTTTGTATATTGCCATTCCTGATATCTGACTTGTGTCCATTTATCCTCTTGCGTAGTGACTGTCCAGTTTGGCCAATGTACATAGCAGAGGGGCATTGCTGGCACATGATGGCATATATAACATTGGTGGACGTGCAGGTGAATGAGCCGGTGATATTGTAGCTGATCTGGTTAGGTCCTGTGATGGTGTTGCTGGTGTAGATATGTGGGCAAAGTTGGCATCGAGGTTTGTTGCATGGGTTGGTTCCTGAGTTAGAGTTGTTATGGTGCGGAGCGTGGTTGCTGGTGAGAATATGCTTAAGGTTGGCGGGTTGTCTGTGGGCGAGGACTGGCCTGCCTCCCAATGTCTGTGAAAGTGAGGGATCATTGTTCAGGATGGGTTGTAGATCACTGATGATGCATTGGAGAGGTTTAAGTTGAGGACTGTAGGGGATGGCCAGTGGAGTTCTGTTGGTTTCTTTTTTGGGCCTGTCTTGTAGCAGGAGGCTTCTGGGTACACATCTGGCTCTGTTGATTTGTTTCTCTATTTCCTTGTCTGGGTATCGTAGTTTTGAGAATGCTTGGTGAAGATCTTGTAGGTGTTGGTCTCTGTCTGAGGGGTTGGAGCAGATTCGGTAGTACCTCAGCACTTGGCTGTAGACAATGGATTGTGTGGTGTGTCCGGGGTGGAAGCTGGAGGCATGAAGGTAGGCGTAGCAGTCGGTGGGTTTTCGGTATAGGGTGGTGTTAACGTGGCCATCGCTTATTTGTACTGTGGTGTCTAGGAAGTGGACCTCCCATGTAGATTGGTCCAGGCTGAGGTTGATGGTGGGGTGGAAGCTGTTGAAATCATGGTGGAATTCTTCCAGGGTCTCCTTCCCATGGGTCCAGATGATGAAGATGTCATCAATGTAGTGTAGGTAGAGAAGGGGCGTGAGTGGACGAGAGCTGAGGAAGCGTTGTTCCAGGTCAGCCATAAAAATGTTGGCATATTGTGGTGCCATGCGGGTGCCCATAGCGGTGCCACTGGTCTGGAGGTATATATTGTCACCAAATTTGAAATAATTGTGCGTGAGGATAAAGTCACAGAGCTCAGCAACAAGCTGTGCTGTGTCATCATCAGGGATGATCATCCTGCTACAAGACAGGCCCAAAAAAGAAACCAACAGAACTCCACTGGCCATCTACAGAAGCAGTTTCTCCTCCCTTGGTGTTCACACCTCAACTGCTAGCAGAGCACCTGACTCTCCCTGATTGAACTAACCTCGTTATCTCCATACTGATTTATACCTGCCTCTGGAAATTTCCATTACTTGCATCTGAAGAAATGAGGTTCTTACCCACGAAAGCTTATGCTCCCAATACTTCTGTTAGTCTTAAAGGTGCCACAGGACCCTCTGTTCCTTTTTACAGATTCAGACTAACACGGCTACCCCTCTGATACATAGATAAGGAGCTATCTGCTGAAAAGTCATAGAAACTGAGACAATAGAACATAAGTAACTAAAACAAGTCTTTGTAAAAAGAGCTGGCCACATTTTTATTTTTTTTTCAATGAAACTTTTCATTGAGATTTCAAATTTCAATTAAAAGAGGTGGGAGGTTCAACCCAGACCAGTAAGAGGTTTGTCAGCACCTGCCCTGAGGTTCTAGGTGCCTTAAATGCTATGTTGCTGGGGCTCTCAGCCCAGACACCAATAGCCAGCAGTCATACATGCAGCTCACACCCTGGCTTCCACCACCCAGATCCTTTTTTCAGAGAGTCCCCAACACCCTCCCTGTCCTGAACGTCCCCCAAACCATTTGCCCTGTGGTGTCCAGGTCTCTCATTGAACACTTACATAAGTTATTACGTTCGCTGCTCCTTTTAAAGAGACAGTACATTGCAGCTTCTTATCTTAACTGGGGTAACATTCACTCTGTTTTAATCAAAGCACTGAACTGGTTTATAGTAAAAGTAAAACAAGTTTGTTAAACAAGGAGTCCTAGGTTTAAGTAATACCACATATAAGGCATAAAGCTAGAAAGGGTAACGAGCAAACAAAAGTAAAAATATGCTTCAAAGATTAAAACCTGATTTAACAAACTATAGTCTCTTGTTCAAAGAAATGTTTCTCAAGTCTCTTTTCCAACCTGGTTGACCAGACTCTCTGGCCAGGACCCTTCACAGATCTCAAAGTGCTCGGTTCCTTTTGTCTCCACAGGCGAAGGATGTCAGAATGGCTTTTCTTCTCTCCTTCTATCTTCCCACAGTTCATTGACCCTGCTTCAAGGGGCAGGAAGGCTTCCTGGGGATGCAGGCTCCACCCCCCTGATGAGATTATTAAGTGATCACCTTTCCCCATTTGCCCTCCTAATAGCTTTGTTTCCCTTGAATGTAAATATGCTTGGCTTTGGCTTTGGTCACATCTTGCTTAATTTACATTGGAGACACATTCAAGCAGGCAGAACCACATTCCTGTGGTCCGGAACAGGCGTGGTTTAGGCACTGCTTGCCAAATACATCTTCAGAACATATTTCCAGCACACATTATAAAATCATTTGTGGGTTTACCATGATACATCACGCAAGACTCAATGAATTACTATTTTTCCAATGATACATTACATGCTATGTTTTGGGTAGATATCACAACAATAGTGTGCCAGCTGGCCTTAGGGTGTTCCTAGGGTCACAGCGGGATAAATGTTTTTTAAAAGCATTTTGCCAAAAGAGCATCCCATTTTACAAACAGCTACAGAACTAGTCAAAAAAATTGAAATTGGGATTTGGACAGGGGGAAAAAGGAATTATTTTGCTATGAAACTTTTTGGAAAAAGATTTTTCCCATTTTCTGATCAGCTCTGCATTTAAAATTCTAATCAATCTAAATATTCACTAGAATAATGAGATTTGTGATTGTCTGGTTCTGATGTTTCAGGTGCTTTACCCAGCAATCACTGGTTAGTCTGTGTAAGTTTCTATGAGGTCGCCTATCACAGTGGGATCTGAGTGCCCGGTACAAGGTGCTGGATGACTGGGTCCAGGCTTGTCCAATCCTGCTGTCCCACCATACAGTAACCTAATCTTAGATGAAAGGGGCAATTCGTTCTCTTGCCTCTTGCACTTTCAGTCTGCTTACCTTTCTCAGCAGTCCTAAATTTGGTACCTTAGCTCTGTTTGGTGGTCTACATAATACTGACAGGTTTCAGAGTAGCAGCCATGTTAGTCTGTATCCGCAAAAAGAAGAACAGGAGTACTTGTGGCACCTTAGAGACTAACAAATTTATTAGAGCATAAGCTTTCGTGGACTACAGCCCACTTCTTCAGATGCATATATGAGAAGTAGGGTGCGATGCATCCGAAGAAGTGGGCTGTAGTCCACGAAAGCTTATGCTCTAATAAATTTGTTAGTCTCTAAGGTGCCACAAGTACTCCTGTTCTTCTTTCTACATAATACTGTTTGTTGTTTATAAGGTGTTGACATGTAATTTTCTTGCTTTTGTATATGTTTAACTGCTTAGTTTCAGCATTGTGTTCAAAGTAATGTCAGTGCTTCAACGACACACCGCTGCCTTCCGATGCTGCATAAACTGTAGAAGGGCACAATAGTTAAGGGGTTAATAAATTTGCTAGAGTTATTAACTAAACAAAACTTGTTTTCTGTTTTTAAGTATAAGCAGCAACCACATGAAATCCAGCTGTTTTCATATAATCCTATACTTTGCTTTTAGTAAGTGTGTGGAAATGTATAGTTGCTACAGGCTTTACGGTACCAATTTACTCCTTTGTTTCACTGTGGTTTAAATTATTGCTGCTATATCTAGTTTAATTTCTTGGCTATGTAATTTTACGATATTTTTCTGAGAAGTAGGCAGCGATGGGATTTTATGGAACCATAGGACACTGTTAAAAATAACTTCTAACTAGCTGGCAAGTCATTTGTGGGGCTTGGGAAGATCTGAGCTGGGCTCCAAAGTGACTGTTAACTTCTTCTCTTTTAAGTTGAGCCTGTAATTATTTTTCCCCTTTGGGTGCACACTTGCATATCTTTACAAGAAGGGCACTGTTAGATTCTATCCTGCCATAAAACCTGATTACAAGACCTCATCCGTTACTGACCTCAAATGAACTCCAAGGAGAGGGAACAATAATAAAGCAAAAACTAGAAAACAGTGTGAAGCTTTTGTAAGATCTTATATAACTGAATCGGGGCTATATCTGGAGCTTGCCTTTGGTTTTAATTATAGATTTAAGGGTGCACTTATCAGGCAGTGTGCCATCTTCTTGCCCCCTTCCCTTCATTCTGGATTTGTTTTGTATAATGAACAGACACTACGAAAAGGGTTGTTTTTTCCCTTTTCTTTTTTAAAAAAAATTGTTAGTGGGATTCTTAATTATTGATAACTTTGTGTATAACTCTTGTCCTGGACTTCAGTCGAGTTATTCCAAATGGTTTAGAATGTCATTTGTGGAATCTCAAAGAAAATATTCATTGGACTAGATTTTTAAAGCTATTTAAGCATTGTTTCGTTCAGCGTCATAACGCCTAACTGATTTAGGAGACTAAATCTCATTCTCAAACAGAGTTAGGCAGTTAGGAGTCTAAATTTCGTCAGCAGGTGATAGAATCTGTTAGGTGTTCGAATTATAGAATGTCAGGGCTGGAAGGGACCTCAGGAGGTCATCTAGTCCAACCCCCTGCTCAAAGCAGGACCAATCCCCAGACGGATTTTTGCCTCAGATCCCTAAATGGCCCCCTCAAGGACTGAACTCACAAAGCTGAGCACAGCAGTGCTTAAATACCTTTAAAAATCGGGACCAAATTTACCTCAGAACTCAGAATGCATTTCATCTCATTGGGTGGGGTGAACCTGTGAACAGGAAATCTCTTGTATTTCCTTTTGAACAGTGAAGTGTGAAACAAATATGTACAGCACGGACCACATTCTTTTCTCACTTATAGCTTTTTCACGGAAGACATAAAAGTTGCATTCATCAAGGCAAAGCTAAGCCAAGTCAGGGAGAATGCTCTTTTGAGGGCCATCTGAAATGTTATGAACGAGAAGCAGGGATTTGGGACTTTAGAGCTTGACCAATTAATAATAGTGAAAATTAAGAACATATCTGATGTAGCTGATGCTGGAATATTGTTTTCTTTTGTTATTCTTTAACATGAATGATTCAATTCCCCCTGCCCGCCTGCCCCTCCATTCATATTGTACTTCTGCTGCTGCCTGCCACATCAACATTTGCAGCTTACCAGGTAAAGCAGCTTCCAAAAGAGATATCCGAACTGAACTGTAGGACTCTGATACATACATCTAGCACTGTGCTAAAGAATGAACTTCGCTAGTATATCTTCCAGGACCCTCTAGACAAGAAAGCAGGATTTCCAAATCCACTTCTAACATCAGTGTCTGGTGCCCTCAATAGCTTGCAAGGGTGTTAGTTACAGTAACATTTTGGAGTGTCCTGTTTGTTCCTTCACCTTTGGTCCAGTACTCAAGCCATTACTCTTATTCCCACTCAGCCTCAGCAGGCTTTTTCTCTCTCATGAATGTGTGGCAATATTTAACTTCACCATAAAAGTCCCCACAAAGTAAATTAGGTTAGCTTAATTAAATGCAGGTATATGAGGTATAATTGCCAATTAATATGCATAGATTTTTAAGGCCAGCAGGGACCGTTAGGTCATCTAGTCTGACCACCTGTAAAACTCCAGTCATAGAATTTCACCCAGTTACCCTGGCATTGAGTAACTTGTAATATTGCCAAGCAGGACAGAGAAACTTTGGGAAGGCGATGGGGGTGACTTCCTACTGTATCACACCAATTCTACAACAGTGTAACACCTTGAAATCAATGGGGTTAGACTGGCATGAAACTGCTTTTGTGCAGTGGAGAATCAAGCTTCTTATTTTTAAAACTCCATGTATGATTTTCCCCCCACCAAACTTCACAGAGATGTTTGCTTTTGGAGAAACTGCTGGAGGGACTGGCCCTCTTTGTAAAATTGTTGCCAGGCAGACTTTCAGTTACAAAGTATTACAGGACACTATATTAAAAGCTTCTCTAGGATGAAGCCCTGGTCGATGTGGGTATATTTCCCCTTAAACAAGTCTGTCTCTTGTTCAGCCTTGCTCACAATTCTCATTCAGTGTAGCTTTATCCAGTTTTTCTGTCTTTCTCCTAAGAGATGACTCAGTGCTTTTCACAAAGCAGGGCCTTTGTCTCTCCAAAACTACACCATTTTCCCAGCCAATTCCTTACATCACCTGCTCAAACCAGATTTGGAGTGAGTCATATTTCTCCTCCAAATACACGACATGTTCACACAATGTGCCATCTCCAATCTAATGGCCATTCATTGAAACTTGTATGTAGGGTCATTACCATGTTTTGTTCCACTCAGATGCACAACATCCATCTGTAGAGCCCGGTCTCTGTCTGTCTGGGTATTTATCACTGGGGTCTCCACATGCCTTAAAAGTGAACAGAGATTATCTCTGGTTCTTTCCCTTCCATCCTCTCAGTTTTATTTGCTATTTATTGTTGATTCTGGACAAGCTAAGTCAAACAAGTGACCTTTGCATTTTGTTCCAAATGTGGTGAGGTTGATTTTCATTCTAATCTCTTACAGAAGCAAGGTCCGTACTCCTGGGCCAGCTGCTGAGAGAATTTTATGTCCCATGCTCCCAAATCTGATGTTTCTGTCATTCACAAGGGACATAGGGAGATCTCAATTGTAGAAAAAGAGGTGATCTTTTAGGTAGGCTGGGGCAGTCCCCTGTGGGGCTTTGAATATCAGGATCAAATAATTGACTTTGCATTTGATTCTGTGTTCAGTCAGGAGGCGGTAAGAGACATGCAGTGTGTACTTGGTGGCCTATGTCGCTAAGTAGGCAGGCTGCAATATTGTGATCCATATGGAGCTTATTCATTTTAGGCTTTTGTTCCTCTGCTTTGTCTGAATTCAACTTCAGCAAACTGCCCTGCATCCAGGTGCCAATGTCATCCAGGCAGTGGAGTGGATTGGGGAGGGTGCTCTTTGTGTTTCAGGTATAAAGGAGATGTAGAGCTGTGGGTCAACTAAATATTGGTGCCATTTGAGGCCATATTACCTCATAGTCTCCTCCATCAGATTCTCATAGATGTTGATTGAGATGGGAGAAGAGAGTCAGAGGTGGAAGATCTGTTGCTATAATGGCCCTCTGGGAAGGAGGATGGACTTTACTTTAGGTGCCCAATACACTACCTCTGCTTCTGCCCAAAACAAATTAATCATTAAACAAATTTCAATCATGGGACCCAAATTTATCTTATTTTGTGTGTGAATATTTGCAAACAAAACTTTGAACACAAGAATGTTTGCAGACAAGCATTTCACAGAACATAGTCAACTGAACATTTGGTTACTAATTTGCTGTTTTTGATTAATATTTTTTCCTACTGTTTCATCAGCTCTCATTCTTCGGCACTTTTAGACGATGATTTGTTTTAAAACAAGGCATCATTATTTTGTTTGCTGAAACTTGCCATATATGAGAGAGAGAGAGAGATTTGAGAACTATACACAAAAACGCTTCGTAACAATTAGTATCCTCAGTTTTGTAATTCGATAGACAAGAGTTTTGAAAATGTCCAAAGCCACAATTGCTTCCTTCAGACTCAACTGAACTTCCTTGATCTCCACTTTAATTATGGGGTTTATGTCCTTAAAGACTCTAATAATGATTACACTTTGCTTACTGAGCTTCAAGAATGCAGTTCCCTGATGTGTCCAGGGCGCTACACCATTGAAAAACCATCTTCACCAATGTTTCATCAAGATTCACTTCTACAGGTCTTTTAGGGAGAGACACTATTCATTTTGGAGAATGTGCTTAAGAACCTTCTAAAGTCTGATAGTTGTAATCCATTTTGAGCAAAATTCCAATTTTTAATTTATTTATGACAATGGATTAAATATCAAACATTTTTATTGCATATGTCACAGATCCTGCACCATACGTTTGACTCCAGGCAGCCCGGGGAGCACTTTGGTAGGCAGCAGCACTCACCAGTAGAAGACTATTGCATTGCAAATACCTATGCACTCTTGCTTTCCAATGTAGTAAAAGTGAGCTAATCACAAAAGTGATATACTTGGTCTTCAGGTGGACAGTGCTGGCTGTCTGAGTGTTCAGGTTTCTATACTAATCTCCATGCGGGTGGTAAGATGGTAGTCTGAGACCAACAGAGGAATGGGAGTGTTACGAGGGGCAATATGAGGTTAACGACTGGGAATCGAAAGGTTTTCTCCCTACCATTCCTCCTGACCCATTGGAGCATTGGGAGACGCAGTGAATTGATCTCTCGCTATCATGAATTACATGAAGCAGAAGCAGAAACTTTTCCATATTATGCTGCTTCCTGCTAGCCCATAGCCAACAGCTCTTAGAGCCTCTCTGCTGGTTCCTTACGTCACTCTGTTTGTGCATAGCATGTATTATATGTTGATGTGATGTTGAATTGTTTTGGGGCCCGAGAGGACGCCTCCTCCTGGATCATAAAAATTTAGCAGTAAAGATAGAAGGATTTGAAAAGGAGCTAGGAGGTTGCTGAAGTAGTCACATGGAGGGAGGGTTGTGAGTGTTCCCAGGAGAATGTACTGAGAGCCATAGGGTTCAGCTAGTCTATTCTGGGTTACAACAAACAGGGGCAGAGAGCCAGGAGCCTGTCTGCAGGGTCATAGAATGGGATAGGGAAGAAATTGCAACAGATTATCACAAGTCTTCTTGGAGCACTAGCTAGACTGTAAGCAGTTTGGGACAGGGGATGGGTCTAATCTGTGTTTAGAAAGCGCCATGTAAATTGACAATGTTAGAGGAGGGATTCGCCAATAAAATAATTTATAACAATAATCCCAGTCCTCACATTTGTTATACTTCCAGTACACTGCCCTGGAGGAGCAAAATCCCATCCTCATTTAGAACAAACAATCTCATTTTCCAATACAAAACAGAAATTGATGGTCAGAAACTGTGTTCAGCTATTGGTACTGCTCTTCAGTGATACAGATCTCAACAAATATCCACAGTGAAGAGAGATTAAACCAGTAACATCAAATGAAAGGGGAATTTGTGACACTATGTTTTATTTTCGTATTGATTGGTCCACAGAACTGTTTTGAAAACAGTTTCCACTCAAGTTTTTCTCACGTTTTTGCATGTGACTCATTATTGTCATCCTTCTTGGGGATTATGCATACATGGCTTTGTGTCATGCAAATTCATTTCCAACCTAAAAGAAGTTACAGAAAAAATCCTGACAAGAGAAAAGATAAATGATTGTGAACATTTTTTAAAAAATGTGCGTAAAAGGCCCTCAATTTTTGGTATTACTCATTTTTCCCCACAGTACGCAATGTTAGTTTTCCTTGTAATAACAAAAAGAGTGATCTGTCGATAGAGTCCTTTAGAGGACTACCTACTGTTATGAATGAAACAAACAAACACTACAGTATGTCCTTTGTTCAACATACTATTACATTTCATTACTTAAGGCATTTTCTTTAGTGCGATAAGAAATCTCACCTTCCTTTCAAGTTTCTTATTGTAACCATCTTGATTTCTAGCAGATATTTTTAATCACAGTTTTATTGCTAGAGGATAATACAAAAAGTCATGAATAAAATCTAACAAAATACAACCGGAGGTGGTTTTTTTTTTGTTTGTTTCTTTTTCAAACAGTAATGTAACATTTAAGGAAGTAGGAAATATAACAAGAGCGTGAGAGATAAGATGAAGAAATAAAGATGTGTTTTAGATGTTTGTTATGTTTCAACAAATCTGTTAGATTTGCAATATAACACACTGATACTGGACTCCAGGGAAAATGAACAAGATGGATGGCAAAGCACTTCTCTGACAGATGTCGAAGGACCTGCACTCAACAAGAAATCCTGCTTCATGTTTTCTGGTCTGATCCAGAATTAGCTTTTTATTAATAACTTGGTCTGTATTCTGCTGGAAAAAGTCACTTATACTTTGATGCCCAATACTCTAGTGTCTTGGGATGCTTGAACTTTAAAGAATGGGATGGAGATAACTGGATGCTGATTCAATGTCTGCAGCTGGCTTTCTGGGCAACTTATTGGTATGAAATGGAATACTCTGACTCTTCCCCCCCTTATTGAAATGGGTTCAACAGGGCTGCAACTCTGTACAAATCAGCACAGCTCTACTCTGAGAATCCATAAAAGTTTGCACATGTACGGTATTATTTTGCACATTATTTTAACAACAACCAAAAGACAGTGTCATTTAGAATGCTCAATTAACAGATGTACTTACTTATGTGAATTTAGTGTCAGTGAAAATTGCCCGATTAACTCAGCTGGAGAGCGAGTCCTCTGTTTGTACAGAGAACAGAAGAAGCATAGGTAGTGGCAGGGCCAACTTCCCATAGCCCCCGCCAATGTGCCTGAAGTGGATGGACCACCTGTCAGGGGGAGAGGAGAGTTCATTTTCCTTGCCCATGCAGTCCTTGCCTCTGCCAACCAGGCTACTCCACTCATGGGAGCTTTGTAAAGTGGACATCTGACTCCAAACTTTAGGAAATGGAATGTGACCACCAACTTATTTCACACGGGTCACTGAACATCCGTTAGATGATAACTATAGGTATTGCTCTCTACTGACCTGCGTGGTTTGAACAAGTGACCTATATATTTATTTTATTTATTTGTTCCATTTATAAAATGTGCTTATCCAGCCTCTTTAAGCAAATCTGGAAATTAAAGTTGCAGTTCAAAATATTAACTCCATATCAATTAAAGAGCTAAGTAAAATCTCTCCCCCCGCAAAAGAACCGTCACCCCTCCAAATGCACCTAGAGGTGCAAGACTCCATGTCCTGTTAGCATTCCACTGAGTCAGCCTGTTCGTCTGCACTGATTTTTTAAAGATACCCTGTCAAGATTCTACATCACCTGTAAAACTGAAAAGTGCCAAAGAAGCAGTCATAGTCTATTGGTAAACAATCCACACTTTACAAATGGTCTGTCATCAGCCTTCTTAAAGCAACTATTGCTGAAAGATATTTTTTATTTAGGATAGAAAAAATATGCCTGATCAGTGTTTCTGTAATACAGATATTGCATTTCCTACATTACATATATTATATAGACAATATTTGCCAGCATCTAAAATACTACAATTATTTTCCATTTTAAGTACCGAGGAAACCTGTGGTATCTTGGATACCATTATGTGGTAACTGTTGGCAAATGCTGACTTTTTACTGGTGATGACTTACATTTTTAATGACTATAATTTGTTGTGTATTGCTGCCCCCAAAGACCCCCTCTCATTCTGCACCTTTAATTCTCTCTACACTTTTCAGTATTTTCTTCCTTTTAGTAGGTTGCTACTACACTCATCCTGACCAGCTGCCTCTTTGGCACGAGTCATGCCAAACACTTGGCAATCTTGGGCAAATGGGGACATGTCATCTATCCCAAATAGCTGACTGCCTCAGACAATACATTGTTCTGGATAATGAAAGAACTATTGGCTAAAACACACTTAAAAGATTCTCCACCTGTGTTTACTTATTGTAATACAGAAACCAGAAAATAATGGCTAAACAACTATTAATTCAACAGACAACTAGAGCTAGTACTTTCAAAATAAGGTCACTAGATTTAGGGCTTGATGCTGCTCCTACTGAAGCCTGTGACAAAACTCCTGTTGTGTTCTATGGGTGCAGGATCAGGCTGTCAGCCCTGTGACTCACTTGGCTTATTGTCACTCGGAGCTGCTTGGCTAAATCCACGTGGCACACTTTTAAAATGGGATCCTGGTGGCTTCAGCAGAACAATCGCAGTATCTAGTGTCAGCGCCGTTGTGTTCGTATGAAAGTGCTTTTGAATATTTTAGCTAACATTTCAAAAGTAGAAAAGAGACATTTAATTTTAAAAAGGCTGTAACAAAATGTTCAACCATTAAAAGCCAGGAAAAGGTGGGCACTAGTACTTTATTTGCTCTGTCTGCCTTGGAACTGCTGTGTGCTGCATGTGAAATCATCCTGTTCAGAGACCCAGGCAATATCCCAGGCACAACGTGGAGGGTTAAGAAAGAATTTTCAGCCTTAACACTGAATCTCCTGTCTTTTGTTGGGTTCAGTGATCTTTTAATGGTCTCACTGTAATTTATTGTAGATTGCTGCTTAATGATGGATGATTGTTCCATGTAGTTTGCTAATGATGGATTTTGTTACACAGGGTTTGTTGTATAGTGAGAGATGATTTTGTCTGGTATTTGGTGCTATGCTCAGGTTACCAAAATGCATTTCATGTGTGGAGCCACACATTAAAAATACAGAATTTTCTACTCCTGCTTCTTGGAATCTCTGCATTTTAAGATAGCTTTATAAAGTCACCATTGCTACTAGTATTCTACAGGCCCAGTCCTTCACTGCTTCCACAACCAACATTCCCACTGGCTTCAGTGGGAGTTTTGCGCATGCAAAATGTGCAGGGTCAGGCTCTAAGAGATGGGTAGGTAGATGGACACACAGCAGGGCAATTGCCTTTGGTGAACATAGGGTAAGCTGGTGAGATCTAGTGGTTATAACTGGCACAGAGAATTGGTGGTGCGTGGGAGCCTCTCTAATGGATTAACCTGCCAGGCTTGTTTTTGGCTTCTATACTGCATTTGTTTTAATGACTCATTTGCTTTTCTTTCCCACACCTCCCCCTTCTTGTTTGAATAGTCTTCGTTTATTTTACTTGTGTTTGGGAAAATGTGTTTTACATTTTGAACATCTTTCATTGGTTTCTTGTTTTATTTTGTATGTTAACCTTAAGTGTGGGGTTTTCTTGGGTGTCTTTTCTTAATCAGGTTGTGAACCATGCCAGTTTTGTGTAGAATTAGATAAATGTAACTTGGCCCCTTTGAGCACAATGTTCATTATTATTGTTTATGGTGACCGTTCTTTCCGCTGTACACACTTTTTATTAATTGGCAAATATTTAGTTTAGTGAAGGGGGGAAACGATGCAGATCAAATGCAAAGATTTCTTTAATTCTTTAAAAAGTATTGTCTGAAAAGATCTGAAATTAGCAAATGAAAATATTGCAGCCAAAGATATTGTTTCCCAGAGGTGTCTGAAGTCTGTCATCATCATCTGTTTTTCTGCAAAAATAAAATAGAGAGTTCTAAATTTCCCATAACTATCATTTTCCAGACAAAGGTTATCTGTGCATTATATTCAATATAGAATTTTCAAATTTTGAAACATTTATTATTACAGTAATGGCTATTGCCGTTCCTAACAGACACCCTGTCAGAAGGTTTAAAAAATGTATGCCTCAGTTCATGCAAAAAAAAACAAAGGTCAAAACTTTTAAAATGTCACTTCTTCTACAGTTTTGCATAGAAAATACATTGAATCAGTGGGAGGGCTCCTTGCCCATAGAAACAGGCTGTAAGAAAAGAATGTTATCCTGCTGCTGTAGTTTCCACTTTCACTGGCAGCTGCGGGCTGAGCAGAAAAGCACTGTGGGAGCCTATTGTTACCCCAGCTGGGTAATAGTTTTCTTATTTTACAGTCAGCAACCAAGGGGGGTTGGGGTGTCTCAGCAAAGTGCCTGAAAATATAACTCCTGCAAACAGATCACTTTCTCCTTCACTATGAGAAACAGGGATCCATAAATCTTTCATTTTGCTTGGTTCCTCTATCAAGGTAATTAAATACTTCAGACAAAAGGGGGACTTATTTTCTAAACAAACTTACACTACATGGAAATGATACACTGAAGGTTGTAAAATCCAGGGTGTGTATTTCTGCTGGAGAGCATGCTTTCTGGAACGCTAGCCCCTAACGGAATGCTGAGCAATATTCATTTTTCTTACTTTATATGAAATTTGTTTGCCAAACTCTGGACATCTCAAGAATAAACCTACATGAATGACAACTTTAATTTTTACCAGAGCAAAGTGTTGATGAGAAGTGGTGTATGTTTGGATACCAGGCTTTTGCCTAAACAAGAACTGCTATATGCATATGGAATATGGATTTACAGTGGAATATGCCAGTTTAGTTAGCTACAGGACAGCAGATTCTATTTAGCTCCAGTTTATCCAACTAATGAGCGTGATTTTTAGTCACCATGGCAACCCAAGTTTTAAAGGTGAAAGGTCACTGACCTAACCATTGAGCCTTACAATCTCATCTGAGGTAATTAATATTCTAGAATGTATCACATCAGCTGTTAGAAATCTTGACTTTAGGTAGAGTGGTTGAACTGCTGAAAGATGTCCCAAATGAACCTTTTTTGTGTTCTGAGGCCTCATTCCAGTTTCAGTGGGAAAAGTCACGAAGAAGGTTCCATCAAATAAACAGAAAAACAAGACCGCTCCAGATTTGCTTTATATAAGTAGAGCTACATGTTTCAGTTCATGGAGAGAAGAACCAATCACAAGTTAGAATGGCCATAGGATGAATCTAATCATCGGGGCAGCAGAATTATCAGTGCACCCTTGGTTGTCATCACAAAGCTTTTGCAGTCACTTAGAATAATCTTTTTTTTTTGTTTATACAAAGGGCGATCTATTCCAGAAGGTTGTGACAGTGATGCCTGTTTTCAAATTCCTAGTTAGCTATAGAAAACTAAGCAAAGATTGGACCTTATCATTCCCCCTAAATCCGTGTGCAAACCTGTCTGTGGTGCAGCGGGCAGCTGCCATTATGCACCATCCTCGCCACCCCTGCAGAGGGCTCTTTCTGTGTCTGGCGATTCATGCACAGGGAGAGATTGGACGGGGTGGGGAAATGGCAGGGCTGGAGAGACAGCTTTTTCTCTCCCTACCTCACCCTTATCTCCTGGCAATACATTCAGCTTATGTCTTAGTCAAACACAAGTTATTAGGCTCAATACAGGGGCAACTGAGTGAAATTCAATGTCCTGAGATATACAGAAGGTCAGACTCGATGATCTAATAGTCCCTTCTGGCCTTAAACTCGATGGCTTATTAGTGGTGCCCCCTATTCATTGGTGAGCCCCCTTTTAAAAGAGATTCTGGGTGTAGCTACCAGATGGGAAATCCTTGGCTACTTATTTTCTTTGGCGCAGCACTACCAGGGAACTGAGGAAACCAAAAGAAGGCCCAAGGCCTCTATAAAGATGGCCTCATGCCTCCAGGTGGTCCCTCAGGATATATGTCGATCTCAGGAAATCTCTGGAGCTTGGGGGCTGGGTCTGCTGCACCTTGCTAGGGAATAGAGAGTCAAATCTAACACCCTTGACGAAAGAATTAGGACAAAACTCCTCAAGCGGAACCTTGCGGTTTTTTTCCTGCCCCAGGCCATATTTTGTGGGGTTTTCCAGAGAAAGGAGAAAATTGGCTCATTATTTGCTAATTAAATTAACAGTAAAATAATGCAACCCATTGGTCGGTATGTGCTAAATATCATGCGCTGTGCTTGATTCACAAAGGATGTGAGTCTGTTACATCTCTCAGCTTGAGAGCATGGCTCTTCAGTTCAAGCTGTAGATACTCATGCATTTAGCTCTGAAAGTCCCTGGTTGACTCCCCAGTGTCTGCCAAGATAGCTGCCATTAGTATAACAAGAGAGACATGGTGGGCGATTTAATATCTTTTGTTGGACCAACTTCTGTTGGTGAGAGAGACAAGCTTTTGAGCTTACACAGAGGTCTTCTTCAGGTAAGCTCCTCTTCTGTGTAAGCTCAAAAGCTTATCTCTCTCACCAACAGAAGTTGTCCCATAAAAGACATTACCTCCCCCACCTTGTCTCTCTAATATCCAGGGACCAACATGGCTATAACAACACTGCATCTCACTATAACGAAACATTTTTAGCACTTATGTCAGTTTCAGACCACAATGAGCTAAGTATGTGATCGCTCTGAGTCAGGGACTCTGAGGCTGCTCCGTCCCATAGGTTTTTCAGGGGGCCCCAGTTGGCCACTATCTTCATCATGCCACTTCAGGGGGCTTCCAGGTAAAAGACCACTGCCCTCAGTTTGAAGGGTCTTTGGGGACAGGAACCAAGCTGCTATCCAGATTGTAGGGACCGAAGAGAAACACTTCCTCTCACACTGCAGCTAGTGGCTCCACTGAGACAGTGGCAAACTGTGACCCTGATCCATAGGTAATGTCTACATAGCGGCTGGGAGATGTAATTCCTGGACAGATGTGCTAGTTCTCCTGTTTAAAACTATCAGAGTGGCTGCGATTCAGGCTGTCTGCTGACCAGGGCTGGCTCTAACTTTTTTGCCGCCCCAGGCAAAAAAGAAGAGTGCCGCCCCGCCGTAACACCCCCACCCCTAGCGCCGCGCCGGGCCGGCCAAACCCCCGGAGCGTTGCGCCGGCCAAACCCCCGCCCCCCCGAGTGCTGGGCTGGGCTGCCCAAACCCCCGGAGGGCCGGGCTGCCCAAACCCCCAGTGTGCCGCGCCGTGCCGCCGAAACACCCCCCACACTGCCCGGCCGAAACAAACAAAAAAAATCCTTGAGTTCCGTGCTGCCAAACAAAAAAAAAAAAACAAAAACAAAAACCGTGAGTGCCCCCCGCCACTCCAACATTGGCCACCCCTTCTAAGGTGCTGCCCCAAGCACGTGCTTGGAGCCGGCCCTGCTGCTGACACATACCCAGGGGGTCGGGCGGGATTGTACTCAGATGGCTAACCTGAGCTGCCGCCATTGCTACTAAAGCCACAATGCGAATCTTAGAGCACTAACTTGAGCAGAGTTAGCATGCGAATGACTACCTACACTGGGACTCACACCTCCCAGCTGCCGTTAGGGTTGTTCTTTAAGGTTTTGTAACAACTGTGCACTAAGAATTATGGACCTGACATCACTAGGATATGATTGTTGGGAAACCCTTGAAGGTTCCTGATCTCCCATTTTATGGATTGAGAAGCACTTCTGCTACTGGGGGCTGCAGTGGGAAAGGGAGTGTTACTTTTCTCAAGTTGGCCTGGAGGAGAAAGTGCTTCCAGATTCTCTGAAGATACTAGCAGATTCATTGGTGATGGTACATGAGGGTAAATGATGAGGGGGGTAATTATAAGCAGAGTCAATGTGGGCAGAGAGAGTAGCAATTTTCTTGGATGTTCAGAACCCCAACCACAACATGCAGCTACAGAGGTTTGTTTGTCAATAATGCCTCTCAACAGACCTTTCAGGGTCCAGTCTACAAGAACCATGTGAATCCTTCCCTGCAGCGTTTTTCAACCCTCCTTCTGAGGATTTGAAACCATCTTTGGATGAGTGTAAACTGAGAGCATGTGATTAAATGGGTCAGGCCAGATAAAGGCAGGGCCTGCTAAATTGCACATGGGTTTTTGCATTTGGATTATAAAATGGTTCACTATTCTGCTATGGCCAATGCATTTTAAGTTAGGCTGTATTACCAATACATCCTAAAAGCTGAATAAACAGATAAGCAATGCATGATTTCATTGCACTTTTCCTATTCCGGTGCGAAGTACCTACTTACAGCAGTAGTTCGGCCTCTAATATTTATATGGACTTTCTATTGCAGAAACTAATTCAATGAACTTGCCCATTTCACAAGTCCAAGGGATCTATTTCTCCATTGACTGACCCACAATTCCAATGGGAATTCAAAGATGCGTGGGGAGAGATCGTCTCCAGTATTTCATCACATAATGAAATAGGGTAAAACTTTTTTTTTTCGGTTTAATTTTAATAATTTTCCATGGTTGACTAGAGTCCATCTTGTACCTGTTTGAATGAAATGAAGTAAAGCATTAATAATAATAGCCAATCATCTAACAAGCTGGGCCACATTCACTGCACAGCTGAGGGAGGAGGCAATTTGCATTGCTGCACAGGAGGGTGGATTCACACTTGGAGGTGGGCAGGGGTAGTTATTAATATTTACAGCAGTGCCCATATGCCCCAGCTGGGTCGTAGTGTGCTCGACACTGTACAGACACATAGTAAGCGAGAGCTTACAATCTATGTAGACAAGCCAGACAAAAGGTGGGAGAATGAACAGACAGATGAAGTGACTTACCCAATATCACACAGCAGGTCAATGGCAGAAGCATGAATAGAATCTGCATCTCCGGAGTCCCGGGCTAGTGCCCTGTTCACTAGACCACACTGCCTGTTCCAGGGACTCTATTTTTTGGGAAAAGCACATTTAATGTCTAGTCAGGGCTCCATATGCTCCCACGAGCAGAGGGATAGGATCAGTGGGTCCTCAATGGGTAGTGATCAATGGCTCCATGTCTAGTTGACAGCCGGTTTCAAGCGGAGGGTCCCAAGAGGCGGTCCTGGGGCCGGTTTTGTTTAATATCTTTATTAATGATCTGGAGGATGGTGTGGACTGCACTCTCAGCAAGTTTGCAGATGACACTAAACTAGGAGGCGTGGTAGATACACTAGAGGGTAGGGATCGGATACAGAGGGACCTAGACAAATTAGAGGATTGGGCCAAAAAAAACCTGATGAGGTTCAACAAGGACAAGTGCAGAGTCCTGCACTTAGGACGGAAGAATCCCATGCACTGCTACAGACTAGGGACCGAATGGCTAGGTAGCAGTTCTTCAGAAAAGGACCTAGGGGTCACAGTGGACGAGAAGCTGGATATGAGTCAACAGTGTGCTCTTGTTGCCAAGAAGGCTAACGGCATTTTGGGCTGTATAAGTAGGGGCATTGCCAGCAGATCAAGGAATGTGATCGTTCCCCTTTATTCGACATTGGTGAGGCCTCATCTGGAATACTGTGTCCAGTTTTAGGCCCCACACTACAAGAAGGATGTGGAAAAATTGGAAAGAGTCCAACGGAGGGCAACAAAAATGATTAGGGGTCTGGAGCACATGACTTATGAGGAGAGGCTGAGGGAACTGGGATTGTTTAGTCTCCAGAAGAGAAGAATGAGGGGGGATTTGATAGCAGCCTTCAACTACCTGAAGGGGGGTTCCAAATAGGATGGAGCTCGGCTGTTCTCAGTGGTGGCAGATGACAGAACAAGGAGCAATGGTCTCAAGTTGCAGTGGGGGAGGTCCAGGTTGGATATTAGGAAAAACTATTTCACTAGGAGGGTGGTGAAACACTGGAATGCGTTACCTAGGGAGGTGGTGGAGTCTCCTTCCTTGGAGGTTTTTAAGGCCCGGCTTGACAAAGCCCTGGCTGGGATGATTTAGTTGGGAATTGGTCCTGCTTTGAGCAGGGGGTTGGACTAGATGACCTCTTGAGGACCCTTCCAACCCTGATATTCTATGATTCTATGATTCTATGAGTGCATCTTCTAGAACTGGGAATGGTGAAAAGGCGTGTTTTGGTTTCTTATAAACCAAAAGAAATAAAAATTATCAGTAAAATAAATAGGAATTCAACATCTTGAAAAGAAAGACATAACTTTGGAGATTTTGAATTGGATTATTTTATTAGATGATATTCTGGCCCTGTTGAAGTCAATGGGTATTTTGTCGTTGACTTCAACAGTGCCAGGATTTCACCCCTTATTTGTAATTATTTGCATTATGGTAGAATCTACAGTGGGCCATGCCCTATACACACATATAGGAAGACACATCTCCACCTCAATGCCCTGATCCTGCAAGTTGTTCTTCATGTGGTTTGACTTCAGTGGAATTCCACATCAGCTCCGGGATCTACCGATGTAGAGCAGTTTGCACAATTGAGGCCTTTCAAATCTCAGTCTCACATGAGGGGAAGATTTTATACATTTTATAAGCCATTTCCATTATTATTTTTTAATTTTTATCCTAGCGTGTCTTGTCACTGTGGGCCTCAATTAAGCCATGTAATTAAGCACATGTATACATTTTAAGCATATGAGAAGGCCCATTGACTTGGACAGGACCTTTCAAATTAATTAGCAAAAGTTCAGTGTGTGTGTAGCATAGAGAGTTAGTCTTTCCGGATCAAAATGTTGCTTAATCTATCTGAGATATAAATTTCCTATTTTTATATAAATCTTTTATTTCTTTAACACCTTTTGCATACTACTTAAGGTTCTGCATTGACTTTCCCCTAAACATTATATTAGGGCTACTCCATATATCAGACAATCCCAACTCCTCAGTAGTCCAAAGAGCACTTTTTAATATGGTCTGTGGGTGCTATTTAAAATAATCTTGTCTTCCAAATAGAGTGAGGGTCATTTCCCTTAAATCATGAGGTTCAGCCTTTGATTATTCAAAGCAAAGCAAATATGGTGGACCTTGGTTTTTAATCCAAAAGGTAGCTCAAAATCTATGTCAAAACACCTAATGTTATAGTTTTGCATTTGGTGAATTTAAGCCACCTTTAAGCTTTTGGAGAATTTTGATGTTCATTAGAGATTTTCAATAAGGTATTCAATAAGGTTGCCTCTAGAGACATTTCTGGTGTATTTTCCAGTAGATTTACTGGAGCAAACTGTGGCATTGAAATGGCACCTTGTCTAGGTTTTTACTATTTACTAAGGATTTCTAGGTTATTTTTTTTCAGATGCAGTGCTGTCATGACTCATGAACCACACATTCCTTGATCTTATTGAAATGATCAAGCCTCTACAAATTGTTTGTGATCCTCTTGCACACCCATACACTTTCTAGACTCTTTCTCTCTTTCCTTCTCTCTCTTTTGGCACACCTTGCCTTGAAGGCTAAAAGACATCTGGAACAATGTGCTATGGGCTGCCAATTATCTCTGTGACTTGATCAACTCCCCTACAAGACCATAGCTTCTAGCATACACTGAAATCACTGCAGATTGGGAAACATCATAAAATGCCAGCACTGGAGACCTGGTCTGTAGTTTATTTAGAACCTGAGAAGCACGCTTATTCTAGCTACACATACATTCTGTTTTAGTAGTTTGTAAAGAGGTCAGCCTTCTGCGGGCAGGTCAGATTTGAATTTGTTCCAAAACTGTATCATACCGAAGAAGTGCATCACTTCTAGTACATTTCCCGCCTCGCCCCTTTATC